>NW_023270143.1:1043752-1579726 GCF_011800145.1 Mirounga leonina | reverse complement strand
GTTGCATTTGTATACTACCACTTCATCTTTAGCCATGCATCTATCAATGGATACTTAGGTTGCTTCCATAATTTGGCTATTGTAAATAATGCTGCAATAACCATAAGGGTGCATGCATCCCTTTGAATTAGTGTTTTTGTATTTTGGGGATAAATACTCAGTAGTGCAATTACTGGATCATAGGGTAGTTCTACTTTTAATTTTGTGAGGAACATCCATACTCTCTTTCACAGTAGCTGCACCAGTTTGCATTCCCAACAAGAGTTCATGAGGGTTCCTATTTCTCTGGATCCTTGCCAACAACTGTTTTCTCTTGAGTTTTTGATCTCAGCCATTCTGACAGGGTTAAGGTGATATCTCATTGTGATTTTACTTTGCATTTCCCTGATGATGAGTAATGTTGAGTATCTTTTCGTGTGTCTGTTGGCCATCTGTATGTCTTCTTTGGAGAAATGTCTGTTCATGTGCTCTGCCCATTTTTTAACTTGATCGTTTGTTTTTTATTTCTTTTTCAGTGTTGAGTTCTATAAGTTCATAGATATTTGAGTACTAACTCTATCGGATATATCATTTGCAAATATCTTCTCTCATTCAATAGGATGTCTTTTAGTTGTGCTGGCTGTTTCTTTGCTCTGCAGAAATTTTTATCACGCTGTAGTCCCAATAGTTTATTTTTAGAGTTACCATGTGGAAACAGGTTGTGTAGCAATCAGGTTGTTCTTTATAGTAAAGAGTCTGTTGGTTTGCATCTCTGTCTTTTTTCTTCCATTTCTTCATTTCTTTTGTTTCTTTTTTTAAATTTTATAATATTTTATTATGTTATGTTAGTCACCATACATCAGTAGTTTTTGATGTATTGATCCACGATTCATTGTTTTCATATAACACCCATTGCTCCATGCAGTACCTGCCCTCGTTAATACCGATCAGTGGGCTAATCCATCCCCTCCCCTCTAAAACTCTCAGTTTGTTTCTTGGAGCCCATACACTCTCATGGTTCGACTCCCCCTCTGACTCCCCCCCCTTCATTTTTCCCTTCCTTCTCCTAATGTCTTCCATGCTATTCTTTATGTTCCACAAATAAGTGAAACCATATGAAAATTGACTTTCTCTGCTTGACTTGTTTCACTTAGCATAATCTCCTCCAGTCCCATCCATGTTGATGTAAAAGTTGGGTATTCATCCTTTCTGATGGCTGAGTAATATTCCATTGTATATATGGACCACATCTTCTTTATCCATTCATCTGTTGAAGGGCATCTCGGCTCTTTCCACAGTTTGGCTATTGCGGACGTTGCTGCTATGAACATTGGGGTGCATATGGCCCTTCTTTTCACTACATCTGTGTCTTTGGGGTAAATCCCAGGAGGGCAATTGCTGGGTCATAGGGTAGCTCTATTTTTAATTTTTTGAGGCACCTCCACACTGTTTTCCAAAGTGGCTGTACCAACTTGCATTCCCACCAACAGTGTAAGAGGGTTCCCCTTTCTGCACAACCTCTCCAATATTTGTTGTTTCTTTCCCGTCCATTTTTGCCATTCTAACTGGTGTAAGGTGGTATCTCAGTGTGGTTTTGATTTGCATTTCCCTGATGGCTAATGATGATGAATATTTTTTCATCTGTCTGTTAGCCATTTGTATGTCTTCTTCAGAGAAGTGTCTGTTCATGTCTTCTGCCCATTTTTTTGACTTGATTATTTGTTTTTTGGGTGTTGAGTTTGAAAAGTTCTTTATAGATCTTGAAAATCAGCGCTTTGTCTGTACTGTCATTTGCAAATATCTTCTCCCATTTTGTGGGTTGCCTCTTTGTTTTGTTGACTGTATCCTTTGCTGTGCAGAAGCTTTTGATCTTGATGAAGCCCAAAAGTTCATTTATCTTTTGTTTCACTAGCCTTTGGAGATGTATCTTGAAAGAATTTGCTGTGACCGATGTCAAAGAGGTGACTGCCTATGGTCTCCTCTAGGATTTTGATGGATTCCTGTCTCACATTGAGGTCTTTCATCCATTTTGAGTTTATCTTTGTGTATGGTGTTAGAGAATGGTCAAGTTTCTTTCTTCTGCATTTGGCTGTCCAATTTTCCCAGCACCATTTACTGAAAAGACTGTCTTTTTGCATATGTTTTCCTGCTTTTTTTCCATTGCATATGTTTTCCTGCTTTGTTGGAGATTATTTGACCATAGAGTTGAGGGTCCATATCTGGGTTCTCTATTCTGTTCCACTGGTATATATGTCTGTTTTTTTGACAGTACCATGCTGCCTTGGTGATCACTGCTTTGTAATATAGCTTGAAATCCGGCAACATGATGCCCCCAGCTTTGTTTTTCTTTTTCAACATTTCCTTGGCAATTCAGCGTCTTTTCTGATTCCATGCAAATTTTAGGATTCTTTGTTCCAGCACTTTGAAAAATGTCATTGGAATTTTGATCGGGATGGCATTGAAAGTATAGATTGCTCTGGGTAGCATAGACATTTAACAATGTTTATTCTTCTGATCCATGAGCATGGAACATTTTTCCATCTTTTTGTGTCTTCTTCAATTTCTTTCATGAGTGTTTTGTAGTTCCTAGAGTATAGATCCTTTGCCTCTTTGGTTAGGTTTATTCCGAGGTATCTTATGGTTTTTGGTGCTATTGTAAATGGAATCATTTCTCTAATTTCTCTTTCTACAGTTGCCTTGTTATTGTATAAGAAAGCAACTGATTTCTGTGCATTGATTTTGTATCCTGCCACATTACTGAATTGCTGTATGAGTTCTAATAATTTGGGGGTGGAGTCTTTTGGATTTTCCACATAAAGTATCATGTCAGCTGTGAAGAGAGAGAGTTGGACTTCTTCTTTCCCAATTTGCATACCTTTTATTTCTTTTTGTTGTCTGTTGCTAGGACTTCCATTACTATGTTGAACAATAGTAGCGAGAGTGGGCATCCTTGATGTGTTCCTGATCTTAAGGGAAAGACTCTCAGCTTTTCCCCATTGAGGATGATATTCGCTGTGGGTTTTTCATAGATGGATTTTATGAACTTGAGATGTTCCCTCTATCCCTATACTCTGGAGAGTTTTAATCAGGAAAGGATGCTGTATTTTGTCAAATGCTTCTTCTGCATCAATTGAGAGGAACATATGGTATTTTTCTCTCTTCTAATTAATGTGTTCTATCACATTGATTGATTTGAGAATGTTGAACCACACTTGCATCCTGGGGATAAATCCCACTTGGTCATGGTGGATGATCCTTTTAATGTATTGTTGGATCCTATCAGCTAGGATTTTGTTGAGGATTTTAGAATCCATATTCATCAGGGATATCGGTCTGAAATTTTCCCTTTTGATGGGGTCTTTGCCTGGTTTGGGGATTAGGTAATGCTGCCCTCATAGAATGAGTCTGGAAGCTTCCTTTCTGTCTCTACTTTTTGAAACAGCGTCAGGAGAATAGGTATTATTTCTTCTTTGAATGTTTGGGAGAAGTCCCCAGGGAATCCATCAGGTCCTGGACTCTTGATTTTTGGGAGATTTTTGATCACTGCTTCAATCTCCTTACTGGTTATTGGGCCTACTCTGGTTGTCAATTTCTTCCTGTTTCAGTCTTGGCAGCTTATAGGTTTCCAGGAAGTCATCTATTTCTTCCACGTTGCTTAATTTATTGGCATAGAGTTGTTGATAATAATTTCTAATAATTGTTTCTATTTCCTTGGTGTTAGTCGTGATCTCTCCCCTTTCATTCATAATTTTATTAATTTGGGTCCTTTCTCTTTTCTTTTGGATAAGTCTGGCCAGTGGTTGACCGATCTTATTAATTCTTTAGAGAACCAGCTTCTAGTTTCATTGATCTGATCTACTGTGTTTCTGGTTTCTAATTCATTGATCTCTGCTCTAATCTTAATTATTTCTCTTCTAATGCATGGCTTAGGTGTCGTTTGTTGCTTTTTCTCCTGTTCCTTAAGGAGAAAGCTACTTGTTGAATTTGGGATTTTACTCTTTTTTTGAGTGAGGCTTAGATGGCTATGTATTTCCCCCTTAGGACTGCCTTTGCAGTATCCCATAGGTTTTGGACTGATGTGTTTTCGTTCTGATTGGTTTCTGTGAATTGTTTAAGATCTTCTTGGATTTCTTGGTTGACCCAAATATTCTAGGCAGAGTGGTCTTTAGCTTCCAAGTGTTTGAATATCTTCTAAATTTCTTCTTCTGAGTGAGTTCCAGTTTGAAAGCATTATGGTCTGAGAATATGCAGGGAATAATCTCAATGTTTTGGTATCAGTTGAGACCTGATTTGTGACCCAGTAGATGGTCTATTCTGGAGAAAGTTCCATGTGCGCTCGAGAAGAATGAGTATTCTGTTGTTTTAGGGTGGAGTGTTCTGTATATATCTATGAGGTCCATCTGGTCCAGTGTGTCATTCAAAGCTCTTGTTTCTTTGTTGAGTTTCTGCTTAGATGATCTCTCTATTGCTGAGAGTGGAGTATTAAGGTATCCTACAATTAATGTATTGTTATCAATATGACTATTTTGGTGAACTGTTGGCTTATATAGATGGCTGCTCCCATGTTGGGGGCATAGATAATTACAATTGTTAGATCTTCTTGTTGGATAGACCCTTTAAGAATGATATCATGTCCTTCTGTGTCTCTAACTACAGTCTTTGGCTTAAAATCTAATTTGTCTGATATAAGCATTGCTACCCCAGCTTTCTTTTGAGGTCGTTTGGCATGGAAGGTGGATCTCCATCCCTTCACTTTCAGTCTGGATGTATCTTTAGGTTTAAAATGAGTCTCTTGTAGACAGCATATGGATGAGTCCTGTTTTTATCCAATCTGCAGCCCTGTGACATTTTATGGGAGGCATTTAGGCCATTCATGTTGAGAGTTATTAATGAAAGATATGAATTTATTGTCATCATGTTGCCTGTGAAGTCCTTATTTCTATAGATTGTCTCTGTAAATTTCTGTTCTATATCACTATTGGGGTTTTTCTCCTTTTATAGAACCCCCCCTTAATATTTCTTGTGGGGATGGCTTAGTAGTCACATATTTTTTCAGTTTCTGCCAGTCTTGGAAGCTCTGCATCTCTCCATCCATTCTAAATGATAGCCTTGTTGGATAAAGTATTCTTGGCTGCATGTTCTTCTCATTTAGTACCCTGAATATGTCTTGCCAGGCCTTTCTGGCTTGCGAGGTCTCTGTGGATAGGTCTGTCGTTATTCTGATGTTCCTCCCTCTATACACAAGGAATCTCTTCCCCTTAACTGCCCTTAGGATGGTTTCCTTGGTTCTAAGATTTGCGAGTTTCACTATTACATGCCGAGGCGCTGGCCTGTTTTCCTTGATCTTGGGAAGGGTCCTCTCTGCCTCTAGCACACGAATGTCTGTTTCATTCCCCAGATTAGGAAAGTTCTCAGCTACAATTTGTTCAAATACATCTTCTAGTCCTCTCTCTCTCTCCACCTCCTCAGGGATCCCAATAATTCTGAAATTGGAAAGTTTCATGGTGTCACTTATTTCTCTGATTCTGTTTTCATGGATTTTGAGTTGTTTCTCCCTGGTCTCCGCTTTATCCTTCTTTTCTATCAATTGATCTTCTAGATCACTAATTCTTTCTTCTGCCTCTCTTACCCTAGCTGTTAGATTATCTAGATTAGATTGGATCTCATTGATAGCATTTTTTAGTTCTGCCAATTCAGCTTTCTTTTCTGCCCTTACAGACTCTATGTTGCCATTAATTGATTTCTCCATTCTAGCTATTGTCTTCACAACTGCTACCCTGAATTCCAATTGCAACATCTTGGTTATATCTGTATCCATTTGTAAATCTGTGGCAGAAGTCACAGTCTCTGAGTCTTTCTTATTTTGGGGGTTCCTCCTCCTAGTCATTCTGTTGAGGGGTGGTTGAGGGAATGTACAGAATCCAAATTATTGTCCACAACCCAAGCAAGATGCACCTGTTTTATAGGGACCTTAGGGTTGTTGGCCTCTTGTTCTCCCAGCGTGTTTTCTGGGGGAGGGGCCTGCCACGCTGTTACTCAGGCAACCCTATTTGGGCAGTGTTGCCCTGCCCCTTGTGGGCGTTTGGGCTCAGCGAAAACCGGTTTTGGGGAGCTTTTGTTCTCTGGTCGCTTTCTCTGGCAGCTTTCTGTATCTCTTCCCATTCTTCCAAGTGTCAGAGCAGAAGAGAGCCTTTCAACCCTCTGCCTCAGAGCAGAGAGATCACCGTCTGTTTTTCAGTGAGCTCTCCAGGCACACTATCTCTGTTTCTGTCTGTGCTCTATAAACTGTAGTGTCCTGGGTTGTGCACCCCTCAGCAGGGCTCCCAGTCCTCGCCTCCTGGTCAGGGCACTGGGGCATGTCTCTGCCCTTTGTGCTTCTAAAACTGCCAGCCACCACCAGTTCGCAGGGGTGGCCCCGCTGCTCCAGGTTTCAGTCCAGGGGGTGCTCTAAAGTCCTTTCCTCGCCACTACCAGTATGCAAGTCTGTTCTGCATCCCCAGCATGAGAGGGTGTCCCTCACAGGTGTAGGATCCCCACGGCTCCCTCCCCATTCGTTTATCTTCGGATATGTGCCCACAGAATCACGGCTCCCTGCTTCATACCTGGAAACCATCCGCTTGTGATATTCTGTTTGTAGAGATCCAGATATATCTTCTTACATCTCAGGCTGATTTTGTGGTGGTAGATATCTAGCCTAATTCTGGGGACTGGTTGGAATAGGGTCCCCTACTCCTCTGCCATCTTTTCCTCTCCCTTGTTGTGTCTCTTAAACTCCATGTAAGAGTGAAATCATATGGTATTTGTCTTTCTCTAACTGACTTATTTCACGTAACACAATACTCTTTAGCTCTATCCATGTCATTGCAAATGGCAAGATTTCATTCCTTTGGAGGGCTGAGTAATATCCCATTTCATATATATACCACTTCTTCTTTATCCATTCATCAGTCAATGAACACTTGGCTCTTTGCATGATTTGGCTATTGTTAGATATTACAGCTATTAACATTGGGGTGCATCTATACCTTTGAATTAATATTTTTGTATTCTTTAAGTAAATACCTAGTAGTACAATTGCTGGATCATAGGGTAGTCCTATTTTTAACTTTTGGAGGAACCTCCATAGTGCTTTCCAGAGTGGCTGCACCAGTTTGCATTCCCACCAAGAGTGCAAAAGGGTTCTCCTTTCTCTGCATCCTCACCAACACCTGTTCTTTCTGGTGTTGCTGATTTTAGCCATTCTGAAAGATATGAGGTGATATGTCATTGTAGTTTTGATTTGCATTTCCCTGATAATCACTGATATTGAAGAGCTTTTCATGTGTCTGTTAGTGTCTGAATGTCTTCTTTGGAAAAAAGTCTATTCATGTCTTCTGCCTATTTCTTAATTGGATTATTTGGTTTCTGGGCATTGAGTTTTACAACTTCTTCATATATTGTGGATAATAGCTCTTTACTGTATATGTCACTTGCAAATATGTCATATGCAAATTTTCCCATTCCATAGGTTGCCTTTAGTTTTGTTGATTGTTTCCTTTACTGGGCAGAAGATTTTATTTTGATGGAGTCTCAGTAGTTTACATTTTACTTTTGTTTCCCTTGCCCCAGGAGACAAATCTAGACAGAAATTGCTATGGCTGATGTCAAGGAGGTTACTGCTTGTGTTCTTCTCAAGGCTTTCGATGGTTTCCTATCTCACATTTAGGTCTTTCTTCCATTTTGAATTTATTTTTGTGTATGGTGGAAGAAAGTGGTCCATTTTCATTCTTTTGCATGTTGCTGTCCAGTTTTCCCAACACCATTTTTTGAAGAGACTGTCTTTTTCCCATTGGATATTCTTTCCTGCTTTGTCAAACACTGGCTGACCATATAGTTGTGGGTTCATTTCTGGGTTGTCTCTTCTTTCCTTTGATCTATGTATCTATCTTTGTGCCAGTACCATACTGTTTGATCACTACAGCTTTGTAATATAACCTTTACTCTGGAATTGTGATGCCTTCAGCTTTGCTTTTCTTTTTCAAGGTTGTCATGGCTATTTGGGGTCTTTTTTGATTCCATACAAACTTTAAGATCCTTTGTTCTAACTCTATGAAAACTGCTTTTGGTGTTTTGATAGGAGTTGCATTAAATGTGTATTTTGCTTTGGGTAGTATAGACATTTTAACAATATTTGATCTTCCAATCCATGAGCATGGAATGTCTTTTCATTTCACTATGTCATTTTCAATTTGTTCATCAATGTTTTATTGTTTTGAGTGCAAAGGTCTTTCACCTCTTTGGTTAGTTTTATTGCTGGGTATCATTGATTTTGGTGCAATTGTAAATGTTATTCCTTAATTTTTTTTTCTGCTCTTTTATTATTGATGTATAGAAATGCAACAGATTTCTGTACTTTGACTTTATGTCCCATGACCTTACTGAATTTGTTTATCAGTTCTAGCAATTTGTTGGTGGAATCTTGAGTTTTTGATATAGAATATCATGTCGTTTGCAAATAGTGTGTTTGCCTTCTTCCTCGTTGATTTGGATGCCTTGTATTTGTTTTTGTTGTCTGATTGCTGTGACTAGGACTTTCCAGTACTATGTTAAATAGAAGTGGTAAGAGTCAACATCCTTGTCTTGTTCCTGGCCATAGAGGAAACGCTCTCAGCTTTTGCCCTCGAGGATGATATTAGCTGTGGTTTTTTCACATATGGCTTTTATTGTGTTATGTTCCCTCTACTCTACTTTGTTGAGCATTTTTTTTTTTGTTAGACTTTTTATTAAGCACTGGAAGCTGAGATTAGTGGAAAGAAATGGCCACTGCACTCTTAATACTAAAAAAGGTGTTTAAGGAAATAATTCAGAAGTGGGAATGTTGAGCCCTATATTTTAGCCATAAGTAATGATCTTTGTTATTCTATTGAGTTGGCTTGTGTTCATCTGATCTTTGAAAGTCCACTAATGATTTGTAAAGTATATACTGTATACAAATTCTATAGTGTTCAAAGAAAGATCGTAATATTGCAATTGGCAATATTATTAACAAGAACCACAGAAGGTTTTTATATTGAATGAATACCCTAATTTGTCAAATGCTTCTCCCGCATCTGTTGGAATGATCATTTTTTAATTTAAATTTAATTAATTAACATATAGTGTAGTATTAGTTTCAGAGGTAGAGTTCAGTGATTCATCAGTTGCATATAACACCCAGTGCTCATTACATCAAATGCCCTCCTTAATGCCCATCCCCCAATTACCCCATCCCCCCACCCACCTCTCCTCCAGCAACCCATGATTCTTATCATTTTTTTTTAATGTGGTGTATCATGTTGATTGATTTGCAAATACTGAACCACCCTTGCAGGGCAGGAATAAATCCCTCTTGATTGCAGCAAGTGACTATTTTAATGTCCTGTTGGATTAGGTTTGGTAGTATTTTATTGAGTATTTTTGCATCTATGTTTGTCAGGGATAATGGCCTGTAAGTCTCTTTTTCAGTGGTGTTTTTATCTGGTTTTGGTAGCAGGGTATTGCTGAAATCATAGAATGAATTTGGAAGATTTCCTTCCTTTTCTATTTTTTGGAATAGTTGGAGAAGAAAAGAGGTATTAAGTCTTCTTTTCATGTTTGGTATAATTCCCCTGTGAAGCCACCTGGCCTGGACTTTTGTTTGTTGGGAGTTTCTTGATTGCTGATTCAATTTCTTTGCTGGTTATTGACCTGTTCAAGTTTTTCTATTTCTTTCTCTTTTCGGTTCTGGTCATTTATGTTTCTAGTAATATATCCATTTGTTCCAGGTTGTTCAATTTGTTCTCATACAGTTTTTCTCTTATAATTGTATTTTTGTGGTGTCAGTTGTTATTTCCTCTCTCATTTGTGACCTTATCTATTTGGGTCACTTCACTCTTCTTTTTAATAAGTCTGGTTGGAGGCTTATGAATTTTATTAATATTTTTCATTGAACCAGCTCCTGGCTTCATTGCTCTATTGGGTTTTTTTTAGCTTTCATATCATTTATTTCTGCTTTGATCTTTTTTATTTCCTTCCTTC
This sequence comes from Mirounga leonina, assembly GCF_011800145.1. NCBI lineage: Eukaryota > Metazoa > Chordata > Mammalia > Carnivora > Phocidae > Mirounga > Mirounga leonina. The sequence continues at coordinate 1,569,712 of NW_023270143.1, read as the reverse complement.
TGCAGTTTTAGGCTTCATTTGTTGTTCTTTTTCTAGCTCCTGTAAGTGTGAGGTTGGGTTGTTTATTTGAGATTTTTCTTGCTTTTTGAGGTAGGCCTGTACTGCTAAATACTTTCCAATTAGGACCACTTCTGTTTCTTCCCAAAGGTTTTTGGACCACTGTGTTTTTACTTTCATTTGTTTCCGTGTATTTTTTTTTTATTTCTTCTTTGATTTCCTGGTTGTCCCATTCATTGTTTAGTAGCATGTTTTTTACCTCCATGTATTTGTGATCTTTCCAAATTTTCTCTTGTGGCTAACTTCTAGTTTCATAGTGTTATTGTCAGAAAGGTGTACGGTGTGACTTCAAACTTTTTATTTTTCTTGAGGCCTGATTTGTAATCTAATATGGGATCTATTCTGGAGAATGCCTCATGCACACTTGAAAAGAATGTGTATTGTGCTGTTTTAGGATGGAATGTTTGGAATACTTCTGTTAAACTCATCTGGTCCAGAGTGTCTTTCAAAGCCATTATTTCCTTGTTGATTTTCTGTTTAGATGATCAGTCCATTGATGAAAGTGGGGTATTAAATTTCCCTGCTATTACTGTACTATTATTAATAGGTTCCTTTATGTTTGTTATTATTTTGTATATTTGGGTGCTCCCATATTAAGTACATCAATATTTACCATTATTATATATTGTTGTTTTTTTTAATTTTATTCTGTTATGTTAGTCACCATACAATACATCATTAGTTTTTGATGTGGTGATCCATGATCCATTGTTTTCCTATAACACCCAGTGCTCCATGCAGTATGTGCCCTCCTTAATACCCATCACCAGGCTAACCCATCCCCCCTACCCCCCCTAAAACCCTGTTTGTTTCTCAGAGTCCGTAGTCTCCAATGGTTCATCTCTCCCTCTGATTCCCCACCCCACTTCATTTTTCCCTTCCTTCTCCTCCATGCTATTCCTTATGTTCCACAAATAAGTGAAACCATATGATAATTGACTTTCTCTGCTTGACTTGTTTCACTTAGCATAATCTCCTTCAGTCCCATCCATGTTGATGTAAACATTGGGTATTCATCCTTTCTGATGGCTGAGTAATATTCCATTGTATATATGGACCATATCTTCTTTATCCATTCATCTGTTGAAGGGCATCTCAGCTCTTTGCACAGTTTGGCTATTGCGGACACTGCTACTATGAACATTGGGTGCATATGGCCCTTCTTTTCACTACATCTGTGTCTTTGGGGTAAATACCCAGGAGTGCAATTGCTGGGTCATAGGGTAGCTCTATTTTTAATTTTTTGAGGCACCTCCACACTGTTTTCCAAAGTGGCTGTACCAACTTGCATTCCCACCAACAGTGTAAGAGGGTTCCCCTTTCTCCACAACCTCTCCAACATTTGTTGTTTCTTTCCCTGTCCATTTTTGCCATTCTAACTGGCATAAGGTGGTATCTCAATGTGGTTTTGATTTGCATTTCCCTGATGGCTAATGATGATGAACATTTTTTCATGTGTCTGTTAGCCATTTGTATGTCTTCTTCAGAGAAGTGTCTGTTCATGTCTTCTGCCCATTTTTTGACTTGATTATTTGTTTTTTGGGTGTTGAGTTTGAGAAGTTCTTTATAGATCTTGGATACCAGCCCTTTATCTGTAGTGCCATTTGCAAATATCTTCTCCCATTCTGTGGGTTGCCTCTTTGTTTTGTTGACTGTTTCCTTGGCTGTGCAGAAGCTTTTGATCTTGATGAAGTCCCAAAAATTAATTTTTGCTTTTGTTTCACTAGCTTTTGGAGATGTATCTTGAAAGAAGTTGCTGTGGCCGATGTCAAAGAGGTTACTGCCTATGTTCTTCTCTAGGATTTGGATGGATTCCTGTCTCACATTGAGGTCTTTCATCCATTTTGAGTTTATCTTTGTGTATGGTGTTAGAGAATGGTCGAGTTTCATTCTTCTGCATGTGGCTGTCCAATTTTCCTGGCACCATTTATTTATCAGCTTCCTTTTTTTAAATCATTTTTCTTCTATTTCACTGATTTGCTCTTCTGATTTGTTCACCCTCATTTTTATGATCTCCACTTGTGACTGCATCTTGGTGATGTCAGTTTTAATTTCATCGTGGCTAGATTTTAGTTCTTTATCTCTATGTTAAGGGATTCTCTAGTGTCTTCTATGCTTTTTAAAGCCCAGGTAGTATCTTTATATGTTTCATTTTTTATTTTTTATTCTTTTTTTATATTTTATTTAAATTCAATTAGCCAATATAATTTTTGGTGTTGTGTTCAATTATTCATTAGTTGTGTATAACACCAAGTGCTCATAATCTCTCTTTTAATATCTAGCTCATTTTACTTATATCCATATTGAGATAAATCTCTGGCAGTGAGCACTACCTCTTCTTTTCTTTTGAGTGAATTTCTCCATATAATCATTTTGTCCAAAAAAGAAAAGAAGAAATTAAAATGGCAATATCAACAACTACAGAAAAAAAAAAACTAGATGCTGGGTGTGTGTGCTTTGTTCTGCTTGTTAAAAGAAACTAGATCCAAAAATAAGAAAGGAAAAAAAAAATATATATATATAGTACATTGAAAGAAAACAAATATGTATATATATACATATATATGTATATATATACACACATGAAGTATGTAAAAATTTGAAAAATTAAAATAAAATTGAAAAATTAAGAAAATAACTGAAAAATAATACTAAAAGACTAAAGAATAAAAATACAAAGAATTCGATATACTGTTTTCCCCAAGAGCTGAAGTTTTGCAGCTCTCTATGATCAGTGAGCTTGGTGAGAGTGATTTGTTTGTGCTGGTCTTCTGGGGGAGTGGCCTGTTGCACTGAATGTCAGGTGGACTTGCCCTAATGGAAATTCACCTCCAGTGTGCTGAGAGGCAGGACTCAGTGTAAGTGGCTCCGGACTCCACTAGGTGGCGCTGTGTTGCTCCTTAAAGTCTTTCAGTACTGATGGGCAGGATGAATATGGCTGCAACCCGCTCTCTAGCCCAGGAGCTGAAAATTCACGCCCTCCACTCTTCAGTGAGCCATCACAGACAAGCAATCAATCACTCTTATCTCCCCAGTTTCTGTCAGAACTCTGTGTTCACCCTGCTTGTGTCTGAGCCTTTTTGTTGCAGGTAAAAGAATGAGTTTCAAAACTCCACATTTTAGGAACTCCTGTAGCAGGGATGCATGCTATTCCTCCCAGGGGAGGAGGGGCTCTCCCCATGCTTCTGCCTTTTGCTGAACCCCTCTCAGGAAAGCAGTCACACAACCATGCAGTGTTTCACATTTTATGGCAACACAGAGCAAAAAGCCCACATGTAGAGTTGCTGTTTTCAGCCAGGTTCCTTGTTCCTATGCCTGGGAACTCTGCTGCACTCAGGCATCACCCATTCTTCTTGCAACCCCAGGGATCCTGAGACTATGCTGTCACACCTGGGATTCTGCCCCACTTTACTACCCAAGCATCTTTAAGCCAGGCACATCTCCCACTGTACCAGACTTCTAAAAGTTCTGATTTTTGCACTCCACTGCTCATAATACTTTGCAGTAGCCTCCTTAAGCAGGCTCCCTCCCCTCCACTGTATCCTCAGGTATATCACACCGGATTCAAGTCTCCACACCTCCTACCTTCCAAATGGGGTGGTCTCTTTTCTACTTGTAGACGTGCAGCATTTGTTTCCTCAGATCTCTGATTGATTTCTTGGGTGTTCAGAATGACTTGATAACTGTCTAGTTGGGTTTGAGGGGCAAGACAAACTTAGGGTCCCCCTAGTCCTCTGCCATCTTAACTCCTCTCAATACATAAAGAATTTATTGCCATTTTATTACTTGTTTTGTCCTTGTTTCTGGGGATTTTCTTTGATCCTTTGTCACTTTTGATCTCTCCTTTCCATTCAGAGTCCCCTTTAATATTTCTTGCAGGGCTTGGTTTCTTTGTTTGGGAAATTCTTTATCTCTCCTTCTATTCTGAATGATAGCTTTGTTGGATAGAATGTTCTTGGCTGCAGATTTTTCCCATTCAACACTTTGAATATATCATGCCTCTCTCTTCTGCCTTGCCAAGTTTATGTTGAGAAATCTCCAGCTAGTGTTATTGGTTTTCCCTTGTAAGTTAAGGGCTTCTTTCTTCTTGGTGCTTTTAAGATATTTCCTTTATCACTGTATTTTGCAAATTTAATTACAATGTGTCTTGGTGTTGACCTGCTTTTTTTTAATTTTGGTGAGAGTTCTCTGAGCTTCCTGGGTCTGTATGTTGATCTCCTTCCCCAGATTAGGGAAATTTTAAGCTAGTATTTCCTCAAATAAATTTTCTGCCCCCCTTTCTCTCTCTACTTCTTCTGGGACTCATGTAATATGAATATTACATTTGATGGAGTCACTGAGTTCCCTATGTCTATTCTTGTGTTCCATAATTCTTCCTTCTCTCTTTTGTTCATCTTCATCACTTTCCATTACTTGTCTTCTAGGTCACTAATTCATTTCTCACCTTCTATCCTGCGTTTCATTGCATTAGGCATGTTTCCAATCTCATTTATTGCATTCTTCATCTCTGATTCATTCTTTTTTAACTCTTTTATCTCTGTGGTAGGGTCTCACTGAAATCTTCTATTCTTTTCTTAAACCCAGTGAATATCCTTATCATTGTTGTTTTAAATTCTCCATCAGGATTGTTTTTTGTGTTTTTTTTTTTTTAAGATTTTATTTACTTATTTGACAGAGAGAGAGAGATCAGCAGCAGAGGGAGAGGGAGAAGCAGACTCCCTGCTGAGCAGGGAACCTGATGCAGGACTTGATCCTAGGACTCTGGGATCATGACCTGAGCCAAAGGTAGATGCTTAACTACTGAGCCACCCAAGTACTCAGGATTGTTACTTATATCTGTTTTGCTTAGATATCTGGTTGTGGCCTTATCTTGTTCTTTCATTTGGAATAAATTCCTCTGTCTTCACATTTTGTCTAAGTCTTTTCCTTTTCTCTGTGTCAGAAAAGCCATTTATGCCTCTTGCTCTTTCTTTGATTTGGCCTTTTCTCTCCCTTTAGTTGTGGAGTTTGTTCTGTCAGTTTTCAGGCCAATTTCTGGGGTATTTAAGATGATATGATAGTTGTCTAGTTGTATTCATTTGATGAGACAAGCTTAGTGTCCTCCTACTCTGCCTCCATCTTCCTCCTATCTCTGACTATCTTTGAATGATGAGTGTATCAGTTTCAAAATGGGCCTAGTGTACTAATGTAGGCATCAACTTTGAAGCAGTAGGAAGAATCTTCCCAAATGAAGCAGAAATATGTGGATAGGCCTGAATGAAGTGACAAGAAATTTCTAGTGTTGGTAGGACCAAGGAGTAGACACTAGTATGGGGAAGGTTGGGGAGGACATTGGCTCTATGCACCAGCAAGGAGGCATAAGGAATTGAAGCAAAGAGAATCAGCATGAGTGATGAGTTGTTTTATTCTTAGTGGATTAAAAATGGCTGTGGGGCATTCAAGCAGAGATGAATAGCAGATGGTTGAATATGTGGGCTTGGATTTGGAGAAAAAGTTTTGGTCTGAAGATATAGAATATCATTCTTAATGAGGGTGTAGATGATAATTCAGGGGGGAAAAAAACAAAGAGAAGTAGCCAGGGAAGGAAGAGAAAAGCCAGAGTGTAGAGAATTTCATAGAGTGAAAGAGATGGCAGAGAGTTTAAAGGAAATGAGTAATGGGAAATATCATAAGAGATTTTCATGACAATCATCCCTAATAGTGCCCAAAGTTGTTTTAGTGAGATATCTGAGTCAGAAGCTTGAGGTGGGTAAGGAATAGCTGGTAGAAATGTCAGGTGGAAGAACAATCTGTACTGTCAAGATTAGCTGTGAGAAAGAGAACAAAATAACAGCTACCAGGCAAGAGGAATACAGGAGGAGATCATTGCACTGAAATATACATTCATCTCTTCATTATTGGCTTTCCCCAGCAGAATATTATCTCTATTATTCAGCCATAAAAAAGAATGAAATTTTGCCATTTATGACAACATGAATGGACCTCAGGAGCAGGGATTTTCATTTTGTTGCTAATCCCCTAGAATTCAGATGAGTGCCTGACACACAGGAAGTGCTCATTATGTATTTGTTGACTATAAGAATGAATACCAAGTAAAGGAAAGATTTCTACACCTGGCATCCTGCACTGTGCAAGAGTTAAGGAGAATGAGATGAGATCTACACATGCTGACAAGATTAGAATTCAAGCCTATTGTGTGAAGCTGCAGGTAGATATATAAAGTGAAATTCCTATAATGGAAGGGAACTGAGGAGTGTGGAGCATATAGAAAAGGGAACAATCCAGTCATGGAAGGAACTGAGCAGATGCTGGCTTACCAAAAAAAAAAAAAAACCACTAAAAGAGTTGGTGTGATAGAGAGACCCAGGAATGGGTAGACTTCTTAGATATACCTATTAGGGGAAGAATGCCCCTGATGTGGGTGGGACTTAGCAGGGCACAGGCCTATAGAGGTGAAAGTCTCTAATGATGGTGGAACTGAGTATAGGCCTAAGGATATTAGAGTCTGATTGAGGCTTGCTTACAGAGAAGGGTCCTGTGTTAAGAAGTAGTGAGAGAAGTATTGTACAGAAGATCAGTATAGGTAATGCTGAATATAAAATTGCCTTTAAAGACTAGAAGCATTTCCATCTCTAATGTTCCAGATCATAATATGTAACTGCCAATATGTTGGAAAGGACCCTGACCTGGACATAGTGGATTCCAGGCTGTCCTCTAAAAATGAAAAAGATTCTGATCACGGTCAAGATAACTATATTAGTGTCTATTCTACCTGTGGGAGTGAGAAGGATCTGGGCTGGAGCATGGTTGACCATAAGCTTGAAAGTAATGAGGAAGACCCTGGGGTATGGGTAGTAAGTTCCTGCTGAAATAAGTTGGGAGTAGCAGGTTTCACCTTGTGTGGCCTGGGGTGCACCAAGCAGGGCCAGGTTGGGGGTTGTTCTCATATATACTGGGTAAAGTAAGAGCCTTGGTGTGTGATAGGCCTGAACAAGTAGTGTGCATCTCTGGGTGTGACCAATATAAGGCATAGAAATGAGCAGAGCAGAACCAAGGAGTTCCTGATTATGAGAAAGGGCTGTCCTGATGCATGGGGGGGAGCACTTCAGGGCTAGGTTTGTATTGGTAAGAACTGATACAGTGGCTGGGGGGTAGGGAGGAGGGTTCTGTCCTAGGCAAGGCATTATTACAAACTTCTACTGGTCTGGGTTGGAGATTTTTCAAAAATCTCTGTGCATCGATGATATGGTGTGAGCCACAGCAGTAACTAAAGCCAAGAAATTCATCTCCATCAGGTTTCATGTGCACTAACTGTGTGGATGTCCCTCTCCAAGGAGTCTCCCACTTTACTAAAATTCCTAGTTATAAATGACTGAATTTGTTTATTATAAGTATCATATTATGGTACTAAATCTTTTGTGTGTGAAACAATTCTGTGTCTGTATCATCCATCCTAGTGGAAAGTGAGAAACCATATCTGGAACAGCCCAAGTTATATGCAGCTCAAAGATGCATATTTAAAACATGGAAATGATCATAATGGAGAAAATTTAACTTTCTGTGTAAAGGAGTTTAATATCAGCATAGCCACATATCAGTTTCCATAGAAATACAGGGTGTCATTGTTGCAAAGAACCACCAACTTGAATTCCCACAGTTTTCAGATGAAGGAATATGCCTGAACAGCTTTGCTGTTCAGGATGTATGGGGGGACACAGATGACCCAGACAAATTTCCTGCCCTTCAGCAGCTCATGGTGTTGAGGGAGAGAGACATGGACTTATTATCTGAATCATAGCCTTGATCTCACTGTTGCTGGACCCTTTATATTTGTCACTCCACAAAGACTCCAAGAGGTAGATAAGATTCTTTATAAAGAGGTAGACAGATGATGGAGATTTGGTAATTCATCTAGTAAGTGGTAGAGCTTGGAATACACACTAAAGTCTGTTTGTCTCCAAAGAAATTCTCTTTCCACTCATGATGACAACAGTACACTTGTTTTATACATGCTGAGCTGTAGATGTCTTCCTTGATGACACAGTCACCCCCTCCCAACATGGTTCACACCAGGATAATCCAGGCACCCAGCAGGGCAGAACATCTTTGTGAAGTGCTAAGTCAAGAGCATTGGATCAGATCTCAGAGTATCTGTGCTGAAACCGATGTAACTAAGGTTCTGCTTTCTGATCATTTATGAATCTGTAACAACATGCATCTTGGAAAGTGACAGATTCAGGGAAAATAGGATCTTTTACAGCATTAAGGATTAACCTTACTGTCCCTGAACTTTAAGGGGGATCTATTCCTAAGACAGTGAAGTTCCTCAGAAACTGCTGTTACCTGGTAAAGAGGAAGTTGAAGGCTTGCCTCAGAGACCTATACCTCTCTCAGCTGAGCAGTTTCACTTCCACGCTTCCCCTATGGGGAAGAAAATACTAAAATACTTTCCCAAGAAGTTGTCCCTTGATCATAGTCTCTGCAGTATTTCACCAATTGTAAGAATACAGGGTCAAGTGGAGCCATGAGAAAAGAAGGTGGAGCCTGGGAAATAAAATATACAACATTATTATGAAAAAGTTTAATTTAATGGAAAGAACATGGGGCAGAGGAATCAGACAGATCTAGGGCTCTGTGATATTAAGCAGGTAACTTAAGCTCTCTGACCTTCGGTTTCCTCCTTTGTAATATGATGCTAAGGAGTTTAATTAAATTTGTAAGTGGGATCAAACATTAATCAAAGACCCCATTAAAATTGAATGCTTATATTTGCTATATTTGTATATTCTTATACATATACATAGATTTGCAGGTTGAATTTAAAAGCTTAATGGACAAATAGGCTTGGGGATTTGAAACTTTAATAATTGAAGTATTAATTTTTAAAAATAGTCTTGTTTATGTTAAGTTAAATAAGTCAGACAAAGAAGGAGAAATATTGCATGATCTCACATATATGTGGAATCTTTTTGTTTTGTTTTGTTTTTGTTTAAAGTTTTTATTTAAATTCTAGTTAGATAACATATAGGGTAATATTGGTTTCAGGGGTAGAATTTAGTGATTCACCACTTACATATAACACCCAGTGCTCAACACAACAAGTGCCCTCCTTAATACCCATCACCCATTTAGCACATTCCCTGCCTACCTCCCTCCATCAACCCTAAGATTGTTCTCTAGAGTTAAAAGTCTCTTATGGTTTGCTTCTCTCTCTTTTTTCCCCCTTCCCCTACGTTCATCTGTTTTGTTTCTTAAATTCCACATATGAGTGAAATCATATGGCATTTGTCTTTCTCTGACTGACTTATTTCACTTAGCATAATACACTGTAGCTACATCCACATCATTGCAAATGGCAAGATTTCATTCTTTTTGATGGCTGGGCAATATTCCTGTGTGTGTGTGTGTGGTAAGAAGAAGAAGAAGAAGAAGAAGAAGAATGGTAAAAGATCCATTCATCAGTCAATGGACATTTGGGCTCTTTCCATACCTTGGCTATTGTTGATAATGCTACTATAAACATCAGGGGGCATGTGCCCCTTTGGATCAATATTTTTGGATCCTTTGGGTAAATACCTAGTAGTGCAATTGCTGGGTCATAGGGTAGTTCTATTTTTACCTTTTTTAGGAACCTCCATACTGTTTCCCAGAGTGGTTGCACCAGTTTGCATTCCATATATGTGGAATCTTAAAAAAATAAAACAAGCTCATAGATACAGAGAATAGATTGGTGGTTGCCAGGGGTCAGGGGTGGGGGTGAGTGAAATGGGTAAAGGGGTTCAAAAGGTACAAACTTCCAGTTATAAAGTAAGTCATGGGGATGCAATGTACAGCATAGTGACTATAGTTAATAATACTATATTGCATACTTTTAAGTTGCTAAGAGAGTAGATCTTAAAAGCTCTCATCACAGGAAAAAAAATCTGTAAATATGTATGGTGACAGGTGTTAACTAGGCTTACTGTGGTGATCATTTTGCAATATATACAAATATCAAATCATTGTACACATAAAACTAACATAATGTTGTATGTCAATTATTACTTAATAAAAAAAGAAAAAAGTAATTTTCTTAATAAGATTTTCTGAGCCCAAAAGCCATCCTGGAGACACCAGAATATTTAGTGAACATTCATTTCCCACTCATTATATTGCTACCAAATTCAAACAAGCCTCCATTTCTCGCTCTGCCAAAACAGGCCTTGAGAAGTCACTAATGACTTCTATGTTGCTGAATACAACTTCTCAGGCTTCATCTTACTTGATACATCAGCATCAGGCTGCTGCCAATAGTGCTTGCCACCTTCTCTTCCTTTGGTTTCTGTGACACAAGAATCACCAGATTTTTCTCTGACATTGCTACCTCTTCCTTCTTACCTTCATGGGATCATCTTCCTCAATTCGACCATGAAATGCTGTGGTTTCTCAAGGCTCAGTCCTCCCTCCTAGCCTCACTCTTTTCTTAGGAATCTCATTACTACTGATGACTTCAATCACCACCTGTTTCTACATGTGTCACTGTTTTGAGGGTTCTAAAGACCATCTCCAAGTTCAGTAACTCCCTAGAGGAACTCATAGGATTCAGCATTTAGTCATACCAGCTGCCTAAAATTTGTTGCAGCAAAAGGATACAGACAAAATCAGCAAAGGGAAACAGCAAATGGAATAAAGTCTGGAGGAAACCAGGCATAAGCTTCCAAGATTCCTCTTCAAGTGGTTTTACGCAGGACATGCTTAATTCCTCCAGCAGTGAGGTGTAATAATACATGTGAAATCTTGTCTGCCAGGCAAGCTCATTAGGAGGATTTTTATCAGAACTAGTCTTGTAGACATCTTCTGCCTAGGTACCTTCTACCCAGCACATACCAAAATTCCAGACTCCCAGAACAAAAGCATGTGTTTGGCATAAGCCACATTGTTTGTACAAACAGTTAGGCATAGTAAGCCACTCTTGCCAGCTTTTAGGAATAATGCAAAGCCGTCTAAAATCCAACTTATCAGATGCCAGCCAAGGGCAAACCTTGCAATCAGGCCCTCAAAGGATAGTGGTCAAGCCTGCTCTGTTAAATCTTTTCTGCACACATAAAAACTGTATCTCCAGGAGGGGGCAGAAGATGGCAGAGGAGTAGGGGACCCTATTCCAACCAGTCCCTGGAATTGAGCTGGATATCTACCACACCACTCTGAACACCCATGAAATCAGCCTGAGAGGTAAGAAGATATATCTGGATTTCTACAAACAGAATATCGCAGATGGTTAGTTTCAAGGTATGAAGTAGGGAACCATGATTCTGCGGGCAGATATCCAAAGATAAATGGAAGGGGGTGGGAGCCCTGGGGATCCTAGATTCCCGGTGAGCAATAGCCTCCCATGCTGGGGACAGGGCACAGACTCATAGACCAGTAGCAGTGGGGAAAGGATTTTAGGGCAGCCCCCTGGACTGAAACCCAGAGCTGTGGGGCCATGCATGGGAACAGGGGGCAGCTGGTGGTTTTAGAAGCACAAAGGGCAGAGATGCCCCTGTGCCCCAACCTGGAGGCTAGGACTGGGAGCCCTGCTGAGGGGCACACAACCCAGGATGCTGCAGTTTAGAGCAGCACAGACAGAAATGGAGATAGTGTGGCCTGGAGAGCTCACTGAAGAACAGATTGTGATCTCTCTGCTCTGAGGCAGAGGGTTGGAAACAATCTCTTCTGCTCTGACTCGCGGAAGAGACACAAAAGCCTCCAGGGAAAGCCCCCAGAGAACAAAAGCCCCAAAACCGGTTTTCACCGAGCCCATCCCCCCCACAGGGGGCAGGGCAACTCTGCCCAAACAAGGTTGCCTGACTAACAGCGTGGCAGGCCCCTCCCCCAGAAAACACGCTGGGAGAACAAGAGGCCAACAGCCCTAAGGTCCCTATAAAACAGGTGCATCTTGCTTGGGTTGTGGACAATAATTTGGACTCTGTGCATTCCCTCAACCACCCCTCAACAGAATGACTAGGAGGAGGAACCCCCAAAATAGGAAAGACTCAGAGACTGTGACTTCTCTCACAGATTTACAAATGGATACAGATATAACCAAGATGTCATAAATGGAATTCAGGGTAGCAGTTGTGAAGACAATAGCTAGAATGGAGAAATCAATTAATGGCAACATAGAGTCTGTAAGGGCAGAAAGCTGAATTGGCAGAACTAAATATGCTATCAATGAGATCCAATCTAATCTAGATAATCTAACAGCTAGGATAAGCAAAGCAGAAGAATGAATTAGTGATCTAGAAGACCAATTGATAGAAAAGAAGGAAAACGAGGAGGTCTGGGAGAAACAACTCAAAATCCATGAAAACAGAATCAGAGAAATAAGTGACACCATGAAACTTTCCAATTTCAGAATTATTGGGATCCCTGAGGGGGTGGAGAGAGAGAGAGGACTAGAAGATATATTTGAACAAATCGTAGCTGAGAACTTCTCTAATCTGGTAAATGAAAGAAACATTCGTGTCCTAGAGGCAGAGAGGACCCCTCCCAAGATCAAGGAAAACAGGCCAATGCCCTGGCATGTAATAGTAAAACTCACAAATCTTAGAACCAAGGGAACCATCTTAAGGGCAGTTAGGGGGAAGAGATTCCTTACGTACAGAGGGAGGAACATCAGAATAACATCAGACCTATCCACAGAGACCTGGAAAGCCAGAAAGGCCTGGAAAGACATATTCAGGGTACTAAATGAGAAGAACATGCAGCCAGGAATACTTTATCCAGCAATACTTTATCTCCATCCATTTAGAATGGATGGAGAGATGCAGAGCTTCCAAGACCAGCAGAAACTGAAAGAATATGTGATCACCAAGCCAGCCCTGCAAGAAATATTAAGGAGGGTTCTATAAAAGGAGAAAGACCCCAAGAGTGATATACACCAGAAATTGACAGAGAATCTATAGAAACAAGGACTTCACAGGCAACATGATGACAATTAATTCATATCTTTCAATAATCACTCTCAACGTGAGTGGCCTAAATGCTCCCATAAAACGTCACAGGGTTGCAGATTGGATAAAAAGGAGCCATCCATATGCTGTCTACAAGAGAATCATTTTGAACCTAAAGATACATCCAGACTGCAAGGGAAGGGATGGAGATCTATCTTCCATGCCAATGGACCTCAAAAGAAAGCTGGGGTAGCAATTCTTGTATCAGACAAGTTAGATTTTAAGCTAAAGACTGTCTTTAAGCTAGAGACACAGAAGGACACAATATCATTCTTAAAGTGTCTATCCAACAAGAAGATCTAACAGTTGTAAATATCTACACCCCCAACGTGGGAACAGCCATCTACATAAGCCAACTGTTCACCAAAATAAAGAGTCATATTGATAACAATATGTTAATATTAGGAGACTTCAATACTCTACTCTCAGCAATAGACAGATCATCTAAGCAGAAACTCAACAAAGAAATAAGAGCTTTGAATGACACACTGGACCAGATGGACCTCATAGATATATACAGAATATTCCACACTAAAACTACAAAATACTCATTCTTCTCGAGCACACACAGAACTTTCTCCAGAATAGATGACATACTGGGTCACAAATCAGGTCTCAATTGATACTAAAAGATTGAGATTATTCCCTGCATATTTTCAGACCATAATTCTTTAAAACTGGAACTCAATCACAAGAAAAAAATTGGAAGACATTCAAACACTTTGAAGCTAAAGACCACTCTGCTCAAGAATGTTTGGGTCAGTGAAGAAATTAAAGAAAAATTAAACAATTCATGGAAACCAATGAGAATGAAAACACATCAGTCCAAAACCTATGGGATACTGCAAAGGCTGTCCTAAAGGGGAAATACATAGCCATCCAAGCCTCACTCAAAAAAAATCGAAAAATCCCGAATTCGCCATCTAACTTTACACCTTAAAGAACTAGAGAAAAAGCAACAAATGATGCCTATGCCACACATTAGAAGAGAAATAATTAAGATTAGAGCAGAGATCAGTGAATTAGAAACCAGAAACACAGTAGATCAGATCAGCAAAACTAGAAGCTGGGTCTTTGAAAGAATTAATAAGATTGACAGAGATGTAGTGAAAAGAAGGGCCATATGCACCCCAATGTTCATAGCAGCAATGTCTGCAATAGCCAAACTGTGGAAAGAGCCGAGATGCCCTTCAACAGATGAATGGATAAAGAAGATGTGGTCCATATATACAATGGAATATTACTCAGCCATCAGAAAGGATGAATACCCAACTTTTACATCAACATGGATGGTACTGGAGGAGATTATTCTAAGTGAAACAAGTCAAGCAGAGAAAGTCAATTATCATATGGTTTCACTTATTTGTGGAACATAAGGAATAACATAGAGGACATTAGGAGAAGGAAGGGAAAAATGAAGGGGAAATCGGAGGGAAATCGGAGGGCGAGAGGAACCATGAGATTCTTTGGACTTCAAGAAACAAACTGAGGGTTTTAGAGGGGAAGGGAGTGGGGGGATGGATTAGCCCGGTGATGGGTATTAAGGAGGGCACGTACTGCATGGAGCACTTGGTGTTATATGAAAACAATGGATCATGGATCACTACATCAAAAACTAGTGATGGGGCGCCTGGGTGGCTCAGTCGGTTGAGCGACTGCCTTCGGCTCAGGTCATGATCCTGGAGTCCCGGGATCGAGTCCCGCATCGGGCTCCCTGCTCAGCAGGGAGCCTGCTTCTCCCTCTGCCTCTCTCTCTGTGTCTCTCATGAATAAATAAATAAAAAAAAAAAAAATCTTTAAAAAAAAAAAAAAAAAAAAAAACTAGTGATGTATTGTATGGTGACTAACATGACATAATAAAATTAAATTAAATTAAAAACAACTATCTCCGCTCCTGGTGGATCCTCTGAACTCCAGACCCATATATCTAACTACATGCTATATCTTACCCTATATTTATGTCTACTTGATAACTTCAATAAGATTATAAAGATACCTCAGATTTAACATCATAGATGCCAGTTATTGTAAATATTCTCTGCCCCAACACAATTCTAAGCACTTTACATATACTAAGATGCTTAATCCTCAAAGAAACCATATGAAGTAGTATTATTATCTGCATTTTAAAAGTAAGGAAACTGAAGCACAGAAAGGGTTATGATTATGCAGTTAGGGAAGTAATTTGTGGGACTAGAATTCAATCCCAGTCAATTTGACTGTCAGACCCATGTTCTTAATAACTACTCAGTATTGTCTCAACATATCCAAAACCAAACTCAAGATCTTTCCCCCCCAACTCTGTTCCTCTTTCAGGTTTCCCTGTATCTATGACAGTTATCTTCATTTATCTCTCCAAATAGCACACATTCTTGATAACTTTCCATCTCTCACCTTGCCACTCCCCATAACCAATTTATCACTAAGTTATGTCTAGCTAGCTTTCTCTTATGCATCTATTGAACCTATCCAGGTTTCTCTATCTTTACCATCAGGTAGATCAATAACCTCTGCATGGATCTCTAATCCTATGGACTATATGGATATAGTCAACTGCCCAGGGATTATGTAGTGGCCAGATAGAAAAAATCTGGGCTGTGGAGAGACACAGAGCCAACCTGACATAGCAGCTTGGAACTTTTACATAACAGAGAAGTCTATTTTTATCATATTTAAACTGCCATTATTTTGAGTCCTTGTCAAATGCAACTATATCCTAACTGATATAAAGTGCTTGTTCCAACTGATGGTTACCAGAAGGGAGGTGGGGGGGATAGGTTATATAGATGATGGGAATTAAAGAGTGCATTTGTTGTGAGGAGCACCAGATGTTGTATGGAAGTGCTGAATCACTATACAGTATACCTGAAACTAATATTACTCTGTATGGTTCACATTGATTGATTTATGAACACTGAACCACCCTTGCATCCCAGGAATAAATCCCACCTGGTTGTGGTGAATAATCCTTTTAATGTACTGTTGGATCCTATTGGTTGATTTACTGGATTTTAAATAAAAACTTAAAAAATAAAGTGCTTGTTCCTTATGGTACACATGCTCAGAATGGGCCTCAGGACTGTGCACTGGGTGGCATTATTATTTTACTTGAAAATAACACTGATATGTTATGGAGAAGAATACAAAATTCAAATAAATATTTAAGATAAAACACAGGATCTCAAAGAGACCTAATTTATCACTTGTAGTGGGCTCCTTTTAGCTCTGTCCCAGATTTTTCTAGATATCAACTTACTCTTCTTACCCACTGTGATGGTAAAGACTGAGCACTCCTTTCTGGGGCACAGAGCTGTCTGTTCCTAAAGGCCCCACAGGCTTCCTCTTCTGACACTTATTTGGAAAGAATCAAGTCATTTGAATAAGTATGGTAACAAAGGGATTTCATGGCTAGGAAAGGAAAACTCATGCTCTGGAAGGAAAACCTCATATTAAAATTGGGGAGGAGTTAAGACGGCAGAGAAGTAGGGGGACCCTAGGCTTTCCTCACTGTTTGAACACAGCTCTATTGAAGTCAAATCACTTGGAACACCTAGGAAATCGATCTGAGGGCTGGGAGAAGTATCTCCACAGCTGAAGAGATAGAGCATGGTAGATGTGAGATGGGGGAGAGAAAAACTGCAGTGCCATGGAGAGGAGAGAACCCACTCCATGGGGAGAGAAAAGGGAGAGAGAAGGGTTGAGAGACTGTGGTGTCAGGTTCACACAAGAAGAAAACCTCTCCGGACCAGGGACTGGGGAGCGAGGGGTACTAAGTAGCACAGGTTTTTTTTGTTATTGTTGTTTTGTTTTTGTTTGTTTGTTTGTTTTGCAAACAATGTGTTGGAGTTCAAAAACTGAGGTTTTGGAAGTGCGTGGCTTCCACCAAAGTGGAGCTATGGCATGCACTTCTAGGAAGAAGGAGTTGCTAACCCAGGAGTGTGTCACACTTCCACCTACAACATGGTGTAGGGATTTCTTGGGTCACACTGGGAGAGAACATTCCCCTTTCTGGAGTACATGTGGAAGAGGGTATATTGCCTCTCCAATGACAAAACACCTGCAAGCACCAGCAAATGTCCTTTGATCAGCAGGGGACAGAGGTGTGCACAGAGGGTAGATAACCTGGTCACTGCTTTTTGCTGTGCTACACTGTTGATTCCATGCACCGTGTATGCATAGGACTGTTTTTCTGGGACAGAGGACATGAGATGCAGTGTGGTGAGGCGCTACTCTGGAGGAGGAAAGCAGGGTCCATGCTGTGCCAGGTCCCTTAAGATTTGGAGTTTTGAAACCCAGCTGCACACCAAGACAAAATGGAGGAGAGCTGTGGTACCTGATGTGCTGACGACCCTTGCTATTTGTGAGGGCTTCCTGAATAGCAGGCGTGTAAAATCCCTTGTCTAGGATGAGAGAGTGGGGGGTGCCATTTTCCTCCTCACCACCAATAGGCTCGAATTTCAGAGCAACACAGTGGCCCCCAGAGGAGACACTTAAACCAAACCCTGTCCCCCTCCCCCCCATTTCTCAAAAGTGCATGTTTAATGGGGTAGGTCTGACTGACTCAGCACAATGGACCTCTCCCCCAGAAGACCAGCACAGGCAGCACCCCACATGGACCAAGACTCCTGATCATAGAGTGCTTCAAAGTATCACTGCAGTTCTGGTGGAAGTAGGATGAGGCTTTCTGTTTTTAATTTTTTTTTTCTTTTCTTTAGAATTAACCTTATAGTTTTTCATTTGTTTGTTTGTTTTTCATTTCCTTTTCTCTTTTTACTGAGATCAGGTTTCTTTTTTTTCTTCTCCTTTTCTTTCTTTCTTTTTTTCCTTTCTTTTTCTCTGGAATCAGGCTTCTAGTTTTTTTATTATTTTGAGGTTTTTGTTTCTTTTCTTTTTCTTTCTTTTTTTAGTAAGGCTTTTTCCTTTTCTTTTTTCTTTTTTTTTTTCCAAAAACTTATTTTAACAAACTAATCCAAGCACACCCAGTTAAAGGTCCAAACACTCCCCACTGCAATCAAGGAGGAACTCTGCAGTGGGTTAACTAGTGGGAAAAGGCAGCAAAAACACAACAGCAGAATGGACACAGGATACCCCAGAAACACTTCCTAGGCCCTGGACAGTGTATGACCCTTTTTAATATAGCATTACACTCAGGTGCAGAAAACAACAAACTTTCATAACACACAAAAGACAAACTTAGCCAAAATGACAAGACAGAAGAATTCTCCCAAAAAGAAAGGTCAAGAAAACATCAAAGCTGGGGACTTGCTCAAAAGAGATATAAGCAATATATTTGAACAAGAATTTAAAACAAAAATCTTAAGATTACTAGCTGGGCTTGAAAAAAAACATAAAAGACACCAGAGAAACCCTTACTGAAGAGATAAAAGACCTAAAAACTACTCAGGCCAAAATAAAAAATGCTATAACTCAGATGGAAAACCTACTGGATATAGTCACAATGAGGATTGAAGAAGCAGAGAGAGAATAGGTGCTATAGAAGATAAAACTATGGAAAACAATGAAGCTAAAAAGAAGAGGGAAAGAAAATTGTTAGATCACAAAGGTAGACTTAGGGAACTCAGTGATTCCATAAAGCACAATAGTATCTCTATCATAGGACTCCAAGAAGAAGAAAAGTGGGGAAAATGGATAGAAGGTTTATTTGAACAAATTATACCCAAGAACTTCCCTAATCTGGGGAAGGAAACAGGCATTCAAGGGCAAGAGGTACAGAGACCTCTTCCCAAAATCAACAACAGGTCAACATCATGACATATCATAGTGAAACCTGCACAATATGAAAATAAAGAAAGAATTCTGAAAGCAGCTTCAGACAAAAGGTCCTTAAGCTACAAGGGTAAACACATAAGGTTAACAGCAGACCTGTCCACTGAAACTTGTCAGGCCAGAAGACAGTGGTGGGAATATTCAATGTGCTAAATGGGAAAAACATGCAGCCAAGAATACTTTATCCATCAAGGCTGTCATTTGGAATAGAAGGAGAGATAGAGAGTTTCCAAGACAAGCAAAAACTAAAGGAGTTGGTGAACACTAACTCAGCTCTGCAAGAAATATTAAAGGGGACACTTTAGCTAGAAAGAGAGACCAAAAGCAACAAAGACTAAAAAGGAACAGAGATAATCTACAGGAACAGTGACTTTACATGTAATACAATGGCACTAAATTGATATCTATCAATAATCACTCTGAATGTAAATAGACTAAATGCTCCAATCAAAAGGCATAGGGCATCAAAATGGAAAAAGAAACAAGACCTGTCAATATGCTGCTTAAAAAAGACTCATTTTAGACCCAAAACACCTCCAAATTGAAAGTGAGGGGGTGGAGAACAATTTACCATGCTAATGGACATTAAAAAAAACTGGAGTACCATCCTTATATCAGACAAATTAGATTTTAAAGCAAATATCATAATAAGAGATGAAGATGGGCACTATATCATAATAAAGGGGTCTATCCAGGAAGAAGATCTAACAATTGTAAATATTTATGCCCCTAACATGGGAGCAGCCAAATATAAAAATCAATTAATAAGAAGTTTAAAGAAACTCACTGATAATAATACAATAATAGGAGGGGACTTTAACACCCCATTCACAGCAATGGACAGATCATCTAAGTGGAAGATCAACAAAGAAGAAAGGGCTCTGAATGACACACTGGACCAGATGGATTTAAAAGTTATATTCATAATATTTCCTCAAAAGTAGTAGAATCCACATTCTTTTCAAGTGTACATGGAACATTCTCCAGAATAGATCACATACTGGGTCAGAAATCAGGCCTCAACTGGTACAAAACGATTGAGATCATACCATTTATATTTTCAGACCACCACAATGCTATGAAACTTGAAGTCAACCACAAGAAAAAAATTTAAAAAGACCACAAACACGTTGAGGTTCGAAAACATCCTACTAAAGAATGAATGGGTTAACCAGGAAATTAAAGAAGAAATTAAAAAATATTTGGAAGCAAATGAAAATTAAAACACGACAGTCCAAAACCTTTGGGATGCAGCAAAGGCAGTCCTAAATGGGAAGTATATAGCAATACAGGCCTTCCTCAAGAAGCAAGAAAAGACTGAAATACATAACTTAACCTTACATCTAAAGGAGCTGAAAAAGAACAGCAAATAAAGCTTAAATCCAGCAAGAGAAGGGAAATAATAAAGATTAGAAAAGAAATAAATGATGCAGAAATAAAAAAAAATAGTAGAGCAGATCAATGAAACTAGGAGCTGGTTCTTTGAAAAAAATAACAAAATTAATAACCCTCTAGCCAGACTTATCAAAAAGAAAAGAGTAAGGACACAAATAAATAAAATCATGAATGAAAGAGGAGAGATTGCAACCAACATTGAAGAAATACTAACAACTATAAGAGAATATTATGAAAAACTATATGCTGACAAATTGGAGAAACTGGAAGAAATGAATGAATTCCTAGAAGCATTAAGCTACCAGAAGTGAAACAGGAAGGCATAGAAAACTTGAACAGACTGATAACCAGAAAAGAAATTGACTCAGTAATCAATCATAAATCTCCAAACAAACAAATGTCCAGGGTCAGATGGCTTCTCAGGGGAATTCTACCAAACAATTACAGAAGAATTAGTACCTCTTTTTCTGAAACTGTTACAAAAAAAAAAAAAAGAGAAGAAAACTTTCAAACTCGTTCTATGAGGTCAGGATTACCTTGATTCCAAAACCAGACAAAGACCCCACTGAAACAGAGAACTACAGACCAATATCCCTGATGAACATGGATGCAAAAATTCTCACAAATATACTAGCCAATGGCACCTAACAGTAAAGTAAAAGGATAATTTACCATGACCAAGTAAGACTTATCCCTGGGCTGCAAAGGTGGTTCAACATCCTCAAAGGAACCAATGTGATAAACCACATCAATAAAAGAAAGGACAAGAACTATATGATCTTCTCAATAGATGCAGAGAAAGCATTTGACAGAATATAGCATCCTTTCTTGATAAAAACCTTCAAGAAAGTAGGGATAGAAGGAACATACCTCAACATCATAAAAGCCTTATACAAAAGACCCACAGTTAAATCATTGTCAATGGGGAAAACTGAGAGCTTTCACCCTAAGGTCAGGAAAATGACAAGGATCTCCACTCTCACCACTGTTGTTCAACATAGTACTGGAAGTCCTAGTCTCAACCATCAGACAAGAAAAAGAAACAGAAGGCACCCAAATCAGCAAGGAAGAAGTCAAACTTTCACTCTTTGCAGACGACATGATACTCTATGTAGAAAAAACAAAAGACTCCACCAACATATTGCTCGAACTGATACAGGAATTCAGCAAAGTTGCAGGATATAGAATCAATGCACAGAAGTCTGTTGCATTTCTATACAATAATAATGAAGCAGCAGAGAGAGAAATCGAGGAATCAATCCCATTACCAATTGCACCAAAAACCATAAGATACCTAGGAATAAACCAAACCAAAGAGATAAAGGATCTGTGCTCTGAAAAGTATAGAACACATATGAAAGAAATTGAGGAAGGCACAAAGAAATGGGAAAACATTCCATGCTCATGGATTAGAAGAACAAATATTGTTAAAATGTATATAATACCCAAATCAATCTACACATTCAATGCAGTCCTTATCAAAATACCACCAACATTTTTCACAGAACTAGAACAAACAACCCTAAAATTTGTATGGAACCACAAAAGACCAAAAATAGCCAAACGAATGTTGAAAAAGAAAACCAAAGCTGAAGGCATCACAGTTCTGGACTTCAAACTCTATTACAAAGCTGTAAACATCAAGACAATATGGTACTGGCACAAAAACAGACATATAGATCAACGGAACACAGTAGAAAACCCAGAAATGGACCCACAGTTATATGGTCAACTAATCTTTAACAAAGCAAGAAAGACTATCCAATGGGAAAAAAGACAATCTCTTCAATAAATGATGTTGGGAAAATTGGACAGTCACATGCACAAGAATGAAACTGGACCATTCTCTTACACCATACACAAAGATAAACTCAAAATGGATGAAAGACCTAAATGTGAGACAGGAATCCATCAAAATCCTAGAGGAGAACAAAAGCAGCCGCTTTGACCTCAGCAATAGCAACTTCTTAGATATGTTGACTGAGACACAGGAAACAAAAGCAAAAATAAACTACTGTGGCTTCATCAAGATAAGAACCTTTTGCACAGCAGAGGAAACAGTCAACAAAACTAAAAGACAGCCAGTGGAATGGGAAAAGATATTTATAAATGACATATCAGATAAAGTGCTAGTATTCAGAAATCTATAGAACTTATGAAACTCAACACCCCAAAAATTGAAAATCCAGTTAAGACATGGGCAGAATACATGAAAAGACATTTCTCCAAAGACACAAATGGCTATCAGACACATGGAAAATGTTCAACATCACTCATCATTAGGGAAATATGAATCAAAACCACAATGAGATACCACCTCACACTGGTCAGAATGACTCAAATGAACAACTCAGGAAACAACAGTTGTTAGCGAAGGTGTAGAGAAAGGGGAACCCTCTTACACTGTTGGTGGTAATGCAAACTGGTGCAGCAACTCTGGAAAACAGTATGGAGGTTCCTCAAAAAGGTAAAAATAGAACTGCCCTATAACCTAGAAATTGCACTAATAGGTATTTATCCAAATGATACAAAAATAGTGATTCAAAGGGGCTCAGGCACCCCTATGTTTATAGCAACAATGTCCACAATAGCCAAAATATGGAAAGAGCCCAAATGTTCATCGATTGATGAATGGATAAAGAAGAAGTGGTATATATATCCATGGAATATTTATTCAGCCATCAAAAAGAATGAAATCTTGCCATTTGCAACAGTGTGGATGGAACTATAGTGTATTATGCTAAGCAAAATATGTCAGTCAGAGAAAGACCATATGATTTCACTCATATGTGGAATTTAAGAAACAAAACAAATAAAACAAGGGGAAAGGAAGGAAAAATAAAATGAGATAAAAACAGAGAGGGAGGTGAATCTTAAGAGACTCTTAATTACAGGGAACAAACAGAGTTTTCAGGGGTGGTCCATGAGGTGATGGGGTAAATGGGTGATGGACTTTAAGGAGGGCACTTGTTGTAATGTACACTGGGTGTTATATACAAGTGATGAATCACTAAATTCTACCCCTGAAACTAATACTACACTATATGTTAGCTAACTTGAATTTAAATAAAATGCTGAAAGAAAAAGTAAAATAACATAAAATAGGGAGAAATTATTAAATTCAGAAATATGTATGGGATAAATACTTGTAAGAGATTCTATGTTGTCAAACATGTTGAAAATATTTTGCACATTATATTTCACTGGTAAAATCAGAATACATTGAATCAGGAAGATGAGATAAATATGATTTGGTCAACAAGAACATGTATCAAAACAATAAGATATTTGAAAATGCAGAATTCATGCAAGAATAATAAAAAAAATAAGTCAAACATGAAAGGAGCTTAGAAGTCATCACTGCATCCTAAAAGCAAGTAAAAAGTTGAAAAGAACTGAAAAAATCAGCAACCCCTCTTAGATCAATCAGTGAAATTAGGTTACAGGGTAAGCCATGTCCCCCAAATTGGAGACACAGGCAAAAACAGAATCACAACTTACTGAAGCAGAATCCCATAAGCATAAAACTCCCCAGGAACCAGTACCAGAGTAGGAAAATCTGAATTGTAATTGACCAACTACTGAGGGCTCAGTGTGGACAAGTTTATGAGATAAAACCCCAGGGTTGCCCATCATAGGGTACTCCACAATTTTGTCAGTTTTACTTTGAAAATCTCAAACA
Source organism: Mirounga leonina (assembly GCF_011800145.1). Classification (NCBI taxonomy): domain Eukaryota; kingdom Metazoa; phylum Chordata; class Mammalia; order Carnivora; family Phocidae; genus Mirounga; species Mirounga leonina. The sequence goes on along the minus strand of NW_023270143.1, from coordinate 1,545,817 downwards.
CGTTCTTACAGTGAATATCAGAGAAAAGTCCCCTCATGCCTCCAGCAAGGGGAGAAAAAAAGAAACTATGTTGAAATATGCCAGAGAATTTTGTTCTTCTTCTTTTTAAAAGATATTTATTTATTTATTTGGGAGAGAGAGTGTGTGCACACAAGTGTGGGGAGGGGCTAAAAGAGAGGGAAGAGAGAATCAGAAGCAGACTCCCCACTGAGCACAGAGCCCAGCACAGGGCCTGATCCCACAACCCTGAGATCATGACCTGAGCCAAAACCAAGATTTGGTCACTTAACTGACTGAGTCTCCGAGGCACCCTGAGAATTTTGTTCTTCTTAACAAGACCTGCCCTCAAGAGAAACTCTTATACCATAGCCTAAACTATTAGGGTTTTATCAGAGTCTAACCAACCTAAGGGAAAGGAAGTACTCAACTCCAGCCCCTCTAACGTTCCATATGGGAGAAGGGAAATACCCAACTCCACCCAACTCTAGACATCCTGTCCCACATAAGGGGGAGAAAAAACCGAGAAACACTTATGATATTCATAGTTGAGAGTTGCAACCTCACTAAAAGCCCTAGACCTAATCATAGGACTATAGAAGGCTTCCCCTCCTTCCACAACTTACTTCCACATTACTAAAGCCCTATTTATACCAGTTATTTTTTAACCAGTACATCATGTCTGCCTATCAAAAAAAAAAAAAAAGGCATACTAAGAAGCAAAAACAAAACAAAAAGAAAACATACATAGTTTAAAGAGATAGAACAAGCATACAAATCAGACTCAAATATGGCAGGGATGTTAAAATTATCAGACCAAGAATGTAAAACAACTATGATTAATATGCTAATGGTTCTAATGGATAAAGCAGACGGCATGCAAGAACAGATGGGCAGTGTAAGCAAAGAGATGGAAATTCTAGGAAAGAATCAAAATGAAATGCTAGAGATTAAAAAACAACTGTGAAGGAAAGCAAAAATGCCTTCAATGGGCCTAATAGTAGGCTAAACATTGCTGGTGAAAGAATCTCTGAGCATGAGGATATCTCAATAGAAACTTCCAAAACCAAAAAGTAAAGAGAAAAAAAAATTTTTTTTCAGAAACCATGCAAGCAAGAAGAGAGTGGAGTAAAATAAAGCACTGAAGAAAAAAGAAAACACCAACCTAGAATTCTGTGCACTGTGAAATTATCCTTCAAACTCAAGTAAATAAATATGTTCTCAGATAAACAAATATTGAGTGAATGTTAAAGGAAGTTTTTCAAAAAAAAAAAAGGAAATGATATAGGTCTAAACTCAGATCTACATAAATAAAGACATTGGAGAAAAAATAAGTAAAATTAAAACTTTAATTTTTTATTCTCAATTCATCTAACAGATAAGTTTGTTCAAAATAATAATAGCAACAAAGTATTCAACAATATATATTTTTATGTGTGCTTATGAATAAATGAAGTGAGTAAGCAATAATATAAGGGATAGGAGGGAATAATTACAATTATTTTGGTATTAACAGGTACTTCACCACTTGTGAAGTGGATTAGAGTAATTTGAAAGTGGATTTAGATTAGCTGTAAATGTATACTGAAAACTAGGGTAACCACTAAAAAAAAGTATAATTAATATGTCAATAAAAAAGAGAAAACGGAATAAGATAAAATCCTCAATTAAAGCCACAAAAGGAAGAAAAATAGTGGAAGGAAGAAACAAGAACAAAGACAGTAATGACATGAAACATCAAGGACTTAATACAGTAATTAAAAGACAGAGAATGTTAAGGTGGTTAAAAATAAAAACCAACTTTATGTTGTTTACATGAAACCCACTCTAAATACAAAGGGCACACAGATCTAAAGTAAAAATATGGTTTCCTTCACTGTGCAAAAAATGCTGTGAATGAAACCATCAATAAAACAAAAAGGCAGCCTATGAATGGGAGAAGATATTTGCAAATGATAATCCAACAAGAAATTAATGTCCAAAGTATGTAAAGAGCTTATACAACCCAACACACACACACAAAAAAAACTTGATTAAAAATGGGCAGAGGAACTAAATAAACATTTTCCAAAGAAGACATACAAATGGCCAATAGACACATGAAAAGATGCTCAACATCACTAATCAAGGAATTGAAAATCAAAACCACAATTAGATATCACCTTACATCTATCAGAATGGTTAAAATCAAAAGGACAAGAAATAACAAGTGTTGGTAAGGATGTGGAGAAAAATGAATCCTCATGCACTGTTGGTGGGAATGTAAATTGGTATAGCCATTGTAGAAAATAATATGAAGATTCCTCAAAAAGTTAAAAACAAATACCATATGATCCAATAATTCCACTACTGGGTCTTTACCCAAAGAAAACAAAACACTAATTCAAAAAGATATATGCATCCCTATGTTTACTGTAGCATTATTTATAATATCCAAAATATGGCAGCAATCTAGTGTCCATTAACAAACAAATGGACAAGGGAGGTGTGTTATATATATACAATAGAATACTACATAACCACAAAAGGATGAGACTGTGCCATTTGAAACAACATGGATGGACCTAGAAGGTATTATGCTAAGTGAAATAAATCAGACTGAGAAAGACAAATAACATATGATTTCACACATATGTGAAATAAAAACAACACACAAACAAACAAAATCAGAATCAACCTATAAACACAAAGAATAAAGTGATGGTTTCCAGAGGGAAGGGGGTAGGAAAAATTGGTGAAAGGGAATGAGAGATATAGGCTTCCAGTTATGAAATGAGTAAGTCATGGTAATAAAAGGCACAGCATAAGGAATATAGTCAATGATATTGTAAGCACTATATGGTGACAGATGGTATCTACACTTGTGATCATAGCATAATGTTTAAATGTTGAATCACTGTGCTGTACACCTGAATCTATTACACTATATGTTAACTAACTAGAATTTAAATAAAAATTTGGGGAAAAATGCAACATTGTGTATCAACTACACCCAAATAAAAAATAATTAAAAAATGGAAAAAAGTAAATATATGGATGAGTAGCCAAAGGAATCCTGAAAAAGATCAAAGTTTGAGGCATTACACTTCTCATTTCAAACTATATTGCAGAGCTATAGTAACCAAAGAGTATGTTACTGACATAAAAACAGGCATATAGACTAATAGAAAAGAATTGAAAGCCCATAAATAAAACCCCTGCATATATGGTCAACTAATATTTGACAAGGGAGTCAAGAATACTCGATGGGAAAAGGATAGCCTCCTCATTAAATGGTTCTGGGAAAACTGGATAAACACATGCAAAAAAAAAAATGAAATTGGACCACTATCTTACACCACTTACAAAAATTAGCTTGAAATGGATAAATGACTTAAACATCAGACCTGAAATTGTAAAACTCCGGGAAAAAATGGGTAAAAATCTGCTTGATGTTTGTCTTCACAAAGATTTTTTGGATATGACACCAAAAGCACAAACAACAAAAACAAAAACCATTCAGTACGACTACATTAAACTAAAATGTTCTGGGCAACAAAAGAAACAACAAATTGAAAAGACAATCTATAGAATGGGAGAAAATATCTGTAAATCATATGTCAGATAAGGAGTAAATATCCAAAATATATAAAGAATTCATTCAACAGATGAATGGATAAAGAAGATGTGGTCCATATATACAATGGAATATTACTCAGCCATCAGAAAGGATGAATACCCAACTTTTACATCAACATGGATGGAAGTGGAGGAGATTATGCTAAGTGAAATAAGTCAAGCAGAGAAAGTCAATTATCATATGGTTTCACTTATTTGTGGAACATAAGGAATAGCATGAAGGACATTAGGAGAAGAAAGGGAAAAATGAAGCGGGGGGGGAATCGGAGAAGAGATGAACCATGAGAGACTATGGACTCTGAGAAACAAACAGGGTTCTAGAGGGGAGGGGGGAAGGGGGTTGGTTAGCCTGGTGATGGGTATTAAGGAGGGCACGTACTGCATGGAGCACTGGGTGTTATACAAAAACAATGGATTGTGGATCACCACATCAAAAACTAATGATGTACTGTATGGTGACTACCATAACATAAGAAAATTTTTTAAAAAAGAATTCATACAACTCAATAACAAAAAAATGTACAATCCAATTCAAAAATGGTCAGAAGAAATAAATAAACATTTTTTAACATACAGTGTTTTATCAATTTCAGGTATAAAACAGAGTGATTAAACAATTCTATACATCACCCAGTGCTCATCAGGACAAGCGCATTCCTTAATCCCTGTCACCTATTTAATCCATCCCACTATTCCCCTCCCTTCTAGTAACCATCAGTTTGTTCTCTATAATTAAGAGTCTCTTTCTTGGTTTGTCCCCCCCCCTTTTTCCCCTTTGCTAGTTTGTTTTGTTTCTTAAATTATACATATGAATGAAATTATATATTTGTCTTCCTCTGACTGACTGACTTCACTTAGCATTATACACTCTAGCTCTGTCCATGTCATTGAAAATGGCAAGATTTCATTCGTTTTTATAGCTGAGTAATATTCCTCTGTGTGTGTGTGTGTGTGTGTGAGAGAGAGAGAGAGAGAGAGAGAGAGAGATCATTTTTATCCATTCATCAATAGATGGACACTTGAGCTGCTTCCATATCTTGGCTATTATAAATAATGCTGATATAAACATGAGGTGGATGTATCTCTTTGAATTAGCATTTTTGTATTCTTTGGGTAAATACCCAATAGTGTGATTGCTGGATCATTGGATAGTTCTATTTTTAACTTTTTGAGAACTATCATACTCTTCTCCACAGTGGTTACACCAGTTTGCATTCCCATCAACAGTGCAAGAGAGTTCCTTTCTCCACATCCTCACCAACACCTGCTGCTTCTTGTGTTAATTGATTTTAGCCACTCTGACAGGGGTGACATGATATCTCATTTTGGTTTTGATTTGCATTTTCCTGATACTAAGTGATGATGAGCATCTTCTCATGTATGTGATGGCCATCTGTATGTGTTCTTTGGAAAAATCTCCATTCATGTCTTCTGCCCATTTAATAATTGGATTATTCATTTTTGGAGTGTTGAGTTTTGTAAGTTCTTTATATATTTTGGATACTAACCCTTTATCAGATATGTCATTTGCAAATATCTTATCCCATTCCATAGGCTACTTTTTAGTTTTGTTGTTTCCTTTACTGTGCAGAAGATTTTTCTGTTGATGTAGTCCCAATAGTTTATTTTTCTTTTGTTTTCCTTGCCTCAGGGGACCTATCTAGAAAAATTTCCTACGGCCAATGTCACAGAAATTTCTGCCTGTGCTTTCTTCTAGAATTTTATGTTTTCAGGTCTCACATTTAGGTCTTTAATCCATTTTTAATTTATTTTTGTGTATGGTGGAAGAAAGTGGTCCAGATTCAGCATGTTGCTGTCCAGTTTTCCCAACATTTGTTGAGGAGGCTGTCTTTTTTTTCAATGGATATTCTTTCCTGCTTTGTCAAAGATTAGTTGATCATATACTTGTGGGTCCATTTCTGGGTTTTCTATTTGTTCTATTGATCTATGTGTCTATTTTTGTGCCAGTACCATATTGTTTTGATTACTACAGCTTTGTAATATAACTTGAAGCTAAGAATTGTGATGCCTACAGCTTTGTTTTTATTTTTCAAGATTGCTCTGGCTATTTGGGGTCTTTTGTAGTTCCATACAAATTTTAGGATTGTCTGTTCTAGCTGTGAGAAAAAAATGCTGCCACTATTTTGATAGGGATAACATTAAATCTGTAGACTGCTTTAGGTAGTATGGACATTTTAACAATAGTAGTTCTTCCAATCCATAAACATGGAATGTCATTCCATTTCTTTAGGTCCTTTTCAATTGCTTTGATCAGTGTTTTCTAGTTTTCAGAGTACAGATCTTTCACCTCCTTCATTAAGTTTATTGCTAGGTATCTTATTATATTTGGTGCAATTATAAATGGGATTGATTGCTTAATTTCTCATTCTGCTGTGTCATTATTGTGTATTGAAATGCAACAGATTTCTGTATGTTGATTTTGTATCCTGTGACTTTACTGAATTTGTTTATCAGTTCTAGCAGTTTGTTGGTGGAGTCTTTCAGGTTCTCCTTATAGAATATCATGTCATCTGCAAATAGTGAAAGTTTAATTCTTCCTTACTTATTTAGATGCCTTTTATTTCTTTTGGTTGTTTGATTGCTGTGGCTAGGGTGTCCAGTAAAATGTTGAATAAAAGTGGAGAGAGTGGACATCCTTGTCTTATTCCTGACTTTAGGAGAAAGGCTCTCAGTTTTTCCCCTTTGAGGATGATGTTAGTTGTGGGTTTTTCATATATGGCCTTTATTATGTTGAGGTATGTTCCTTCTAAAGCTACTTTATTGAGGGTTTCTATCATGAATGTATGTTGTACTTTGTCAAATGCATCTTCTGTCTTGTGAATAGACATTTCTATGAAGAAGACACACAACTTGACAACAGGTACATGAAGAGGTGCTCAACATCATAAAAATGCAAATCAAAACCACAAAGAGATATTACCTCACACCTGTTAAAATGGCTGTCATTGAAAAGACAAAAATAACAATTGGTGAGGATGTGAAGAAAAGGAAACTCTTGTGCACTATTGGTTGGAATGTAAATTGGTACAGTCACTACAGAAAACAGTATGGAGATTCCTCAATAAATTAAAAATAGAACCACTATATGATCAGCAATCATACTTCTGGTTATAAAACATGTGGTATACACACACACATACACACACAATGGAATGTTATTCAGTCATGAGAAAATGAAATCCTGTGGCTTGCAACAACATGGATAGACCCTAAAGGAATTATGCTATGGTAGATAAGTCACACAAAGAAAGACAAATACTGTTGGCATCACTTATATGAGCAAAATTAAAAAGCCAAACTCATAGAAACAGAGTAGAATGTGGTTACCAGGGCTGGGGTAATAGGGAATGCGGAGATATTGGCCAAAGTTTACAAGCCTCCAGTTAGAAGATGAATAAGTTCTAGGGATCAAATGCACAACATAATGATTACAGTTAACAATATTGTGTTATATACACAGAGCTAAGAGAGTAGATCCCAAATGTTCTCACTACAAAAAAGAAGTGATAATTAAGTGACATAACATGTATTAGCTAATACTACAGTGGTAATCATTTTGCAATATATAAAAGTATCAAATAGCACATTGTACATCTTTAATTTAAACAATGTTATACGTCAAATGTATCTCAATAAAGATGGGGAAAAATAAAATATTTTTATCTTAAATAATGGTAAAGGGATGGAGAAAGATATATCATGCTAACACTAATTTTTTAAAAGCTGGAATAACTATATTAATTTCAAACAGAAAAGAATTCAGACCAGGGAAAATTATCAGGGATAAAGTGGGGCATTACATATGATAAAGAAGCTGATTATCCATGAAGACATAACAATACTTAATGTATGCACCTAACAATAAAGCAAAATACGTGAGACTAAAACTAATAGATCCACAAGGAGAAATACACAAATCCACTATTATACTTGGAAACTTCAACACTCTTCTATCAGATATGAAAAGATTCATCAGGCAAAAAAAAATCAATAAGGACATATTTGAATGAAATAGCACAATCAATCAACATATCTGACAACATAAACCATCTGCTTCACCCAATGACAGTGGAATACATATCCTTCTCAAACTCAGAATATTCACCAAGATAGACCACATTCTGGGCCATAATCAAACCTTAAATTTAAAAGGAAATTGAAACAGTAATCAAAAACCTCCCAAAAAAGGGAATTCAGCTAGATAGTTATCAAACCATTATGAACACCTACAAACTCAACAGGAGATCAAAGAAAAGAAGAGTAGCAATTCTATGAACAGAAAAGCAACCACTTTCTGGAAGGTAGGATGTGCAGAGAAGTGAATCTGAGGCGATAATACAGGAAGATAGACCATGGGGGGAGGGAGCCTCCATCAGCTGGCTACTGGCAAACGATAGAGCAGCAGAGCACAAAATTGGAAATTTTAGAAGTCTGCTCTGCTGAGGGACATCACTCCAGTGGCTAAGCAGGGGGTGGAACCCTCACTGGGACAGTGTGGTCTCAGGATCCTCGGAGTCACAGAAGGACCATGGGTGCCTGAGTGTGGTGGTCAAGCTCCCAAGTATCAGAGTGGGGGAGCCAGCTGCAAAGAAGGAGCCGAGGAGTGGGGTCTCAGCTTGGGGTTGCCATAAACTGTGATCCACAGCAGAGTCAGGCCACTACTCTTCGAGCAGGGACCCAAAAAGTGGCAGATCTGGGGAGACTCCCTTTCCTCCCCCAGGAGGAGTGGCATGGGAGTGCACCGCAAGAATCTGCTGGGTTTGGAGACTCCAAACGGGGTCATGTGCTAGAGATAGAAACACTCAGTCACAGGCCAGGTGAACATGGAGTGCAGCTGGAGACCAGGGAGACAGGAGTGATTGACGGCTTTTCTCTGAGGGCTCACTGAGGAGTGGTGCCCTGTGTTCTCAGCTCCTCTGGGGCCAGAGATTGGGAAGCTACCGTTTTCATTCTCATCCTCCAAAACTGTACGGAAAGCTTTCAGGGAACAAAAGATACTGAGAGAAACTCAAGCAGATTACTTAGCCTGGCACCTGGCAAGGGCAGGGCAATTCCACCTCTGGCAGATATTTGAGAATCACCAGAACAGGACCCTCCCCTAGAAGATCAGCAAGAACAACCAGCCAAGACCCAGTTTACCCATCAATGAAAACTGCAAAACTCCAGGGCGCCTGGGTGGCTCAGTTGGTTAAGCGACTGCCTTCGGCTCAGGTCATGATCCTGGAATCCCGGGATCGAGTCCCGCATCGGGCTCCCTGCTCAGCGGGGGGTCTGCTTCTCCCTCTGACCCTCTTCCCTCTTGTGCTCTCTGTCTCTCATTCTCTCTCTCTCAAATAAATAAATAAAATCTTTAAAAAAAAAAAGAAAACTGCAAAACTCCAGCACTAGGGGAATATAGTGCATAGAATTCATGGCTTTTTCCCCAAGATTCATTAGTCTTTCAAAGTTAATTTTTTTAATTTTCTTTATTATTTTCTTTTCCTATTTCTTTTTGTTTTTGTTTTTTTTTTTATTTTTCTTCTTTCCTTTTTCAACCAACACCTTAATTTATCAATTTCTTTTGGAAAATCTTTTTAAATTTTCATTTTTATATTCATATTCTATCCCTTCATTTTATTTAACCTTATTTTTTGTATATATATAAGTTTTTCTTTCTTTAAAATCTTGGGATGCAGTTTCTTCTAACAGACTAAATATACCCTAAATCTAGTGTATGGATTTGTCTAGACTTCTGCCTGATCACATTCTCTCCTTTTTTTTTAATTTTTTTTCTTTTTTCAACAAACTCCTTATCTTATCAATTCCTTTTTCAAAATCTTTTTAAATTTTCATCTTTACAGTCATGTCCTATCCCTTCATCGTATTTACCCTTAATTTGTATATATATAAATTTTACTTTCTTTAAAATTTTGGGAGGCAGTTTCTTCTAACAGACCAAAATACACCCAAAATCTAGTTGTTGCTCTGTTCTATTCACGCACCTGATCATATTCTTTTTTTCCCCTTTATTACCACCCCCAGTCCCAGTTTTTAGTCTCTTCTGATTTGTTTAGTGTATATTTTTCTGCAGGTATTGTAACCTTTTTAGCATTTTGTTCTCTCATTCATCTATTCTTCTCTGGACAAAATGACAAGACAGAAAAACTCACATAAAAAAAAGAACAAGAAGTAGTACTGACTGCCAGGGACCTAATCAATATGGACATTAGTAAGACATCGGAACTAGAGTTCAGAATGTTGATTATAAAGATACTAGCTGGGCTTGAAAAAAGCATAGAAGATACTAGAGAATCCCTTGCTGGAGAAATAAAAGAACTAAAATCTAACCAAATCAAAATCAAAAAGGCTATTAATGAGGTGCAATAAAAAATGGAGGCTCTAACTGATAAATGAGGCAGAAGAGAGAATTAGTGATATAGATGACCAAATAATGGAGAATAAAGAAGCTCAGAAAAAGAGAGATAAACAACTACTGGATCACCAGCAGAGAATTCGAGAGATAAGTGATACCATAAGATGAAACAATATTAGAATAATTGGGGTCCCAAAAGAAGAAAGAGAGAGAGGGGCAGAAGGTATATTGGAGGAAATTATAGCAGAGAACTTCCCTAATTTGAGGAAGGAAACAGGCATCAAAATCCAGAAGGCACAGAGAACCCCCCTCAAAATCAATAAAAATTGGTCAACACCCCGACAACTAATAGTAAAACTTACAAGTCTTAGAGACAAAGAGAAAATTCTGAAAGCAGCTCAGGACAAGAGGTCTGTAATCTACAATGGTAGAAACATTAGATTGGCAGCAGACCTATCCACAGAGACCTGACAGGCCAGAAAGGACTGGCATGATATATTCAGGGCACTAAACAAGAAAAATATGTAGCCAAGAATACTATATCCAGCTAGGCTGTCATTGAAAATAGAAGGAGAGATAAAAAAGTTCCAGGACAAACAAAAACTAAAAGAATTGAAAACACCAAACCAGCCCTAAAAGAAATATTGAAAGGGGTCATCTAAGCAAAGAGAGAGCCTAACATAGACCAGAAAGGAACAGAAACAATATACAATAACAGTTACTTTACAGGCAATACAATGGCACTAAATTCATATCTTTCAATAGTTACCATGAATGTAAATGGGCTAAATGCCCCAATCAAAAGACACAGGGTATCAGATTGGATAAAAAGACAAGACCCATCAATATGCTGTCTGCAAGAGATTCATTTTAGACCCAAAGACACCCCCAGATTGAAAGTGAGGGGGTGGAAAACCATTTACCATGCTAATGGACACCAAAAGAAAGCTGGGGTGGTAATTCCTATATCAGACAAATTAGATTTTAAAACCAAGACTATAATAAGAGATGAGGAAGGACACTATATCATACTTAAAGGTTCTATCCAACAAGAAGATATAAAAAATTTAAATATCTATGCCCCTAACATAGGAGCAGCAAATTACATAAGCCAATTAATAACACAATCAAAGAAACACATCGACAACAATACAATAATAGTAGGGGACTTTAACACCCCCCTCACTGAAATGGACAGATCATCTAAGCAAAAGATCAACAAGGAAATAAAGGCTTTAAAGGACACATTGGACCAGATGGACTTCACAGATATATTCAAAACATTCCATCCCAAAGCAACAGAATACACATTCTTCTCTAGTGCCCATGGAACATTCTCCAGAATACATCACATCCTGGGTAACAAATCAGGTCTCAAATGGTACCAAAAGTTTGGGATCATTCCCTGCATATTTTCGGATGACAATGCTTTGAAACTAGAGCTCAATCACAAGAGGAAAGTTGGAAAGAACTCAAATACATGGAGGCTAAAGAGCATCCTACCAAAGAATGAATGGGTTAACCAGGAAATTAAAGAAGAATTTAAAAAATTCATGGAAACAAATGTAAATGAAAACACAACTGTTCAAAATTTTTGGGATGCAGCAAAGGGGGTCCTAAGAGGAAAAGGTATAGCAATACAAGCATTTCTTAAGAAACAAGAAAGGTCTCAAATACACAACTTAACCTTTCACCTAAAGGAGCTGGAGAAAGAACAGCAAATAATGCCTAAACCCAGCAGGAGAAGAGAAATAATAAAGGTCAGAGCAGAAATCAGTGAAATAGAAACCAAAAGAACAGTAGAACAGATCAACAAAACTAGGAGCTGGAGATTTGAAAGAATTAACAAGATTGATAAACCCCTGGCCAGACTTATCAAAAAGAAAAGAGAAATGACCCAAATAAATAAAATCATGAATGAAAGAGGAGAGATCACAAACAACACCAATGAAATACAAATTATAAAAACATATTATGAGCAACTACATGCCAGGAAATTAGGCAATGTTGAAGAAATAGATGCATTCCTAGAGATATATAAACTACCAAAACTGAATCAGGAAGAAATAAAAAACCTGAACGGACCCATAACCAGTAAGGAAATTGAAGCAGTAATCAAAAATCTCTCAAAAACAAGAGCACAGGGCCAGATAGCTTCCCAGAGGAATTCTAACAAATATTTTATAAAGAATTAACACCAATTCTTCTGAAACTGTTCCAAAAAATAGAAATGGAAGGAAAATTTCCAAACTCATTTTATGAGGCCAGCATTACCTTGATCCTGAAACCAGACAAAGACCCCATCAAAAAGGAGAACTACAGAGCAATATCCCTGATGAACACGGATGCAAAAATTCTCACCAAAAGGTGGAGGGGGGAAAACATGGCAGAGAAGTAGGGGACCCTATTCCAACCGGTCCCCAGAACTGAGCCAGATATCCACCAGGCCACTCTGAACACCCACGAAATCAGCCTGAGGTGTAAGAAGATAGATCTGGATTTCTACAAACAGAATATCACAGGCAGTTGGTTTCGAGGTACAAAGTGGGGAGCCGCAGATTCTGTGGACAGATTATCAAAGGATAAATAGAAGGGGGAGGGAGCCAGCCTTCAGGATCCTACACCACCTGTGAGCAATAGCCTCCCGTGCTGTGACGGGGCACAGACTCACAGACAGGTAGCAGTGGGGAAAGGACTTTAGAGCAGCCCCCCGGATGAAAACCCAGAGCAGCGGGGCTGCACATGTGAACTGGGGGTGGCTGGTGGTTTTAGAAGTACAAAGGGCAGAGACATGCCCTGACCTGGAGGTGAAGACTGGGAGCACTGCTGAGGGGCGCACAACCCAGGATGCTGCAGTTTCTAGCAGCACAGACAGAAACAGAGATAGTGTGGCCTGGAGAGGTCACTGAAGAACAGACTGCGATCTCTCTGCTCTGAGGCAGAGGGCTGGAAACAGTCTCTTCTGCTCTGACTCTCGGAAGAGATGCGGAAAGCCACCAGGGAAAGATGCCAAAAAACAAAAGCACCCAAAAACGGGTTTCCACTGAACCCATCCCCTGCCACAGGGGCAGGGCAACTCTGCCGAAACAGGGTTGCCTGAGTAAGAGCACAGCAGGCCCCTCCCCCAGATGACAGGCTGGGAAAACAAGAAGCCAGCAACCCTAAGGTCCCTAGAAAACAGGTGCATCTTGCTTGGGTTATGGTCAATAATTTGGACTCTATACATTCCCTCAAACACCCCTCAACAGAATGACTAGGACGAGGAACCCCCAAAATAGGAAAGACTCAGAGACTATGACTTATGCCACAGAATTACAAATGGATTGAGATATAACCAAGATGTCTGAGATGGAATTCAGGACAGCAATTGTGAAGACAATAGCTAGAATGGAGAAATCAATTAATAGCTAAAAAGAGTCTCTAAGGGCAGAAATGAAAGCTGAATTGGCAGAATTTAAAAATGCTATCAATGAGATCCAATCTAATCTAGATAATCTAACAGCTAGGGTAAAGGAGGCAGAAGAACGAATTAGTGATCTAGAAGAGCAAGTAATAGATACAAAGGGAAAAGAGGCCAGGGAAAAACAACTCAGAATCCATGAAAATAGAATCAAAGAAATAAGTGACACCATGAAACATTCCAATGTCAGAATTATTGGAATCCCTGAGGGGTTGGAGAGAGGGAGAGGCCTAGAAGATATATTTGAGCAAATCGTAGCTGAGAACTTCTCTAATCTGGGAAATGAAACAAACATTTGTGTCCTAGAGGCAGAGAGGACCCCTCCTAAGATCAAGGAAAACAGGCCAACATCATGGCATGTAATAGTAAAACTCACAAATCTTAGAACCAAGGAAACCATCTTAAGGGCAGTTAGGGGGAAGAGATTCCTTACGTACAGAGGGAGGAACATCAGAATAACATCAGACCTATCCACAGAGACCTGGCAAGCCAGAAAGTCCTGGCAAGACATATTCAGGGTACTAAATGAGAAGAACAGGCAGCCAAGGATACTTTATCCGGCAAGGCTGTCATTCAGAATGGATGGAGAGACAAGGAGCTTCAAAGACCAGCAGAAACTGAAAAAATATATGACCATTAAGCCGGCCCTGCAAGAAATATTAAGGGGGGGTTCTATAAAAGGAGAAAGACCCCAAGAGTGATATAGAAAAGAAATTTACAGGGACAATCTATAAAAACAACGTCTTCACAGGCAACATGATGACAATAAATTCATATCTTTCAATAATCACTCTCAACGTGAATGGCTTAAATGCTCCCATAAAACATCACAGGGTTGCAGATTGGATAAAAAGACAGGACCCATCCATATGCTGTCTACAAGAGACTCATTTTGAACCTAAAGATACATCCAGACTGAAAGTGAAGGGATGGAGATCTCTCTTCCATGCCAGTGGACCTCAAAAGAAAGCTGGGGTAGCAATTCCTATATCAGACAAATTAGATTTTAAGCTAAACACTGTAGTTAGAGACACAGAAGGACATGATATCATTCTTAAAGCATCTATCCAACAAGAAGATCTAACAATTGTAAATATCTATGCCCCCAACAAGGGAGCAGCCATCTACATAAACTAACTGTTCACCAAAATAGAGTCATATTGATATCAATACGTTAATATTAGGAGACCTCAATACTTCACTCTCAGCAATAGAGAGATCATCTAAGCAGAAACTCAACAAAGAAACAAGAGCTTTGAATGACACACTGGACCAGATGGACCTCATAGATATTTACATAACATTCCACCCTAAAACTACAGCATACTCATTCTTTTCGAGCACACATGGAACTTTCTCCAATATAGACCACATATTGGGTCACATATCAAATCTCAACTGATACCAAAAGATTGAGATTATTCCCTGCATATTCTCAGACCATAATCTTTTAAAACTGGAACTCAATCAGAAGAAAAAAATTGGAAGAAATTCAAACACTTGGAAGCTAAAGACCACTCTGCTCAAGAATGTTTGGGTCATCCAGGAAATCAAAGAAGAAGTTAAACAATTCATGGAAACCGATGAAAATGAAAACACATCAGTCCAAAACCTAGGGATAATGCAAAAGTGGTCCTAAAGGGGAAATACATAGCCATCCAAGCCTCTCTCTAAAAAGCAGAAAATCCCTAATGCACAAGCTAACCTTACACCTAAAGGAGCTGGAGAAAGAACAGCAAATAAAACCTAAACCAAACAGGAGAAGAGAAATAATAAAGATTAGAGCAGAGATCAATGAAATAGAAACCAGAAAAACAGTAGAACAGATCAACAAAAGTAGAAGCTGGTTCTTTGAAAAAATTAATAAGATCAATCAACCACTGGCCAGACTTATCCAAAAGAAAAGGGAAAGGACCCAAATCAATAAAATCATGAATGAAAGGGAAGAGATCATGACTAACACCAAGGAAATAGAAACAATTATTAGAAATTATTATAAGCAACTATATGCCAATAAATTAAGCAACCTGGAGAAAACAGATGCCTTCCTGGAAGCTTATAAACTACCAAGATTGAAACAGGAAGAAATTGACAATCTAAATAGACCAATAACCAGTAACGAAACTGAAGGAGTAATCAAAAACCTACCAGAAAACAAGAGTCCAGGGCCAGATGGCTTTGCAGGGGAATTCTACCAACATTTAAAGAAATAGTACCTATTCTTCTGAAGCTGTTTCAAAAAAGAGAAATGGAAAGAAAACTTCCAAACTCATTCTATGAGGCCAGCATTACCTTGATCCCAAAACCAGGCAAAGACCCCATCAAATAGGAGAAATACAGACCAAATCCCTTATGAATATGGATTCCAAGCTACTCAACAAGATCCTAGCCCATAGGATCCAACAGTACATTAAATGGATTATCCATCATGACCAGATGGGATTTATTCCTGAGGTGGAAGTGTGGTTCAACATTTGCAAATCAATCAACTGAAAGAGCACATTAATAAAAGAAAAGACAATAACCATATGGTCCCCTCAATTGATGCAGAAAAAGCATTTGACAAAGTACAGAATTCTTTCCTGATTAAAACTCTTCACTGTGTAAGGATAGAGGGAATATTCCTCAATTTCATAAACACCATCTATGAAAAGCCCACAGTGAATATCATTCTCAATGGGGAAAAGCTGAGACTTTTCCTTTAAGAAAAGGAACATGATAGGGATGCCCACTCTCACCACTATTGTTCGACATATTACTAGAAGTCCTAGCATCAGCAATTAGTCAACAAAAAGAAATAAAAGGCATTCAAATTGGCAAAGAAGAAGTCAAATTCTCTCTCTTCCCAGATGATATGATACTTTATTTGGAAAACCCAAAACACTCAACCCCCAAATTACTAGAACACATACAACATTTCAGTAATGTGGCAGGATACAAAATCAATGCATAGAAATCAGTAGTTTTCCTAAACACTAACAAGGTAACTGTAGAAAGAGAAATTAGGGAACCAATTCCATTTACAATAGCACCAAAAACCATAAGATACCTAGGAATAAACCTAACCAAAGAGGTAAAGGATCTATACTCTTGAAACTACAGAACACTTATGAAAGAAATGGAGGAAGACACAAAAAAATGGAAAAACATTCCATGTTCATGGATCATAAGAATAAACATTGTGAAAATGTCTATGCTGCCCATAGCAATCTACACTTTCAACACCATCCCTATTAAAATGCCATTGACATTTTTCAAAGAGCTGTAACAAACAATCCTAAAATTTGTATGGAACCAGAAAAGACCCCAAATCACCAAGAAAATGTTGAAAAAGAAAAACAAAGCTGGGGGCATCACGTTGCCTGATTTCAAAGCTTTATTACAAAGCTGTGATCATCAAGACAGCATGGTACTGGCAGAAAAACAGACACATAGATCAATGGAACAGAATAGAGTCTCCAGGAAAGGACCCTCAACTCTATGGTCAACTAATTTTTGACAAACCAGGAAAAAATATCCAATGGAAAAAAGACTGTCTCTTCAATAAATGGTGCGAGGAATATTGGAGCCACATGCAGAAGAATGAAACTCAACCATTCTCTTATACCGTACACAAAGATAAACTCAAAATGGATGAAAGACCTCAATGTGAGACAGGAATCCATCCAAATCCTAGAGGAGAACATAGGCAGTATCCTCTTCGACATCGGCCACAGCAACTTCTTTCATGACACATCTCCAAAGGCAAGGGAAACAAAAGCAAAAATGAACTTTTGGGACTTCATCAAGATAAAAAGCTTTCTCACAGCAAAGGAAACAGTCCACAGAACTAAGAGGCAACCAATGGAATGGGATAAGATATTTGCAAATGACATTATAGATACAGGGCTGATATCCAAGTTCTATAAAGAACTTCTCAAACTCAACACCAAAAAAACAAATAAGTCAAAAAGGGCGCCTGGGTGGCTCAGTCGGTTAAGCGACTGCCTTCGGTTCAGGTCATGATCCCAGGGTCCTGGGATCAAGTCCCACATCGGGCTCCCTGCTCTGTGGGGAGCCTGCTTCTCCCTCTCCCCCTCCCCCTGCTGGTGTTCCCTCTCTCGTTGTGTCTCTGTCAAATAAATAAAATCTTAAAAAAAAAAAAAATCAATCTCTCTTAAAAAAAAAAAAAAAAAAAAAAACACGGGCAGAAGACATGAACAGACACTTCTCCAAAGAAGACATAGAAATGGCTAAGAGACACATGGAAAAATGTTCAACATCATTAGCCATCAGGGAAATTCAAATTAAAAGCAAATTGAGATACCACTTTACACCAGTTAGAATGGCAAAAATTAACAATACAGGAAACAACAAATGTTAATGAGGATGTGGAGAAAGGGAAACCCTCTTACACTGTTGGTGGGAATGCAAATTGGTACAGCCACTTTGGGAAACAATATGTAGGTTCCCCAAAATGTTAAAAATAGAGCTACCCTATGACCCAGCAACTGCACTCCTGGGTATTTACCCCAGGACACAGATGTAGGAAAAAGAAGCGGCACCTGCACCCCAATGTTCATAGCAGCAATGTCCACAATAGCCAAACTGTGGAAGGAGCTGAGATGCCTTTCCACAGATGAATGGATAAAGAAGATGTGGTTCATATATACAATGGAATATTACTCAGCCACCAGAAAGGATGAATACCCACCACTTGCATTGACATAGATGGAACTGGAGGGGATTATGCTACGTGAAATAAGTCAAGCAAACACAATTATCACACGGTTTCACTCATATATGGAACATAAGGAATAGCATGGAGGACATTAGGGGAAGGAAGGGAAAACTGAAGGGGGGGAATCAGAGGGGGAGTTGAACCATGAGAGACTATGGACTCCAGGAAACAATCTGAGTGTTTCAGAGGGGAGGGGAGTGGGGGGATTTGGTAGCCTGGGGAAGGGTATTAAGGAGGGCACATGTTGTAATGAGCACTGGTTGTTATACACAAATAATGAATCATGGAACAATACATTGAAAAAAAAAGAAAGTTAAAAAAAAGGAACGAACAAAGCTGGAGAATCACACTTTCTGATTTCAAACTATATTAGAAGGATATTATAATCAAAGGAGTGGGGTACTGCATAAAAATAAACAGATTTGCAATCCCAGAAATAAACCCACATATATTTCATCAACTAATATTTGACAAGGGAACCAAAACTACTCAATGGGAAAAGGACAGGCATTTCAATAAATGGTGTTGGAAAAACTGGATATTCACATTTAAAAGTATGAAATTGGACCCCTATCTTACACCACTCACATAAATTAACTCAAAATGGATTAAAGACTCAAACAGAAGACCTGAAACTAAAATTCCAGAGAAATACATAGGACAAACTCCCTGAATTGGGTTTTTACCATGATTTTTTGGACATTCCACCCAAAGCACAAGCAAAAGCTAAAAGAAAGAAATGGTATTAATCCAACTAAAATACTTCTGTACTGCAAAATGATAATAAACAAAAGAAAAAGTCAACTACAGAATGAGAGAAAATATTTGCAAACCATTTATCTGATAAGGGGTAATATCTGAAATATGTAAATAACTCTACAGCTCAGTGGCCAGAAAAAATCCAATTTAAAAGTGGAAAAAGGATCTGAATAGATATTTTCCCAAAGAAGAACTAAAGATGGCCTATGTTTACATGAAAAAGTGCACATTGCTTATCATCAGGGAAATGTACATCAAAACCGCGAGATATCACCTCATGTTTGTTAGAATGACTATTATCAACAAAACATGAGATATCAAATGCTGGTGAGAATATGTAAAAAAGGAAATCCTGTGTACTATTAATGGAAATATACATTGGTAGAGCCACTATTGAAAACTGTATGGAATTTCCTCAAGACTTAAAAACAGAAATACCATATGATCCACCAATTCCATTTCTGGGTATGTATTTGAATGAGATGAAATCACTATCTCAGATATCTGCACTCCCATGTTTATTGCAGCTTTATTCACAATAGCTAAGACATAGAAATAACCTAAGTGTCCATCCATGGGTAAATGGATTTTTAAAGTGTAATATATCTATATCAATATAGATACATTGTAATATTATTCATCCATAAAAAAGGAAATCTTGCCATTGTAACAATATAGGCAGACCTTCAGGGCATTATGCTAAGGGAAACAAGTCAGACAAAAAAAGACCAACGTTGTATGATCTTACTTACATGTGAAGTCTAAAACCTTCTTATTTATCGAAACAACTACTAGAGTGATAGTTACCAGGGGCTGACGGTGAAGGAACTGGGAAGATGTTGGTCAAATAGTACTAACTTAAGTTATAAGATGAATAAGTTCTGGAGCTCTAAGGTACACCATGGTGACTATAGTTAACAATACTGTATTGTATGCTTGAAAGTTGCTATGACAGAAGAGCTTTGATGTTTTCACCATAACAACAACAACAGCAACAAAATGGTAATTATTTGAAGTAAATGATGTGTTAAACAACCTTATTGTGATAAAGGTTTTCAACATATACATATATTAAATCATCACATTGCTCACCTTAAGTTTAAACCATGTTATATGTCAATTTTATTTCGATAAAATGCGTGTGGGTTGGGTAAGTTCCAGTGGTTGGCTTCCTTGTTCTAGCAACCTATGAATAAATAGCTTTTGAGTATTTCTTTCTAAAATAAGGAATGTTAATATAACATACTCTTTAAATATATACTTGCTCTTCTCTCATTTCTCAACCTCTTTAATAGATATAAAATGATATAAATTAACTAATTTAAACAATGTATTGTTATATTTTGTAGCATAGATAGATGTAATAAGTATAGCAATAATATCACAAAAGCAGGAAAGGAGGAATACAATTATACAGGAGTAACATCTCTGTATCTCACTGGAATTAAGTCATTATGAATCTAAAGTAGTTTCTAATAAGTTAAATGCATATGTAAACATTAGAGCAACCAATAAAAAACAACTCAAAAATATATAGCAAAAAATCATTAAATGAATTAAAGTGTTACAATAGAAAATATTCACTCAATGCAAAAGAAAGCAGAAAAAAGAATATAGAAGACAAAGACATGAGACATATATAAAACAAAATATAAAATGGCAGATATAAATCCATGTATACAAAAATAACAATAAATGTGAGTGACAATGTGAATATGAATGGAATGAAGAATCATACTGGATTTTTTTAATCAAAGTATAAACTGTACAGAGGAGATACACTTTTTTTGTTTGTATTTGAACTTCAGTTAGTGAACATACAGTGTAATATTAGCTTCAGGTGTACAATATAGTGATTCAACACTTTCATACAATACCCAGTGCTCATCACAAGTGCACTCCTTAATCCCCATGATCTATTTAATTTACCCCCCACCCGTATCCCTTCTGGTAACCATCAGTTTGTTCTCTATAGTTAAGGGTCTGTTTCTTGATTTGTTCCTCTCTCCCTTACTTTTCCCCTCTGATCATTTGTATTGTTTCTTAAATTCCACATATGATGAAATCATATAGTATTTTCCTTTCCACAGGAGATATGCTTCAGATGCAAAGATACAAATAGGTTAAAAGTAAAAGGATGGGGGCACCTCGGTGGCTCAGTCAGTTAAGTGTCTGCCTTTGGCTCGGGTCATGATCCCGGGGTCCTGGAATCAAGCCCCACATTGGGCTCCCTGCTCAATAGGGAGCCTGCTTTTGCTCATGATCCCTCTCACTCTCTCTCGCAAATAAGCAAATAAAATCTTTTTTAAAAAACGAAAGTAAAAGGATGGAAAAAGATATCATGCCAATATCAACCTAGGAAAGCTGGAGTGGCTATAACAATAACAGACAAAATAAACTTAAAACAAAAAAATGTTACTAAGATAAAGAGGGACATTCTATAATGAACATAGGATCAGTCCACCAGGAAAATACAGCAATAATAAATGTATATGCACCTAACATAAAACTATAAAAACCAATAAAGCAAAAATTGACAGAATTGAAGGTAAAAATAGAAAATTCAACAAGAGGAGTTTGAGACTTTGATACCTCATTATCAATAATAAATAGAGCCAGGCATAACATCAATAAAAAAATAGAAGATTTAACACAATAAACTAAGAGATCTAACATATAGCTATAAAATTTCATCCAGAAACTTTGTAATACACATTCATGGAAAGTACACTGGAACAATCCCTAAGATAGGCCATACATTAGCCAATAAATAAGCCTCAATAAATTTAAAAGAATTGCAATCATATGAAGTATGTTTCCTAACCACAATGGAATGTAATTAGAAACAAATAACAAATTCTCCTTTCATGCTCTTGGCTATCTTGGTGACTGCTCTTCACTGGGGCCATCCTGCGTCTAAGGAGGAGGATGGTGGCCTCAAAGAAGACAAAAAAGTCACTGGAGTCAATCAACTCTAGGCTCCAACTCATTATGAAAGATGGAAAGTACATGCTGGGGTATAAGCAGACTCTGAAAATGATCACACATGACAGAGCAAAACTGCTCATCCTCGCCAACAATACCCCAGCCTTGAGAAAATCTGAAATAGAATACTATGCCATGGCTTAAACTGGTGTCCATCACTATAGTGGCCATAATATTGAACTGGGCACAGCATGTGGTAAATACTACAGAATATGCATACTGGCTATCATTGATCCACTTGATTCTGATATCATTAGAACCAGGCCAGTGAAAAGTAAATCACATGAAATTCCTCCTTAATAAAACTGGTCAGAGCTTGTAGAAAGAGAAAGAGAGAGAGAAAGAAAGAAAGAATGAAAGAAAGAAAGAAAGAAAGAAAGAAAGAAAGAAAGAAAGAAAGAAAGAAAGAAAGAAAGAGGAAAGAAAGAAGAAAAGAAAAGAGAAAAGAAATTTGGGAAAACAAAAATATATGAAAATTTTAAAGCACACTACTAAATAACCAATGGATCCAAAAAAATCAAAAGAGAAATTAGAATATATTTTGTGATGAAAGAAAATGAAGACAGAATATACCAAAGCTTATGGTTTGCAGTTAAAGAAGTGCTGGGAGTATATTTCATGGCTATACATTTAAAAAGAAGAAACATCTCAAATCAATAACCTAACCTTCCACTTTAAGAAACTAGAAAAGGGAGAGTAGAGGAAGATGGTGGCAGAGTAGGAGGACCCTAGGCTCCTGTCATCCCACAAATACAACTAGATAACTATCAAATCAACCTAAATACCCCAGGTATTGACCTAAAGACTGACAGAACAAACTCTACAACTAAAGATATAGAAGAGGCTACATCAAAGAAGGTAGGAAGTGTGGAGATGCAATTTGGGAGAGAAATAGATTGTGGCTGCTGTGGTGGGGATGGAGCCACAGTTGTGGAAAAGGGCGAGAGACAGACTAGTACACAGGAGAGCACACATGGAAGAGATTCCCCACAGCAATTGGATTATAAAGTGAGAGGGGCCAAATTTTGTGAGTTCCTGCAACCAGAGGGACTTAAAGCTTGGAGTTTTTTGTTTGTTTGTTTGTTTTATTTCAGTAATCTCTATACCCAACATAGGGCTCAAACTCACAGCCCCGAGATCAAGAGTCACATGCTCTTCTGACTGAGCCAGCCAGGTGTTCCTTAAAACCTGGAGTTTTAAAGATCAGTGGGTGTGGCTCGGGGGAGCTCAGAGGGCATTGCTCTGTTCTTAGAGAGAAGGCAGGGCAAATAACAGCATGGAAAGGGAGATCGGAAGAGTGCCTGGGGCACACAGTGGGGAGGTTATTTGCTATTCTCAGAGCACATCCCAGAGAGGCAGTGTTCACAAAGAACACCTCCTGGAGTAAAAGAATTTGCCAGTGCCATTTCCCTTCCCTGACCCTCAGCATAAACACAGGGCCACTCCAGGAACCAGCACAGCACTGACACTTGCTACCTAACTTGCTTGCACAAAGACCCCTCCACCCACACACTCCAGTGAAACTGCTCTCCCTGGTCATGCATACCTTAGTCCCAGAGCAGCAGGCCTCCTCCCCTAGAAGACTAACACAAACCCCTGCCCACATCACATCTCCCAACTCTGGAGTTTAGCAGAGCCTCAATCCAGTGACAGTGCTGAGGTCTCACCTCACAAGCAGAGTAGAACACACCTAGTTAAAACTCACCACATTTAGTCCAGGGACCAAACACCGCTCACAATAGGCAGAGCATCTGTAGATGACTGGCCTAATGAAAACTGGCCAGGAACAATAGCAGAGCACACAGAGCACACATTGGGGACAGTCTCAGAAGCACCAGGCCCTGGGGAACAGAGGACACTATGCTGCAGGGTACTACAGGACATTTCCTTTATAAGGCCATTACCTTTAAGAGCAGGAGACATAGCTGACTTCTCTAACACAGAGAAGCAGGCATACAGACTTAGACAAAATGAGAAGACAGAAGAATTTGCCCAAATGAAAGAATAGGACAAGGCCATGGCCAGAGACCTAAGAGACACAGATATAAGTAACATGCCTGATAGAGAATTTAAAGTAATGATCATAAAGATACTCACTGGACTTGAGAAAAGAGTAGAAGGCATCAGTGGGACTATTAACACAAAGATAAGGAAAAACATAGCAGAGATAAAGGGCTCAGTAAACGAAATCAGAAACATGCTTGATAGAATAAACAGCAAGAGGGAAGATGGCGGAGGAGTAGGGGACCCTATTCCAACCAGTCCCCTGAACTGAGCAGGATAACTACCAGACCATTTTCAACACCCACAAAATTAGCCTGAGATATAAGAAGATATATCTGGATCTCTACAAACAGAATATCACCGGTGGTTGGTTTCGAGGTATGAAGTGGGAAGCCGTGATTCTGTGGGCAGATATTGGAAGATAAAAGGAAGGGGGAGGGAGCTGCCATAAGCACTTGAGCCAGGAAGGTGAAATAACACAGGAGTGCAAAAGCCTCCTGCACTGGGGACCTGGCACAGACTTGCAGACCAGTAGTGGTGGGGAAAGAACTTTAGGGCAGCTCCCCAGACTGAAACCTGGAGCTGCGGGGGCACGCATGGGAACTGGAGGCAGCTGGAAGTTTTAGAAGCACAAAGGGCAGAGACATCCCTGGACCTGGAAGCAAGGGCTGGGAACACTGCTGTGGGGTGCACAAACCCAGGACGCTGCAGTTTTAGCATCACAGACAGAAACCGAGAAAGCATAGCCTGGAGAGCTCACTGAAGAACAGACTGCAATCTCTGCTCTGAGGCAGAGGGTTAGAAATGGTCACTTCTGCTCTGACTCTTGGAAGAGATGCGGAAAGCCACCAGGGAAAGCTGCCAGAGAATAAAAGCCCAAAAAACCGGTTTTCACTGAGGCCACCCCCCCCAACAGGGGGCAGGACAACTCAGCCCAAACAGGGTTGCCTGAGTAACAGTACGGCAGGCCCCTCCCCCACAAGACAGGCCAGAACAACAAGAGGCCAAAAACCCTAAGGTCCCTATAAAACAGGTGAATCTTGCTTGAGTAGTGCTCAATAATTTGGACTCTGTACATTCCCTCAACCACCCCCCAACAAAATGACTAAGAAGAGGAACCCCCAAAATAGGAAAGACTCAGAGACTGTGACCTCTGCCACAGAACAAATGGATATGGATATAAGCAAGATATCGGAAATAGACTTCATGGTAACAGTTATGAAGACAATAGCTAGGATGGAGAAAATGATTAATGGCAACATAGATTCTCTAAGGGCAGAAATGAGAGCTGATCTGGCATAACTTAAAAAAGCTATCAATGAGATCCAATCTAATCTAGATACTCTAACAGCTAAGGTAAATGAGGCAGAAGAACGAATTAGTGATCTACAAGACAAACATTCCATGCTCATGGATTGAAAGAATAAACATTGTTAAAATGTCCATGCTATTCCAATCAAAATACCAATGGCATTTTTCAAAGTGCTGGAACAAACAATCCTAAAATTTGCATGAATCAGAAAAGACCCCGAATCGCCAAGGAATTGTTGGGAAAAAAAACAAAAAAAAAAACAAAGCTGGAGGCATCACGTTGCCTGATTTCAAGTTATATCATATGGCTGTGATCACCAAGACAGCATGGTACTGGCATAAAAACAGGCATATAGACCAATGGAACAGAATAGAGAGCCCAGATATGGACCCTCAACTTTATGGTCAACTAATCTTTGACAAAGCAGGAAAAAATATGCCATGGAAAAAAAGTCTCTTCAATAAATGGTGCTGGGACAATTGGACAGCTATATACAGAAGAATGAAATTCAACCATTCTCTAACACCATACACAAAGATAAACTCAAAATGGATGAAAGACCTCAATGTGAGACAGGAATCCATCAAAATCCTAGAGAAGAACATAGGCAGTAACCTCTTTGACATTAGCCACAGCAACTTCTTTCAAGATACATCTCCAAAGGCTAGTAAAACAAAAGCAAAAATGAACTTTTGGGACTTCATCAAGATCAAAAGCTTCTGCACAGCAAAGGAAACAGTCAACAAAACAAAGAGGCAGCCCACAGAATGGGAGAAGATATTTGCAAGTGACATTACAGATAATGGGCTGGTATCCAAGATCTATAAAGAACTTCTCAAACTCTACACCCAAAAAGAAATAATCCAGTCAAAAAATGGGTGGAAGACATGAACAGACACTTCTCCAAAGAAGACATAGAAATGGCTAACAGACACAGGCAAAAATGTTCATCATCATTAGCCATCAGGGAAATTCAATTCAAAACTACATTGAGATACCACCTTACACCAGTTAAAATGGCAAAAATTGACAAGGCAAGAAACAACAAATTTTGGAGAGGTTGTGGAGAAAGGGGAACCCTCTTATACTGTTGGTGGGAATGCAGATTGGTACAGCCACTTTGGAAAACAGTGTGGAGATTCCTCAAAAAATTAAAAATAGAGATACCCTATGACCCAGCAATTGCACTCCTGGATATTTACCCCAAAGACACAGATGTAGTGAAAAGAAGGGCCATATGCACCCCAATGTTCATAGCAGCAATGTTTGCAATAGCCAAACTGTGGAAGGAGCCAAGATGCCCTTCAACAGATGAATGGATAAAGATGTGGTCCATATATACAATGGAATATTACTCAGCCATCAGAAAGGATGAATACCCAACTTTTGCATCAACATGGATGGGACTGGAGGAGATTATGCTGAGTGAAAGAAGTCATGCAGAGAAAGTCAATTATCATATGGTTTCACTTATTTGTGGAACATAAGGAATAACATGGAGGACATTAGGAGAAGGAAAGGAAAAATGAAGGGGGGGCGGAAATCAGAGGGGAAGACAAACCATGAGAGACTATGGACTCCAAGAAACAAACAGGTTTTTAGAGGGGAGAGAGGTGAAGGTTTAGCCTGGTGATGGGTATTAAGGAGGGCACAATATTGCATGGAGCACTGGGTGTTATACACAAACAATGAATCATGGAACACTACATCAAAAACTAATGATGTACTGTATGGTGACTAACATAACATAATAAAAAAAATTTTTTTAAAGAAAGAAAAGAAATAATAATTGAAAACTTCCCTAATCTGGGGAAGGAAACAGATATCCAGATTCAGGAGTCACAGAGAACCCCCAACAAAATAAACAAAAGCAGGTCCACACCAAGATATATGGTTATTAAAATGGAAAAATATAGTGATTTTAAAAAATCTTAAAATCAGCAAGAAAAAGGAAGACATTTAAATACAAGGGAAAACCCATGGGACTATCAGCATAGTTTTCAACAGAAACTTTCCAAACCAGAAGGTACTAGCATGATATATTCAACATGCTGAATGGGAAAAAACCTGCAGACAAGAATACTCTATCCAGCAAGACTGTCATTCAGAATAGAAGGAGAGATAAAGGGTTTCCCAGACAAACAAAAATTAAAGGAGTTCATGACCACTCAATCAGCCCTGCAGGAAACACTAAATAGGACTCTCTGAGTGCAAAGAAGAGACCAAAAGTGACAATATGAAGGTAGGAAACACAAAAGCAGTAAAAAAGAATATTTCTGTAAAAAATCAGTCAAAGAACTAAAAAAATACAAGGATTTAAAATATGACACCATATACCTAAAACGTGGGGAGAAGAGTAAAGAATGACTTCAAACTTAAATGACCATCAACTTAATATAGATTGCTATATGCAGAAGAGGTTATACACAAACCTAATGGTAACCACAAATTCAAAACTACTAATAGATATGCAAAGGACAAAGAGAAATAAATCCAAATACATAACTAAATAAAATCAGCAAACCATGAAAGCGACAAAGACAAGAAAGGATCAGAGAAAATCTTCAGAAATGACCACAAAACAAATAATAAAATGGCAATAAATACATATCTATCAATAATTATTTTCACTATAAATGTACTAAACACTACAATCAAAAGATGTAGAGTGTCAGAATGGATTTAAAAACTAGACCCATTTATGCTACAAGAAAGACACTCATGTTTTTATAATATTCACTTAGCCAGCATATCATCATTAGTTTTTAATGTAGTGTTCAACGATTCATTAGTTGCATATAATACCCAGTGGTAATCACAACATGAGAAAGACACTTATTTTAGACGCAAAGGCACCTGCAGATTGAAAGTGAGGGGATGAAGAAACATTAACCATGCAAATGGATGTCAAAAGAAAGGTGGAGCAACAATACTTATATTGGAAAAACTAGACTTTAAAACAAAGACTGTAACAAGTGACAAAGAATGGCACTATATAATAATAAAAAAGACAACCAACAAGAGGATATAACAATTGTAAATATCTATGCACCCAACATAGTAGCACCCAAATACCTAAAACAGCTAATAACAAACATAATGGAACTAATCCATAATAATACATTAATCGTAAAAGACTTTCACATCCCAAATACATCAATGGACAGATAATCTAAACAGAAACTCAACAAGAAAAAAAGGCTTTGAATGACACACTGGAAATGAAGGATTTTTTTAATTTGAATAAACTTTTTTTTCTTTAAATTTTTATTTAAATTCTATTTAGTTAACATACAGTACAATACTGGTTTCAGGAGTAGAACACAGTGATTCATCACCTACATACAACACTCAGTGCTCAACACAAGTGCCCTCAATACCCATCACCAATCTAGCCCACCCCCCACCCACCTCCCTCCATCAACCTTCAGTTTGTTCTCTATCTTTAAGAGTCTCTTGTGGTGTGTTTCCCTCTCTCTCTTTTTTCTACCCCTCCCATATGTTCATTTGTATTGTTTCATAAATTCCATAAGTGAAATCATATGGTATTTGTCTTTCTCTGACTGACTTATTTTGCTTAGCATAATACACTCTAGCTCCATCCACATTGTGGTGAATGGCAAGATTTCATTCTTTGTGAGGATTGAGTAATATTCCATTGTGTATATATACATCTTCTTTATCCATTCATCAGTCAATGAATATTTGGGTTATTGTGTTTTTTTTAAAGATTTTATTTATTTATTTGACAGAGAGAGACACAGCGAGAGAGGGAACACAAGCAGGGGGAGTGGGAGAGGGAGAAGCAGGCTTCCTGCTGAGCAGGGAGCCCGATGTGGGGCTTGATCCCAGGACCCTGGGATCATGACCTGAGCCAAAGGCAGACGCTTAATGACTGAGCCACCCAGGAGCCCCTGGGTTATTGTTGATAATGCTGCTATGAATATCAAGGTGCATATACCCCTTCAAAACTGTGGAAAGATTTAATAGATATATTCAGAACATTCAATACTAAAACAGCAGGATATACATTCTTTTCAAATGCACAGGGAACATTCTCCAGAATAGATCACATATTAGCCCACAAAACATGTATCAAAAAATTTAAAAAGATCAAAGTCATACCATAGTCTCATAGTCTTTTCTGACCCCAACACTAGAAACTAGAAGTTAACAATAAGAAAAATCTGGAAAGATCACAAATACATGGAGGTTAAGTAACATGTTACTAAACAATGAAGGAAGGGGTCAACCAGGAAATAAAGGCAAATGTATAAAATATATGAAAAAAATGAAAATGAAAATAAATGGTTCAAAGAGAGGATGATGGCCACAGAGTAGGAGGACCATAGGCTTCTTTGTCCCATGAACACAACTAAATAACTATCAAATCATCCTAAATACCAGAGAAATAGACCTGAAGACTAACAGAACAAAGTCTACAACTAAAGGGAGAAAAGATGCCACATCAAAGAAGATTTGAAGTGCAGAGATGTGGTTTATAGGAGAAATGGATCACAGCTGCTGTGGAGGGGAGGGAGCCAAAGTAGTGAAGAAGGGCAAGAGGAAAGGGAGCACTCAGGGGAATGCACAAGAATAACATTTCCCCAAAGCCATTGGCATGGAAAAGGAAAAGGGTTGAATTTGATGAGTTTTTGTAACCAGTGAGGCTTGGAGCCTGCAGTTTTAAAGGTCAGCAGGCTTAGCTTGGATAGAGGTCAGAGGGCACTACACTGCTCCTGGAGAGAAGGCAGGCAAACAACCCAGGGGCAGATAGCATGGAAACAGTGATCTGAAGAGCACCTGGGGCACATGGTAGGGAAATTATTTGCTCTTCTCAGAGTGCATCCTAGAGGAGCAGCATTTATGGAGAAACCTCTCCAGGGAAAAAAGGAGCTGGCTGGCACCTGCTCCCTCCACCGACCCTCAGCATAAACACAGAGCCAACTGTGGGAAGCAGTAAAGTGTCAACACTAGCTGTCTAACTGGCATACCAAGCTCCACTCCCCCACATTCTGGTGGGGCTGCCCTTCTCAGTCAAGCTCATCTTAGTCCCAGTACAGCAGGCCTCTCCCCCAGAAGACCAGCACAAACACCTGCCTATACCAGGACTCCTGACTAGAGAGTTCTGAAGGGCCTCAGTTCTGGTGGTGGTGGTGTCAGATCTCATTTCACAAGCAGACCAAAGCACACAAAGTTAAAACATGCCACATTCAGGCCAAGGACCAAACACTGCCCACAGCAAGCAAGGAGAGCCTCTACAGACAAGTGGCCTGAAGGATGGAGTAGCCAATACCCAGAGTGTACACAAGACACACCAGAGACACTCCCTGAAGCACCAGGCCTCAGGCACTACATGACTTCTTCATTAGCCCAATACTTTCAGGGGCAATAGACATAACTGGATTTTCTAACACATAAAAGAAGGCAGAGACTTAGAAAAAATGCAAAGATGGAGGAATTCATCCCAAATGAAAGAACAAGATAAAGTCATGGCCAGATATCTAAGCAAAACAGATATAAGTAACACACTTGATGGGTAATTTAAAGTAATAACATGTTTGAGGAAAAAAATACAAGACATCAGAGACCCTTACCACAGAGAAAAAAAGAGTTAGGAAAGAATCAGAGATAAAGAATACAATAAGCAAGATTGTAAACACACTTGATGCAATGAAGAAGAGGCTGCAAGAAGTGGGGGAACAAATTAATGACCTAGAAGACAAAGTAATGGAAAATACTGAAGCTGAACAAAAAAGAGGAAGAATTATGCAACATAAGAATAGACTTAGGGAACTCAGTGACTCCATCAAATGTAATAACATTCATATTATAGGAGTCCCAGAAGAAGAGAGAAAAGGGGGCAGAAAATATATTTGAAAAAAATTAGAGCTTTACACATCCCCAATCTAGGGAAGGAAACAGAAAGCCAGATGCAGGAGGCAGAGAAAATTCCCATCAAAATCAACAAAAGCAGGCCAACACCAAGACATATTGTAAATAAAATTGAAAATATAGTGATAAAAAAAATCTTAAAAGCAGCAAGACAAAAGAAGTCCTTAACTTACAAGGGAAAACCCATAAAGCTAGCTGGAAATTTCCCAGCAGAAACGTGGCAAACCAGATAGGACTGGCATGATATATTCAAAGAGCTGAATGGAAAAAATATGAAGCCAAGAACACCCTATCCAGCAAGGCTATCATTCAGAATACAAGGAGAGATAAAGAATTTCTGAGACAAACAAAAACTAAAGAAGTTCATGACCACTGAACGAGCCCTGCAAGAAATATTAAAGGGAATTCTTTGAGTGGAAAGGAGACACCAAAAGTGACAAAGACAAGAAAGGATAAGGGAAAATCTCCAGAAATAACAACAACAACAAAAAAGTAGTAAAATGGCAATAAATATATATCTATGAATAATTACTTTTAATGAAAATGGACTACATGCTCCAATCAAAAGACATAGTGTGTCAGATTGGACAAAAAAAGAAGACCCATCATATGCTGCATACAAGAGACTCATTTTAGACTTAAAGACACCTGCAGATTGAAAGTGAATGGAAGAAGAAATACTTATCAGGCAAATGGATGTCAAAAAAAAAAAGGGTAAAGTAGCAATACTTACATAGGACAAACTAAACTTTAATATAAAGACTGTAACAAGAGATGAACATGAGTATTATACCACAATAAAGGGTACAATCCAGTAAGAAGATCTAACAATTGTAGATATTTATGCACCCAACATGGGAGCACCCAAATCAATAAAACAATTAATAACAAACATAAAGGAACTAATTGATAATAACACAATAATAGTAGGGGACTTTAACACCCCACTTACATCAATGGACAGATCATCTAAATAGAAAATCAACAAAGAAACAATGGCTTTGAATGACACACTAGAAGAGACAGACTTAATAGATATATTCAGAACATTCCATCCTGCAACAGCAGAATACACACTTTTCAAGTCCACATGGGATGTTCTCCAGAAGAGATTGCATATTAGGTCACAAATCAGGCCTAAACAAATACAAAAAGGCTAAAGTCATACCATGCACCTTTTGTGACCACAACACTATGAAACTACAAGTCAACCACAAGAAAAAATCTGGGAAGACCACATATACATGGAGGTTAAACAACATCCTATTAAACAATGAATAGGTCAACCAGAAAATCAAGGAAGAAATTTTAAAAATACATGGAAACAAATAAAAATGAAAACACAAAGGTCCAAAACTTCTGGGATGCAGCAAAAGTGGTCCTAAAAGGAAAGTATATAGCAATATGGCTTACTTACAAATAAAGATCTCAAATAAACAATCTAACCTTACACCAAAGGAGCTAGAAAAAGAAGAACAAATGAATCCTAAATTAGCAGAAGGAAGGAAATGATAAAGATTAGAGCAGAAATAAATGATACAGAAAATTTAAAAAAATAGAACAGATCAATGAAACCATGAAGTAGTTTTGAAAATTTAATAAATCTCTAGCCACACTAATCAAAAAGAGAAGAGAAAGGACCCAAATAAATAAAATTACAAATGAGAGAGGAGAAATAACAATCAACACCACAGAAATACAAACAATTATAGAGAATATTATGAATAACTATATACCAACAAATTCGACAACCTGTAAGAAATGAATAAATTCCTAGAAACACATGAACTACCAAAACTGAAACAGGAAGAAACAGAAAATTTGAACAGGCTGATAGCCAGAAAAGAAATTGAATCAGTAATTAAAAACCTCCCAACAAACAAAAGTCCATGGCCAGATGGCTTCACAGGGGAATTCTACTAAACATGTAAAGAAGAGTTAATATCTATTGTTCTCACTATTCCAAAAAAGAAAAAAGGAAGGAAGGAAGGAAGGAAAACTTCCAAATTCACTCTATGAGACCAGCATTACCTTGATTCCAAAACCAGACAAAGACCCCAGTAAAACAGAGAACTACAAGCCAAAATCCCTGATGAACATGGATATAAAAATTCCCAATAAAATACTAAAAAACCTAACCCAGCAATACATTAAAACAATCATTCACCACCATCAAGTGGGATTTATGCCTGAGGTGCATGGTGGTTCAATATTTGCAAATCAATCAAGGTGCTATACCACATTAATAAAAGAAAGGATAAGAAACATATGATCATTCCAATAGATGCAGAAGAAGCATTTAACAAAGTACACCATCCATTCGTGATAAAAACCTTCAACAAAGTACATTTAGAGGGAACATACCTCAACATAATAAAGGCCATATATCAAAAACCACAGCTAATACCATCCTAAATGTGGAGGAAGGGAGAGCTTTTCCTCTAAGGTCAGGAATAAGACAGGGATGCCCACTCTCACCACTGTTATTCAACATAGTACTGGAAGTCCTAGCCACACCAATCAGACAACAAAAATAAATAAAAGGCATCCAAATCAGCAAGGAATAAGTCAAACTTTCACTGTTTGCAGATGACATGATACCCTATGTAGAAAATATGAAAGACTCCACAAAAAAAAAAACTGCTAGAAATGATAAATGAATTCAGTAAAGTTTCAGGATACAAAGTCAACATACAGAAATCTGTTGCATTTCTATACACCAATAATGAAGGAGCAGAAAGAGAAATTAAGGAATCAGTCCTATTTACAATTGCACCAAAACCCATAAGAAACTTGGGAATAAACCTAACCAAAGAGGTGAAAGACCTCCAGTCTGAAAACTATAAAATACTGATGAAGAAAATGGAAGAGGACACAAAGAAATGGAAAGACATTCCATGCTCATGGCTTGGAAGAACAAATATTATTAAAATGTCTATTCTACCCAAAGCAATCTAAACATTTAATGCAACTCCTATCAAAACACAAACAGCATTTTTCACAGAACTAGAACAAATCTTATATTTTGTAGGGAGACACAAAAGACCCAGAAAAGCCAAAGCAACCTTGGAGAAGAGAAGTAAAGTTGGAGGCATCACAGTTGCTACAGCTGAGGTCAAAGAGGTTACTGCACAGGCAGTGTCTTCTTTGACATTGGCCATAGCAACTTCTTTCTAGTAATGTCTCCTGAAACAAAGGAAACAAAAGCAAAAATAAGCTATTGGGGGCTCCTGGGTGGTTCAGCCGGTTAAGGTCTGACTTCAGCTCAGGTCATTATCTCAGGGTCCTGGGATTAAGCCCCACATGGGGCTCCCTGCTCAGCAGGCAGTCTGCTTCTCCCTCTCCCTCTGTCCCTCATCCCACTCGTGCTCTCTCTCTCAAATAAATAAATAAATAAATAAATAAATAAATAAATAAATAAAATATTTTTTTAAAAATAAGCTATTGGGACTACATCAAAATTAAAAGCTTCTGCACAGCAAAGGAAGTGGTCAAGAAAACTAAAAGGCAACCTATGGAATGGGAGAAGACATCTGCAAATGACATATCTGATAAAGGGTTAGTATCCAAAATATATAAAGAACTTATCAAACTCAAAACTGAAAAAATGAATAACCCAATTAAAAAATGGGTAGAAGACATGAGTAGACATTATTCCAAAGAAGACATATAGATGGCCAACAGACACATTAAAAGATGTTCAACATCACTCATCATCAGGGAAGTACAAATCAATATTATGATGAAATACCACCTCACACCATTCAAAATATTAAAATTAACAACACATGAAACTGTAGGTGTTGGCAAGAATGTGGAGAAAGGGGAACCCTCTTGCACTGTTGGTGGGAATGCAAAATGGTACAGCCTCTCCAGAAAAACAGTATGGAGGTTCCTCAACAAATACTGATTCAAAGGGATACATGCACCCCTGTGTTTAGTATATGTGCTGCCGAAGCGAGCACCATGCACCCCTGTGTTTATAGCAGCATTGTCTGCAATAGCCAAATTATGGAATCAGCCCAAATGTCCATCGATTGATGAATGGATAAAGGAGATATACATAATGGAATATTACTTGGCCATCAAAAATAATGAAGTCTTGCCATCTGCAACAACATGGATGGAGCTAGAGAGCATCACATTATGCTAAGTGAAATAAGTTAGTCAGAGAAAGACAAATACCATATGATCTCACTCATATGTGAAATTAAGAAACAAACAAGCAAAGAGGAAAAAAGAATGAGGCAAACCAAGAAACAGATTCTTAATTGTAGAGAACAAACTAATGGTTAACAGAAAGGAGGTGGGTGGAAGATGGGTTAACTAGGTGGCAGGGATTAAGGAGTGCACTTGTGATGAGCACTGGGTATGGATGTGTTGAATCACTATATTGTACAGTTGAAACTAAAATTACACAGTATGTTTACTAACTGCAATTTAAATTAAAAAAAACCATACAGATAGCAAATAAGCACATTAAAAGTGTTCAACTTTATTATCCATTAGATAAATGCAACTTAAATCTATGATGAGATATTACTACACACATCTTTTTTTTTTAAGATTTTATTTATTTATTTGACAGAGAGAGAGATAGCGAGAGCAGGAACACAAGCAGGGGGAGTGGGAGAGGGAGAAGCAGGCTTCCCGCCGAGCAGGGAGCCCGATGTGGGACTCGATCCCAGGACCCTGGGATCATGACCTGAGCTGAAGGCAGACGCCCAACGACTGAGCCACCCAGGCGCCCTACTACACACATCTTAAAGTAAAAGTAGTAACAATACCAATTTTGGGTTATTATGCAGAGAAATTGGATCTCTCATACATTGCTAGTGGGAATATAAAATGGTACAGACACTATGGAATATAATTTACTAGTTTCCTAAAAATCTAAACATATATTTACCATATGATCCAGCAATCACACTCCTGGGCATTCATGTCAGAGAGTAGAAATTTACATATATACAAAATTTTGTATATGAATTATTTGTTATAGCCCAAAACTGGAAATAACCCAAATGTTCTTTAATTGATGTGTGGATAAACAAAATGTGATAAATCCATACAATAGAATGTTACTCTGCAATAAAAAGTAATTAGCTACTGATATACCCAATAACCAGGATGGATCTCAAGGGCATTATGTTGAGTGAAAAAAGCCAACCTCATAATGTCACATATTATATGATCCAATTTATATACCACTCTCAAAATGATAAAATCATAGAGATGGAGAATATATTTGTGTTTTCCGGGGGATATGGATGATGGCAGGGAAAAAAGTATGACTATAAAAGAGTAGTAGCACGAGAGAGTTCTTTCACAGTGACAGAAAAATGCTGAATCTTGATTATTATAGTGGTTACATGAATCTACCTAGAATGATAAAATTGCAAAGAACTACACACACACACACACAATTACATGCAAATCAGTGCATGTAAAAACTGCTGAAATCTGAAGACCTATAGATTGCACCAATGTCAATATCCTGATTTTGATATTGTATTTTATTAACACAAGCTATGATCATTGGGGGGAAGAAGTACTTTTTCTATTATATTTTGCAACTTCCTGTGGATCTATAATTATTTTAAACTAGGAAGCTTTTTAAAAATATACTAGATAGAGGGAGGGGGGAAGATGGCAGAGGAGTAGGGGACCCTATTTCAACTGGTCCCTGGAATTGAGCTGGATATCTACTACCACCACTCTGAGCACACACAAAACCAGCCTGAGATGTAAGACGATCTGGATCTCTACAAACAGAATATCGCAGGTGGTTGGTTTTGAGGTACAAAGCAGGGAGCCGTGATTCCGCGGGCAGATATCAGAGGATAAAAGGCAGCGGGAGGGTGCCTGGCCGTGCGGATCCTACACCGCCGGTGAGTGACAGCCTCCACGCTGCAAATGGGGCACAGACTCCCAGACTGGTAGCGGTGGGGAAAGGACTTTAGGGCAGCCCCTGGGGTGGAAACCCGGAGCGGCAGGGTCGTGCCTGCGAACTGCAGCCCAGGGGCAGAAACCTGGAGCAGCAGGGTCACACGTGCGAACTGCAGTGGCTGGCGGTTTTAGAAGCACAAAGGGCAGAGACGAGTCCCAACCTGGAGGCAGGACTGGGAGCGCCACAGAGGAGCGCACAACCCAGGATGCTGCAGTTTATAGCAGCACGGACAGAAACAGAGACAGTGTGGCCTGGAGAGCTCACTAAAGAACAGACTGCGGTCTCTCTGCTCTGAGGCAGAGGGTTGGAAACGGTCTCTTTTGCTCTGACTCACGGATGAGACACAGAAAGCCGCCAGGGAAAGCCGCAAGAGAACAAAAGCCCCAAAAACTGATTCCCACTGAGCCCATCCCCCACCACAGGGGGGCAGGTCAACTCCGCCCAAACAGGGTTGCCTGAGCAACAGTGAGGCAGGCCCCTCCCACAGAAGACAGGCTGGGAAAACAAGAGGCCAGCAACCCTAAGGTCCCAAGAAAACAGGTGAATCTTGCTTGGGTTCTGGTCAATAATTTCGACTCTATACATTCCCTCAAACACCCATCAACAGAATGACTAGGAGGAGGAGCCCCCAAAACAGAAAAGACTCAGAGATTATGACTTATGCCACAGATTTACAAATGGATGCAGATATAACCAAGATGTCGGAGATGGAATTCAGGCTAGCAATTGTGAAGACAATGGCTAGAATGGAGAAATCAATTAATGGCAACATAGAGTCTCTAAGGGCAGAAATGAAAGGTGAATTGGCAGAACTTAAAAATGCTATCAGTGAGATCCAATCTAATCTAGATAATCTAACACCTAGGGTAACTGAGGCAGAAGAGAGAATAAGCGACCTGGAAGACAATATAATAGATACAAAGGGAAAAGAGGAGGCCAGGGGAAAAACAACTTAGAATCCATTAAAATAGGGGTGCCTGGGTGGCTCAGTCGTTAAGCGTCTGCCTTTGGCTCAGGTCATGATCCCAGGGTCCTGGGATCGAGCCCCACATCTGGCTCCCTGCTCGGCGGGAAGCCTGCTTCTTCCTCTCCGGCTCCCCCTGCTTATGTTCCCTCTCTCGCTGTCTCTCTCTCTGTCAAAAAATAAATAAAAATCTTTTAAAAAATTAAAAAAAAGAATCCATGAAAATAGAGAAATAAGTGACACCATGAAGTGTTCCAATGTCAGAAGAATTGGAATCCTGGAGGGAGTGGAGAGAGAGAGGACTAGAAGATGTATTTGAGCAAATTGTAGCTGAGAACTTCCCTAATTTGGGGAATGAAACAAACATTTGTGTCCTAGAGGCAGAGAGAACCCCTCCTAAGATCAAGGAAAACAGGCCAACACCCTGGCATGTAATAGTAAAACTTGCAAATCTTAGAACCAAGGAAACCATCTTAAGGGCAATTAGGGGGAAGAGATTCCTTATGTACAGAGGGAGGAACATCAGAATAACATCAGACCTATCCACAGAGACCTGGCAAGCCAGAAAGGCCTGGCAAGACATATTCAGGGTACTAAATGAGAAGAACATGCAGCCAAGAATACTTTATCCGGCAAGGCTTTCATTTAGAATGGATGGAGAGATGCAGAGCTTCCACAACCGGCAGAAGTTGAAAGAATATGTGACCACTAAGCCGGCCCTGAAAGGAATATTAAGGGGGGTTCTATAAAAGGAGAAAGACCCCAAGAGTGATATACAACAGAAATTGACAGGGACAATCTATAAAAACAACATCTTCACAGGCAACATGATGACAATTAATTCATATCTTTCAATAATCACTCTCAACGTGAATGGCCTAAACGCTCCCATAAAATGGCATAGGGTTGCAGATTGGATAAAAAGACAGGACCCATCCATATGCTGTCTACAAGAGACTCATTTTGAACCTAAAGATACATCCAGACTGAAAGTGAAGGAATGGAGATCTATCTTCCATGCCAGCAGACCTCAAAAGAAAGCTGGGGTAGCAATTCCTATATCAGACAAATTAGATTTTAAACTAAAGTCTGTAATAAGAGACACAGAAGGACACTATATCATTCTTAAAGGGTCTATCCAACAAGAAGATCTAACAATTGTAAATATCTATGCCCCCAACATGGGAGCAGCCATCTATATAAGCCAACTGTTAATCAAAATAAAGAGTCATATTGTTAACAATACGTTAATTGTAGGAGACCTCAATACTCCACTCTCAGCAATGGACAGATCATCTAAGCAGAAAATCAACAAGGAAACAAGAGCTTTGAATGATACATTGGACCAGATGGACCTCATAGATATTTACAGAACATTCCACCCTAAAACAACAGAATACTCATTCTTCTCAAGCACACACGGAACTTTCTCCAGAATAGACCACATACTGGGTCACATATCAGGTCTCAACCGATACCAAAAGACTGAGATCATGCCCTGCATATTCTCAGACTCCAATACTCTAAAACTGGAACTCAATCACAAGAAAAAAATTGGCAGAAATTCAAACACTTGGAAGCTAAAGACCACTCTGCTCAAGAATGTTTGGGTCAACCAAGAAATCAAAGAAGAACTTAAACAATTCATGGAAATCAATGAGAATGAAAACACATTGGTCCAAAACCTATGGGATACTGCAAAGGCGGTCCTAAGGGGGAAGTACATAGCCATCCAAGCCTCACTCAAAAAACAGAAAAATCCCGAATTCACCAGTTAACTCTACACCTTAAAGAACTAGAGAAAAAGCAACAAACAACGCCTAAGCCACGCATTAGAAGAGAAATAATGAAAATTAGAGCAGAAATCAATGAATTAGAAACCAGAAACACAGTAGATCAGATCGATGAAACTAGAAGTTGGTTCTTTGAAAGAATTAATAAGCTTGATAAACCACTGGCCAGACTTATCCAAAAGAAAAGAGAAAGGACCCAAATTAATAAAATTATGAATGAAAGGGGAGAGATCACCACTAACACCAAGGAAATAGAAACAATTATTAGCAATTATTATCAACAACTATATGCCAATAAACTGAGCAATCTGGATGAAATGGAGGCCTTCCTGGAAACCTATAAGCTGCCAAGACTGAAACAGGAAGAAATTGACAACCTGAAGAGGCCAATAACCACTAATGAGATTGAAGCAGTGATCAAAAACCTCCGAAAAAACAAGAGTCCAGGGCCTGATGGATTCCCTGGGGAATTCTACCAAACATTCAAAGAAGAAATAATACCTATTCTACTGAAGCTGTTTCAAAAAACAGAAACAGAAGGAAAACTTCCAAACTCATTCTATGAGGCCAGCATTACCTTAATCCCCAAACCAGGCAAAGACCCCATCAAAAAGGAGAATTTCAGACCGATATCCATGATGAATATGGATTCCAAAATCCTCAACAAAATCCTAGCTAATAGGATCCAACAATACATTAAAAGGATCATCCACCATGACCAAGTGTGATTTATCCCCGGGATGCAAGGGTGGTTCAACATTCGCAAATCAATCAATGTGGTAGAACACATTAATAAGAGGAGAGAGAAGAACCACATGGTCCTCTCAATTGATGCAGAAAAAGCATCTGACAAAATACAACATCCTTTCCTGATTAAAACTCTCCAGAGTATAAGGACACAGGGAACATTCCTCAAGTTCATAAAATCCATCTATGAAAAACCCACAGGGGATATCATCCTCAGTGGGGAAAAGCTGAGAGCCTTTCCCATAAGATCAGGAACACGACAAGGATGCCCACTCTCACCACTATTATTCAACATAGTACTAGAAGTCCTAGCAACAGCAATCAGACAACAAAAAGAAATAAAAGGTATTCAAATGGGCAAAGAAGAAGTCAAACTCTCTCTTTTCGCAGACGACATGATACTTTATGTGGAAAACCCAAAAGACTCCACCCCCAAATTACTAGAACTCATACAGCAATTCAGTAATGTGCCAGGATACAAAATCAATGCACAGAAATCAGTCGCTTTCTTATACACTAACAATGCAACTGTAGAAAGAGAAATGAGAGAAACAATTCCATTTACAATAGCACCAAAAACCATAAGATACTTCGGAATAAACCTAACCAAAGAGATAAAGGATCTGTACTCTAGGAACTATAGAACACTCATGAAAGAAATTGAAGAAGACACAAAAAGGTGGAAAAATATTCCATGCTCATGGATCGAAAGAATAAACATTGTTAAAATGTCTATGCTATCCAGAGCAATCTATACCTTCAATGCCATCCCGATCAAAATTCCAATGACATTTTTCAAAGTGCTGGAACAAACAATCATAAAATTTGTATGGAATCAGAAAAGACCCCAAATCGCCAAGGAAATGTTGAAAAAGACAAAGAAAGCTGGGGCATCACGTTGCCCGATTTCAAGCTATATTACAAAGCAGTGATCACCAAGACAGCATGGTACTGGCACAAAAATAGACATATAGACCAATGGAACAGAATAGAGAACCCAGATATGGACCCTCAACTTTATGGTCAAATAATCTTTGACAAAGCAGGAAAAAACATGCAATGGAAAAAAGACAGTCTCTTCAATAAATGGTGCTGGAACAATGGGACAGCCACATGCAGAAGAATGAAACTCAACCATTCTCTAACACCATACACAAAGATAAACTCAAAATGGATGGAAAGACCTCAATGTGAGACAGGAATCCATCAAAATCCTAGAGGAGAACATAGGCAGTAACCTCTTTGACATCGCCCACAGCAACTTCTTTCAAGATACATCTCCAAAGGCTAGTGAAACAAAAGCAAAAATGAACTTTTGGGACTTCATCAAGATCAAAAGCTTCTGTACAGCCAAGGAAACAGTCAACAAAACAAAGAGGCACCCCACAGGATGGGAGAAGATATTTGCAAATGACACTACAGATAAAGGGTTGGTATCCAAGATCTATAAAGAACTTTTCAAACTCAACATCCAACAAACAAATAATCAAGTCAAAAAGTGGGCAGAAGAGATGAACAGACACTTCTCTGAAGAAGACATACAAATGGCTAACAGACAGATGAAAAAATATTCATCATCATTAGCCATCAGGGAAATCCAAATCAAAACCACACTGAGATACCACCTTACACCAGTTAGAATGGCAAAAATGGACAGGGAAAGAAACAACAAATGTTGGAGAGGTTGTGGAGAAAGGGGAACCCTCTTACACTGTTGGTGGGAATGCAAGTTGGTACAGCCACTTTGGAAAACAGTGTGGAGGTGCCTCAAAAATTTAAAAATAGAGATACCCTATGACCCAGCAATTGCACTTCTGGGTATTTACCTCAAAGACACAGATGTAGTGAAAAGAAGGGCCATATGCACCCCAATGTTCATAGCAGCCATGTCCGCAATAGCCAAACTGTGGAAAGAACCAAGATGCCCTTCAACAGATGAATGGATAAAGAAGATGTGGTCCATATATACAATGGAATATTACTCAGCCATCAGAAAGGATGAATACCCAACTTTTACATCAATATGGATGGTACTGGAGGAGATTATGCTAAGTGAAATAAGTCAAGCAGAGAAAGTCAATTATATGGTTTCACTTATTTGTGGAACATAAGGAATAACATGGAGGACATTAGGAGAAGGAAGGGAAAAAGGAAGGTGGGGAAATCAGAAGGAGACATGAACCATGAGAGACTTTGGACTCTGAGAAACAAACAGAGTTTTAGAGGGGAGGGGGGAGGGGGGATTGGTTAGCCCGGTGATGGGTATTAAGGAAGGCACGTACTGCATGGAGCACTGGGTGTTATACAAAAACAATGGATCGTGGATCACCACATCAAAAACCAATGATGTATTGTATGGTGACTAACATAACATAATAAAATTAAAATATATATATACTAGATATCTGCTTCTCTCTGTACATTTCCCTCATGCTCCTCTCTCAACTAAGAATTTCAGCTGGCACTTGACCTGGTCCATAATGCCCATCTTCCAGCAGCATCCTGGTCTTCTGGACCTATTCGATCAACTACCCACAACTAACTGGCAACTCCTCTCTGAATCTCTCAGTTCATATTCTCAAAAAAGCAATTTGATTGGCCCACCTCATCTTTTCAAGCTGGGCAATAAAACACACACAGGTTGTGTGGTTAGCCTTAGCTCAGGTACTGTACTCTAAAAGAGGGGAGGATACAGAACATAGTTAGGCCTCCTTTGACCATTCAGCAGGAACTGTAAGTAGAATAAATTCTCCCAGAGGGGTTGCAAGGATGACAGGCAAGAAGGGGCATTTCTTTTTTTTAAATTTAATTTTATTATTATATTATGTTAGTCACCATACATCATTAGTTTTTATGTTCTGTTCCATGATTCATTGTTTTCCTATAATACCCAGTGCTCCATGCAGTACATTCCCTCCTTAATACCTATCACTGGGCTAACCCATCCCCCCACTCCCCTCCCCTCTAAAA
Organism: Mirounga leonina; assembly: GCF_011800145.1. Taxonomy (NCBI): domain Eukaryota; kingdom Metazoa; phylum Chordata; class Mammalia; order Carnivora; family Phocidae; genus Mirounga; species Mirounga leonina. Next base: position 1,502,270 of record NW_023270143.1, on the reverse strand, counting down.
TCCTCAGTTTGTTTCTCAGAGTCCATAGCCTCTCATGGTTCATCTCCCCGTCTGATTCCCCCCCTTCATTTTTCCCAAGAAGGGGCATTTCTGATGCATGTGTGTAGCACAGTGACTGGTACATGGAAGTGTTTAAGAAATGGTCATGATTATTAACAGTAACATTACACCACCTCTTACAGAAAGCCTTCCCAGAATTTTCAAGCTTCCAAACATTTTCTACTACTACTACTGCAAGAATCATCCAATAAGAAACCAGTGAAGTTCCTTCGTTCTGGATAGACTTATAAGGTCTCCTAGGTGTAAAGGACTGTACTAGGCACTGGGAAGAGGGATATACAAATGAATCAGGCCCTTATCCTGTCCTCAAGGAGCTCCCAGAATAGTGCAAGGAAAAAAGCTACCTCAGCCATGAGAGATCCACAGACAGGGAGCTCTGGGAGATCAGAGAAAGGCAAAGACTGTTGTTTATCCATTTGTATGCCTGTCTCCTGGATACCTCCCCTTAGGTGTCCCAAAGGCACCTTGAACTAAACATATGTAAAACTCATCTCATCTGCCCCCTCCCAAACCTGTTCCTCTTCTCAGATTCCCTGTCTCAGTAAGTTAAGTTCATCCACTCCAGTTGCCCAAGTTTGAAACCTGAGCAGCATCGCTCACAGTATCAGCTGTTGCAGTTGCTAAAGTTGTCCCTGAACCTTTGGTGTGTGTCTGTCTTGCCCCAAAGGTCAGAACTAATAATAAACTTGAGCACCGGGGCAGGATGGAGAAATTAAAACCAGCCTGGAGACAGACAAGACATGGAATTCACTAGGATTGATTTTGGATTTGGTCTCTTCGTGTCAATGGGTACAATCCCTTTCAGGAAAGCAGGTTAACAAGAGCCCAAAATATGTTCAAGCCATTTTTCCAGTAATTCTGATCCTAAATCAATATCCATCCACTCCCACTTCCAAACAGGAAAAGCTCTAAGCACAAAACCATTTCTTGCAGGGCTATTTTCTGATGGTCAGAGAAGTAGTCTTAATATACAACACGAGGGGAAGGGTTAAGTGGTTCGTGGCAGTTGTCTGATGGAACATTCTACAACCATTCCCGAGGAATGGTGGCTGTGGAGATCCTATAGCAACGGGGAAATTTTATTATGTTGTAACTAAGGATACAGGGTTATATGTACACTCCAACTGCAACAACATAAAACCTGTGTGAGCTCAGGGTCTGCTGGTAGACAATTAAATGTCTTCTCTATGAAAAAAAGGGGGGGCTAAACTTTCTTTACATAAACTATAAAAATCTCTGAGCTTTTTTCCCCACAGGTGAATCACCCATGGTCTTTTCTCTGAGAGTATAGGGCAGAAAAGGAAAGAAATACAAAAAATTAACGGTTTCAAAATGTATGGGCCAGTCTGTGTGGCCCACTTGTGGGAGTAGGCAGGCACGGTCACCCCCTGGCGGCCACCCGACTCCCTACCCTTGGGTGGCTCTAACCTTCTGGGCAGCGGCTTTCGCTCTCGGGGGTCCAGCCCCAGCCTAATTCTCAGCGCGTCCAAGATGCCTCCCTCTCCCCTCTTCTGGGGCTCTTCATCTCCTAGTAGGTATTCCACCCTGGGCTACCCCCAGATTTATCCGACCCCGCTACTCGTATCCGAGTTCCTCCCTCCCCCAAAGCCACTCTCCTGGCTCTCACCTGCACGAGTTCGTCATTCTCACTGGTTCGCATGCGCCCCCACCACTGGCCAATTGGCTGCCTCTGCCACAGTGGGGCGGAGCTTCAAGCTCCAAACTTCTCCCTTTTCCTTTTTCTGAAGCTTTAAAAAAGTGGCAACGCCCTACTCAAGAGAAATTCAGGCAAACTCGTGGTTCTGAGGGAGGAATCCAAGAAAAAATGTGAACCCCAAACTCATTACTCCTTGGTCCGCCTTTGTCCTACCCACTGCTGAGATAGCTACCGCCCGTTTCTGACTCTTCCCACCTCCCTCCTCGAAGCGTGGGAATCAAAGCCGCACCCGGTGGGCGTCTTATTCCTCCGGATAATATCAGGTCGCTTTTACTCAATCCCAGCCGCTCTTGCATGTGCACACCCACAGGGGCGGGGCTCGCGGAAGGCTGAGGCAGTCCAGCCAAGTGGGAGCGACACATCGATTGAGATGGGGAGGTAGATTGGGAAGGAATATTCCAGTCCATTCAGAAACAATGTTCTAAATGAGACCTTAGTATATGTATAAGTGAAAGCTTGTGCCTTTTTTGGAGGCCTGTTTGATGGTGTCTATTACAGTTTTTAAAATGCATGTATCCTATTGTCTCAGCAAGAGCAGTGCATTAGAATCACAAGAGGGCTTGTTAAAACGCAGGTTGTTGAGGCCACCCCACTAGCAGAATTTCTGATTCAGTGGATTTGGAATGGGCCTGAAAATTTGCCTTTCTAAAAACTTCAGGGTAATGTTGATGCTAACTGGTTTGGGGACCACACTTAACCTTTGATCTAGAGGGGGAAAAAACTTTCAAGAAAGCATGTAGAAACAAGTATAAACCTTGCTAATTTGTTCGCAATAATGAAAAATTAAAAGCATTGCTAGGGAGGGTGATTTGATCAGTTAGAAATGGGCTATATATTTATAAACTGACATGGAAAGGTAATGGTGGTGGTGGTGATGATAGCTAACATATATTGAGCACTTACACAGTCCCAGGTACTGTGCTAAGGACTTAATACTCATTTAGTTCTACAGCAATGCTCACTGTTATGGCCCATAACTAATTCTATATTTCCAGTCCAGAACAGATTTTGGCACCAACATTCTTTTCAGTATATGTTTGTGGCCTCTTATAATCAGACCCACACCAAGTCTGGTAAAGGAGACAAAAATACAAGCAAAGGATGACTGTAACGAGGAATGGATGGGGCAGGGTTCCAGGAGGAGTTAGAACCTAAAATGTAGGTAAGAGTTTGCCAAAGAGAAGAAAAAGGCCATCTCAGACAAAATGAGTGAGTGACAAAACATCCCATTCCAAGTTTAGGACTTCAAAGGCCAAATAACACTTAAAAACTTTGTGAGGTGACATCAAATGCTGGCAAGGATTTGGAGCAACAAGAACTCTCAGTCATTGCTGGTAGGAATGCAAAATGATACAGCCACTTTGGAAGACAGTTTAGTGTTTTCTTACAAAACTAAACATGCTTGGGGTTCCTGGGTGGCCAAGAGGTTAAGCATCTGCCTTCAGCTCAGGTCCTGATCCCAAGGTCCTGGGATCCAGCCCTGAGTCAGGCTCCCTCCTGGGTGGGGAGTCTGCTTTTCCCTCTTCCTCTGCCCCTCCCCTCCCCACCCTGGGTTGTGCTCTCACTCTCTCCTGCTCTCTCGCTCTCAAATAAATAAATAAAATCTTAAAAAAAAAAAAAAAAACACTAAACATGAGCTTACCATATGATCCAGCCATCCCATTCCTTGGTATTTACCCAAAGGAATTGAAAACTCATGTCCACTGGCAAAGACTCTTTTTTTGACCAGACTTTAGTTAGGCTTCCCTGAACCCTCTGCCCAACAAGGCCCATGCATGTACTTCCTTGTATAACCCGGTTTTAGCAAGAATCCTGCTCAGTTAGGTTAATGAGAATTCCCTAACTTTGCTGTCTGATCAAATTCCTCATCGCCACTATCCCCCAGGTGATGTCTGATCACCCCAGCCTGCCCTCAGCAAGAATCCTATGAGGTCAGTTCCGCCAGAATCTTCCCAGACTTGATGTCCCTTAGTAATTCTCCATCCACCAATGCCCCCCAGTGTCAACTTGCTCCTTAATTATAAATCTCCACTTCTTCTGTTTGTATTCAGAATTGAGCCTAGTTCTATACTGGCATCTCTCTTCCCCTATTGCAATAACTAACTAAATAAAATCTATCTTCATCACTTTAATTTCTGTCTGGATTGGGTTCTCTTTAACAGTTTTTGGTGCCACAACTGGGATCTGGATCAGAACCACCATCAGGCCCTTGGGTGGGATAACCAAGCCTCCCAGCTCCCACCAAGGCCTTTTTTCTCCAGTCTTCTTGTTCATTTGGGTATCTGGTGGTGAATCTGACTCCAACCAAATTCCAGTGCTCCAGATAAATGTCCACTGAATCACAGTGAGGATAGACTTTGATTCTGAAGATTCTGAGTATACTCTAGAAGCTGGGTTAGAGTTCCAGACAAGCAGAAGCCAGGTAGAGTCCCAGATTTCCCTGTTTGTATCAACTGGGTTAGAATCCCAGGAAAACAACTGTTTCTAAGTATCTGGGTTAGAGTTCCAGGAAAACAGAGGCTGGGTTAGAATCTCAAGTTTCTCTGTTCATAAGTGTAAAGTTATCATTAGTCAGTAACATGGGAGTTTCTCAATTGCTGACTATCTGCTTCGCCATTATGGCCTTAATACTATCTGACAAAATTTGGCAAAATTTTACTTAAAACATCTCTTGAGCTACATGGCCGCTTTGGGGCTCCTAGGATATGCCCAAATTACTCCACTTATAGGGAGTACAAGAGCAAAAAGGAACAAGAATCTCATATGCACACTGGTCTGTTTTCTCTGGTGGTATGAAAAAGCCAAAAAAAAAAAAAGGCTAAATAATTCAAAACTCATTCAAACTATTGAGAGTCTTAAACAGTGTCTTCAGAAAAATTTTTCTGACCCAGTAAACTCACTAGCATCCTCCACAGCACCCTCCTATTCCTCTCCCAGCTCTCCTTTATATCTTCCTCTCCCAGAATGTCCCTCACCAATGGCATCCCCAGCCCCTCAACTCCCTGTAACTGTAATATTCAGTGGGCCTTCCTCTCTTATAGATGAAGCCCAGGGTGCAGCCAGTGCTTGTTCTCCAGTGAGGTCAACATAAGACATAACATTTAAACGTTGGTCTTGGTCCAAAATATGTGCCATCGTCAAAAACTTTCCTGACTCTCAGAAAGAAAGGAAAAGATTTCTTGAATTTAGAATGGTTCCGGGAGCATAGTCTCCATAATTCCCTGATTTATATCACCTTATCTACCCATTGGTCGGCCCTGGATTTGCTTCCCTTTGGTTTGAAAAAGCCAAATGGAACATCATTCCTGAAGCCTTTCAAGGGTCTCAGACAACCCTGTGATTCCCATAAGAAAAAAAAAAAATTACTAGGAGCCATTTCTCAGGTCTAGTCCACCAAAGTTGATCAGTCATGTATTCAAAATTGTAAATAATAAAAAGATAAAACTTTAGCTACCTACTGCCATCCATTAAAAACAACATGTAAAGAGCATTTGGGGCTGGAACTGACTTCCCAAACAGCCTCTAATGGGCCACAAACTTTATAAATGGTTTCAGACTGGAATTCAATGACACATTACAGAGAAAAAGAACATTAACTGGCAGAAGGCAAATATGTCTGAGTTCCAGATATTAGCCCAGCATTATGAAGATAGTATTTTTTTAAAAAAAATGGAAAATACACAACACAAGCTTATGGTATTGCAATTAAAACAACTAGAAAGACCTGAAAAATTTAATATATGGCAAGCCCCAAAATCATGTTCTCCCATTGATCAGGACACTTACCAAAATTGTAGGGGAAAAAAGGACACTGGGACCTTCAGAGACAAGAGGAAGCTCAAGTCCCCCTCCTCACCAGAAAATTACTGACTCTCCTCTGGGAAGGTAAATGTCCAATGCCCTCAACTGTGATTAAACTTGGAAGGGGAAATAACCCTGCAAGTGTAAGGATGCCCACCGCATTTCTCAATGATACCAGTGCAATCCATTCTACTCTTAATACTTCCTTGTTTCCTTTCAAGTTATATTACAAAGTTGTAGTAATTAAAACAATATGGTACTAGTCAGATAAAGACAAATACCATATGATTTCACTCATATGTGGAATTTAAGAAACAAAATAAACAACCATCAGGGGAAAAAAGAGGCACACCAAGAAACAGACTCTTAACTATAGAGAACAAACTGATGGTTACCAGAGGGGAGGTGGTGGGGGATGCGTGGAATAGATGATGGGGATTAAGGAGAGGACTGGTCATGATGAGCACCAGGTGATGTATGGAATTGTTGAATCTCTATATTGTACACCTGAAACTAATACAACACTCTGTTAACTACACTGGAATTAATTTTTTTAAAGTATTATCCATTAAAAAATATTTCCTTGTTTCTTGCTACCATTGTTTAGAGTCACCAAACTTTATCAGTAGTGGGTTTTGATGAGTCGCTTCATGATTTGCCTCTATCCCAGCTCCTCATTATTTCTATGAGACGTCTTAAAGCTCAACACAACTTTCTTTTCACTTCTACCACTCTAGTAAACGTGTTAGGAAGGAATATTCTTATGAATTTGGGTATAAAAATTCATTATGCTCCCAAAGGATTTGTTCTACAGGCCCCTGACTCCTCCCTTTCACATCTGTGTTCCCTAATGGCTTTGTCCAACTTCCCTGAGTTCCTTTGCCCCTTCAACCTAACGCCTATTTCACTGAAGATTTAAATCAACTATTAGAATTTCCTCTTCTTTATGGGCAAAAAAAAACACCACGAGTACTGGGCGCATATGGCATGCAGAACTTCTTAAGGTAAAATAGATCCTTCTGTGACCCTCCCCAGGATTCCCCAATATCATTTAAAGCCAGTAGGACTTGAGGAGTTCTGCTCAATAATCCAAGTCTTATTAGACAAAAACTTCTAGTCCCCACTTCTAGTCCATGCAGTACTCCGATTTTGGCCAAAAAAGAGAGTGAGGCTTGGGGAGGCTATTGGTTAGTCCAAAATCCAAGATCTAGCAATAAAATTGTCAAACCCAGATTTCCCTTGGTGCCTATTCCTAACTCTATCCTGTCTGCTCTCCCTTCCAACACCCAATATTCCATAGGCATCTATCTATGTTCTACCTTTTCTAATATTCTTCTTCATAAGCAATCCCAATACTTATTTGCCTTCACCTGGACTGTTATATCCCATGGATTTACTGAGTCCCCTACCTACTTATTGTGCACTTTAAATACCAGTTTGAGGGACTTAAAATTCCCAGGAGACTCCACTGTAATCCAATATGTAGATGACTTCCTTCTGTGTTCTGACAGTTATGACCACTCCCCCTTTTTTTAAATTTTTGTTAAGATTTATTTATTTATTTGAGAGAGAGAGAATGAGCTGGAGGGGCAGAGGGAGAGGGAGAGAGAATTTCAAGCAGACTCCATGCTGAGCATGGAGCCTGACTGAGGGCTTGATCTCACGACCATGAGCTGAAACCAAGAGTTGGGTGCTTAACTGACTGTGCCACCCAGGCGCCCCATGACCACTTCCTTTTAGACACTGAATACCTTCTTAAAGCATAAGAGGCAAAGGTACATAAGGTGGCTAGAGACAAAATTCAATTTTGCTCTCAAGTGTGTCTGATTTCTGGGTCATGCTATTTCAGCTGCAAGTAGAACTATCTCCACAGACCAAGACTTTACTACCAACATTTTCCTCTCCTTGAAAAAAACAACCAAGAGTTTTTTCTGGATCTTGTGGGGCATGGATACATAATTTCTCTGATTGCCTCACCTCTCTACACATGACTAGGGAGTCATATCTAAATCCAGTAGTCTGGAACTCCCTTTTCAAAGATGCTTTTGTGAACCTTAAGGTTTCTGTACTTTCACCTCCCACACTTGGACATCCGAATTACTCCCTGCCTTGTTCCTTGTTTGTACATGAATGAGAGAACTGGGAGTGCTATCTCAGAAGCATAATGTACACCAAAGACCTCTGGGATATTATCATTTGGCCTTAGACCCAGTAGCTAAGACCATTCCCCCTTACATTCAAGCGGTGGCTGCAACCACCAATTTTGTCCAAGCTACCTCTGATTTAGTGTTAGGTAATCTGCTTAACATGCATGTTCCTCATGCTGTGCAGACCCTATTAATGAAAATGCAGCACTGGTCTGTGTATCAGCTTACCCCATGAAATACTACTCTCTCCCATCACCATACATTGTCATCAAAATCTTAACCCTGCCATCTTGTTTCCTTTACCCACTGATGGGACACCCCACAATTGTATCATTAATACTATGTCATTCTCCTGTCCTAGACTAGATTTATCAGAAAACCCCTCCTCCAAGTTAACCTCAGTCTTCATATTGATGACTCCTACGTCCAGAAGGAAGATGGGGCCTTCCAGGCTGGATATGCCATCCCTGATCAACATAAATCTCTAGAATATTAAGCCCTGCCAAATGTTAAATCAGCTCAGGTCACCAAGTTAATTGCTCTAGGTATAAGAGCAGAGGGAACAAAGGTTAATATTTATACCAATAGCCACTATGACTTTGGGGTGGTACACGATTTTGGTATGTCCTGAAACACAGAAGATTCATGACAGCAGCTGGTACTCCAGTCAAAAATGGGCTCCAAATAGCAGAACTTCTGGAGGCATTGTTAATACTCCATCATATCATTATAGTTAAAATTGAGGGATGAAGCACAAATAAAATCAGATGAGGCTTGGGGAACTAAACTAGTAGGTAAATATGCCAAATTACCAGTATCTTCTACAACCACCCAAGAAATTGAAGCAATTTCCAAGCCTTGGACTATGCTCCTAGATCCCACATCAAGGTTCTAAACCTCTGGTGGGATTTTCACCATCCCTGAGAGAGAGAACTTCTTTAGGATGACTCCTAAGGAAATTGTGAAAGAGATATTCATAAACTAACAGCCTCAGACTCAGAAAGAATTGGATGGAGGAAATTTGGATGATCTATCCACTCAGATGGACTTTGAAAACACCAAGAAAACTGCCTGAGAGTTTTGAGAGTAAAGTCTACTTCTCAAGCCATTGTCTATGGTTTACACAACATGACTAACCATGTAAAGGATAAAATGCAGTATATAATAGACAAACAGTGGTTTGGACCCTTTAGTTTTATTTGGACCAAGCAGTTGCCATTTGCTTCATTCACCAGAAACATAATCCTGGAAAAACTGTGAAAGTGGGGGCAAGGAAAGGAAGTGGCTCTCCCAGACATTTCCTTCACTGACAAATAGGCTGTATTTTATCCAGTTACCAAAAGCAAAAGGCTACCAATATGTACACACTCTAATTTGCATGTTTTCTTTTTTTATTATGTTATGTTAATCACCATACAGTACATCATTAGTTTTTGATGTAGTGTTCCATGATTCATTGTTTGCATATAACACCCCGTGCTCCATGCAATACGTGCCCTCCTTAATACCTATCACCGGGCTAACCCATCCACCCACCCCCCTCCCCTCTAAAACCCTCAGTTTGTTTCTCGAAGTCCATAGTTTCTCATGGTTCCTCTCCCCTCCCCCCTGACTTCCCCCTCTTCATTTTTCCTTCCTACTATCTTCTTCTTTTCTTTTTGGTGGGTGTTGAGAGTGGTCTGGTAGATATCCAGCTCAACTCAGGGGACCGATTGTAATAGGGTCCCCTACTCTTCTACCATCTTTTCCTCCTCCCCTGTCTTCTCATTTCATCTAGGTTTCTATCTTTTGTGTGTTATGAAAACTTGTCATGTTTCATGTTCTTGAGAGTGATGCTATATTAAGAAGGGGTCATACACTCTCTAGAGCCTGGCACTTCAGGATGTGTTTCTGGTGTATGCTGTGTGCACTCTGCTGCTGTGTTTTGGCTGCTCTTTCCCACAAGTCAGTCTTCTGCAGAATTCCTCCTTGCTTGCAGTGGGGAGTGTTTGGACCTTTAACTAGGTGTGCTTTGATTTGTTTGTTAAAATAAGCCTGGTAAAAGAACAGAAAAGCATGATCCAAAAGAGATAAAAAGGAAAGGAACAAAACAAACAAACAAACAAACAAAAACAAGCAAACAGACAAACAAAAACCTACAAGCCTGATTCTAAAGAAAAAGAAAGAAAGAAAAAACAAAAACCCCCGTCTTATTTTCACCAGAACTGAAGCTGATGCTTTTGATCACTCTATGATCAGTAGACTTGATGCATGTGGTGGGCCTATGCTGATCCTCTGAGGGAGAGGCCCACTGGGCTGGCTTACAGTGAGACCCACCCTATTAAAGATGTCCCTGCAGGGCAGGGGGGTGGGAAAGGATGGGGTTTGTTGTAAATCCCTCCAGCCTCCACTGGAAGAGTTGTGTTCCTAATGGGGAGCAGGGAGGAAGATGGTGTCACCCTGCTCTCTCGTTCCCAGGGAGGGGATCTCACGACCACTGCTGTTCAGGAAGCCTTCACAGAAAAACAATCTCCCCTCTTGTGTCCCAGACTTCTGTCAGTTCTTTGCCCTTGTCCTGCCTGTTCCTGGGACTTTGGCATGACTGGCACCACAGTTCGGTGTTTTATCTCTGGCACATGGCTGGTATACAAAACCCCAAATCTTAAAGAACCCGGCAAGGTGTGGACATGCTCACCTCCTCCAGAGGATAGCTTCACAGTGCTGTGTCAGGTGTTGTATTGTCACAGAAAAGCAGTCTCATAGCTGTGCAGGTACTTAGAGTGCATGGTGAAGTGCAGCAAAAAAGCTGCCACCAGGTTATCTGCCCTTTGCCCACACTTCTATCCCTTGCTGATGAACGGCTGTTCAATGGTGCCCAGTGGGTCTTTTCTCCTTGGAGAGGAAGTACACCCTCTTCCAAATGTACTCCTGGAAGGGGAATGCTCTCGTCCAGTGTGACTCAAGGGCTCCCTACCCCACATTGTCCACTGTCCACTCCTGGGCCTCCACCTCCCTCTCTCCAGGAGCACCACAGCCCACCAGGCTTGACTCCAGCAAATGGCACGGGCTTCTAAAACCTCAGAATTTGAGCTCCATGGTTTGTAAAAACTTACAATAGTCAGTTCCTCTCGATTCTCCAGTAAATGACTTTGGGGGAGTGTTTTTCTTGTGCAAACCCAATGTGCTGCTCTCTCCCCCTTTCTCTTTCTCTCTGTTCTCTCTCCATGAAAAGTGTTCCCTCCCCTCTGTGGTATGTTCTCTCCCTCTAATTGTACAGATTGTTCTCTCAATCCTCAGATCAATTTCCTAAGTGTTCAAAATGATTTGATATTGATCTAGCTGTGTTCAAGGGATGAGACAAGCCCAGGGTCCCCTACTACTCTGACATCTTAACTCCCTCCCCCTTCCTAACTCCTTTGATGTGGCTTTTTCTCTCCCTTTAGTTGTGGAGTTTGTTCTGTCAGTTTTCAGGTTGATTTTTGGGGTACTTAGAATGATTTCATAGTTACCTAGTTGTGTTAATGGAATGAAACAAAGTATATGGTCCTCCTACCTTGCCACCATCTTTTCTTCAATGCAATTTTTTTTTACATTTTTTGCACAAATTAGCAACTAAATAAGGTAAAGGACATATCTTTAAAGCAAATATATTTTGTTTATCAAAAGTTCACTAAAGTGTCATTTTGCTTTTATAATTTCACTGCAAACTGGCAAAAACTTTGTCATGCTGGTGTACAAGACTAGTTACAAAAGACAAAGACAAAGACTAACTAGTATTTGGAAGCAGTGGCATAATATTCATTCACTCAGCAGTAGATAGTATATATATATATATCCTGATACTTTTATGGTAGGCACAAGGTAAACAAGACAAATACAGTCCTTGTACTCCTGGACCTGATATTCTAGTAAGGTAAATAGACAATAAACAAGTCAACAAATAAATCCAGAAATATATCCAGGATAATATTATGGTTATGATCAGTACAATGAAAAAAAATGAATAGAAAACATTAAGAAAATAAAAAGTGTTGGAGGCAGGATTTCAGCAAAATGGTGAAGTAGACAGCTCCAACCTGTTATCCTCCTACAGAAATAGCGAACACCAAGCAGAAACTGACAGAACCAGATTCATCAGAACTCTCGAAAGCAGTCAAAGGTTTATAATAACCGAGGGACTGCTGAATCAAGAAAAAGGCAACCCCCAAAATATTAAGAAAGCTTTGTGGTATTTTCACTTTTCTTGCCCTACACCATCTCCAGTGCAGCGGTGGTCTTAAACAAGTAAGCCCACATTCCCATACGGGACCTGGATGATGGATCAGGAAGGGAACAGAAAAGACCATATGTGCAAATTATTGTGTATGTATATTCTAACCTGCCTGGGGACTACCTGAAAGACACACAAGGCACTCATCTCAGTTCCATCTAACTCAGAACTCAAGCTATAAAAGCAGTAGACACTGTTAAAAATCAATGCAAACAAAAATAGCAACATGCAGATGCCTGGAGTAAAGGATTATGGCTAGAACATAAAATAGAACATCCCAGACATGGGAGAAAACGCTGGTGAACGTTTCCTTGATAAATTAGGACATTCAAAAGAAGTCATGTATATGGGAGAATTTAGAAAGATAAATACATGCCTCATGCAAGAAACATGCTCAGGAAAGTCTTGAGAAGAATGTAAATTTTCACAACAGTCTGATATCTAGGTTCAGTAAAAGCCTGGTTGAGTATTGAAGGAGTGCCCTAGAAAAAAGTGATTCTGCAAAGATGAGGAAGTGGAGCTTTTGTTTGTTTGATTGGTTTAGTTTTGGAGTTTTGTGGGGTTTTTTCCCAAGGAAAACTATAAAAACACTACCTGAACACAAACTAAGAAACAGGGACTTGCATGAATACAGTTTTTGCAAAAAGAAATAGTTTGGGAAAATCACTAAATAAATGGACTACTATAGCCTTCAAAAATATAAAATAAGATAAACAGCAAATCCAGGGATTGGGAGAGAATCTAATTTACAGAATTAACATTTTATGATATTTAAATGTAGTTTTCAAACAAAAATCATAATGTACACAAAGAAACAAAAAAGTATGTCCCATTCAAAGGAACAGAATTAATTGACATAAGCCATCTCTAAGGAAGCCCAGGCATCAGATTTATTAGCCAAATAGTTTAAAGACTGTATTTATTTATTTGTCAGAGAGAGCACAAGCAGGGGGAGTGGCAGGCAGAGGGAGAAGCAGGCCCCCCCGCTGAGCAAAGAGCCCAACGTGGGACTCGATCCCAGGACCTTGGGATCATGACCTGAGCCAAAGGCAGACACTTAACTGACTGAGGCACCCAGGCATCCCTTGCCAAATACTTTAAAACAACTGTCTTAAATATGTTTAGAGAACTAAAGAAAAATTATAGGAAATCAGGAAAATTATATATGAGTATAAATGAGCATATCAATAAAAAGATAGAAAGTATAAAAAGAAAACAGAAATTTTGGAGCCAAATGTATACTAACTAAAATGAAAAATTCACTAGAGGTATTAAACAGCAGATCCAAGCAAGCAGAAGAATCAGTGAACTTGAAGATAAGACAATTGAAATTATTGAGTTTGAAAAGTAGAAAAGAAAAAGAATAAAGAAGGTGAACAAATCTTACAGGACCCATAGTACACCATCAATCTGATTTACATAGACATTATAGGAATCCCAGAAGAGAGAAAGAAAGTATACTTGAAGGAATGATGACCAGAAACTTCCCAAACATCAGGAAAGACATGAATCTATGAATCCAAGAAGCTCTAACTCCAATAGGACCCAACCAAAGATATCCACACCAAAGCACATTATAATCAAATTGTTGAAAGACAAAGACAGAGAATCTTTTTTTTTTAAAGGTTTATTTATTTATTTGAGAGAGAGAGCACATGAGAGGGGGGAGGGTCAGAGGGAGAAGCAGACTCCCCGCCGAGCAGGGAGCCCGATGCGGGACTCGATCCAGGGACTCCAGGATCATGACCTGAGCCGAAGGCAGTCGCTTAACCAACTGAGCCACCCAGGCGCCCAAAGACAGAGAATCTTGAAAGCAGTAAGACTAGTCATATAAAATGCATTCTCAAAAGATTAACAGCTGATTTCTCAACAGAACCTATGGAGACCAAAACAAGTAATACATGAATTCAGCAATTCACAGGATATAAAATCAATGCTTACAAGTCAGTTGCATTTTGATACACTAATAATGAGGCAGAAGAAAGAGAAGTCAAGGAATTGATCAATTTACAGTTGTACCAAAAACTGTAAGATACCTAGGAAAAAACCTAACCAAAGAGGTAAAGGATCTGTACTCTGAAAACCATGGAACACTTATGGAAGAAATTTAGGAAGACACAAAGAAATGGGAAAACATTCCATGCTCTTGGATTAGAAGAACAAATATTGCTAAAATGCCTATGCTACCCAAAGCAATCTACACATTCAGTGCAATCCCTATCAAAATACCATCAGCATTTTTCACAGAACTGGAACAAACAATCCTAAAATTTGTGTGGAATCAGAAAAGACCCCGAATAGCCAAAAGATTATTGAAAAAGAAAACCAAAGCTGGTGGCATCACAATCCAGGCTTCAAGGTCTATTACAAAGCTGTAACATCAAGACAGCATGGTACTGGCACAAAAACAGACACATAGACCAATGGAACACAATAGAGAACCCAGAAATGGACCCTCAACTCTATGGTCAACTAATCTTTGACAAAGCAGGAAAGAATATCCAGTGGAAAAAGGACAGTCTCTTCAACAAACGTTGTTGGGAAAATTGGACAGCCACATGCAGAAGAATGAAACTGGACCACTTTCTTACACCACACACAAAAATAGACTCAAAATGGATGAAAGACCTAAATGTGAGACAGGAATCCATCAAAATCCTAGAGGAGAACACAGGCAGCAACCTCTTTGACCTCAGCCACAGCAACTTCTTGATAGACACATCTCCAAAGGCAAAAGAAACAAAAGCAAAAATGAACTAGTGGGACTTCATCAAGATAAGCTTCTGCACAGCAAAGGAAACAGTCAACAAAACTAAAAGACAACCTAGGGAATGGGAGAAGATATTTGCAAATGACATATCTGATAAAAGGCTAGTATCTAAAACCTATAAAGAACTTATTGAACTCAACATCCAAAAAACAAAAAGTCCAGTCAGGAAATGGGCAGAAGAAATGAACAGACATTTCCCCAAAGAAGACATACAAATGGCCAACAGACACATGAAAAAAAAAAATGCTTACCATCACTCAGCATCAGGGAAATACAAATCAAACCCACAATGAAATACAACCACACACCCGTCAGAATGGCTAAAAAAATTTTTTAAGATTTTTTTATTTTATTTTTTTGACAAACAGAGACAGCAAGAGAGGAACACAAGCAGGGGGAGTGGAAGAGGGAGAAGCAGGCTTCCCACGGAGCAGGGAGCCCAATGTGGGACTTGATCCCAGGACCCTGGGATCATGGCCTGAGCCAAAGGCAGACGTTTAATGACTGAGCCACCCAGGAGCCCCCAGAATGGCTAAAATTAACAACACAGGAAACAACAGATGTTGGCAAGGATATGGAGAAAGGAGAACCCTCTTACGCTGCTGGTAGGAATGCAAAGTGGTGTAGCCACTCTGGAAAACAGTATGGAGGTCCCTCAAAAAGTTAAAAATAGAGCTACCCTATGACCCAACAATTGCACTTCTAGGTATTTATCCAAAAGATACAGAAATAGTGATTTGAAGGAGCACATGCACTCCAGTGTTTATAGCAACAATATCCACAATGACCAAACTATGGAAAGAGCCCAGATGTCCATTGACAGATGAATGGATAAAGATGTGGTATATTTAGATATACAATGGAATATTACTCAGCTATCAGAAAGAATGAAATCTTGCCATTTGCAAGGACATGGATGGAACTAGAAGGTATTATGTTAAGTGAAATAAGTCAGTCAGAGAAAGACAAATACCATATGATTTCACTCATATGTGGAATTTAAGAAACAAAACAGATGAATATAGGGGAATGGAAGGAAAAATAAAATAAGAGGAAAACAGAGAGGGAGACAAACCAAAAGAGACACTGAACTCTAGGAAAAAACTGAGGGTTGCTGGAGAGGAGGTGGTGGGGAGAAGGGACAACTGGGTGATGGGCATTAAGAAGGGCACTTGATGTAATGAGCACTGGGTGTTATATGCAACTGATGAATCACTAAATTCTACCCCTAGAATTTATTTAGTAATAAAGTATATATTAACTAAATTGAATTTAAATTTAAAAAAAAACTGTTACAAGAGGCAAAGAAGGACAATATATATTGGTTAAAAAATAAATTTATCAAGAAGATATAATAAGAGGGATTCTGGGAAGGTAGCAGAGTAGGATGACCCTAAGCTCACCACACCTAGATAACAGCCATATCATTGCAGCTAACACAGAAAATGACCCAAAGCCTGGCTGAATAGATTCTTCATGGTTAATCATAGAGAAGAGGCCACAGTGAAAATGATAGGAAGAGCAGAGTCCCAGTTGGGAACCAAACTACAGGTGAGACTAGCCACAAATGGGAGAGACACCACAAGCATGGAGAAGGGAGAATTACAGACCCCACACCAGGAACCCCAGACATGATGGCCCTGCACTGGGAAGACAAGTCCCCATAACATTTGTCTTTGAAAACTAGAGGGGTTTAACATCGTGATTTTTACAGTCAGTGGAGCATAAACCAGGAACATTAAATATCAGCAGGTTTGGCCCTGGGAGAGCCAGAGGGAAATATGGAACTGAGTCTCCCAACCTAAAGAGGTGGGATAACATACATCCCTGCTGAGATACAGCATAGAAGCAGCAGTTTGAAAAGCACCTGGGGCACATGGGAATGATATTTATTTACTAATCTCATAACATGCACTGGAGGGGCAGGGATCTTTAGGAAATTTCTCCAAGAACAAAAGAGCTGGAGGGTGTCATTTCTCCTCCTCCCCCTAGCCTAGATACCGGAACACCTATGGTAACCACCACAAACATTTTAAATATACCTTGCTAATACAGCACACCTTGCTCCCGTGTTTTCCTGCTGACTCTCCCCATCCAATCCACCCCACTCAGCAGGAGTCCCTCAAAAGTCCCTCAAAAGCTTCATTCTGTAAGCAGCCCCAATAGTGATCAGTACCCTGATTCCAAGACCAGACACAGACACTACAAAAAAGAAACTACAGGCCAATATCCCTGATAAACATATATGCAAAACTCACCAACATATATGCAAATAGTAGCATACCAAATCCAACAATGCATTTAAAAAATCATTCACCATGTTCAAGAGAGATTTATTTCAGGGATGCAAGTGTGGTTCAATATTCACAAATGAATCAATATGATACATCACATTAATGAGAGGAAGGATTTTAAAATGTGATCATTTCAATATATGGGGGAAAAAAGCATTTGATGATGTACAACATCCATTCATGATAAATACTCTCAACAAAGTAGATTTCAAGGGAACATTTCTCAACATAGTAAAGGCCACTGATGAAAAACCAATAGCTAACATCATACTCAATGGTAAAAAACTCAGAGTTTTTCCTCTAAGATCAGAAACAAGACAAGGATTTCCACTCTTAACACTCTTATTTAACCTAGTACTAGAAGTCCTAGCCACAGCAATTAGAGAAGAAAAAGAAATAAAAGTCATCCAAATTTGTAAGGAAGAAATAAAATGGTCACTATTTACAGATGACATGATTCTCTATAAAGAAAACCTGACAGACTCCACCAAAAATCTACTAGAACTAATAAATGAATTCAGTAAAGTCACAGGACACATGGTCATACATACTCAACATACAGAAATCCCTTGCATTTCTATACACTAATAATAAAGCAGAGGAAAGAGAAATTAAAACAATTCCATTTACAATTGCACCAAAATAATAAATAACTAAGAATAAACTTAACCAAGGAGGTGAAATACCTATACTCTGAAAAATATAAAACAGTGATGAAAGAAATTGAAGATGGCACAAATGGAAGAATAGTCCATGCTCATGGATTGGGAAAACACATATTGTTAAAATTTCCATACCATCCAAAGCAATCTACAGATGTAATGTAATCTCTGTCAAATACAAACAGCATTTCTCACATAACTAGAACAAATAATTCTAAAATTTGTATGGAATCACAGAAGACCCTGAAAATACAAAGCAATCTTGAAAAGGAACATAACTGGAGATATTACAATCCAAGTTTCAAGACATACTACAAAGCAGTAGTAATCAAAACAGTATAGTACTGGCACAAAAACAGACACATAGATCAATGGAACAGAAGACAGAGCACAGAAACCAACCCATGCTTTTATCTATGACAAAAGAGGCAACAATATACAAAGGGAAAAAGACAGTCTCTTCAGCAAATTGTGCTGGGAAATCTGGACAAGTACAGAAAAAAGAATGAAAATGGACCACTTTATTACACCATACACAAAATATACCTAAAATGGATTAAATACCTAAATGTGAGAACTGAAACCATAAAATCCCTAGAAGAAAACATAGGAAATTGACATAAGCCATAAAAATTTTTTTCTAAATATGTTCCCTTTGGCAAGGGACACAAAAGCAAAATTAAACCATTGGGACTACACCAAAATTAAACGATTTTGCACAGTAAAGGAAAACATCAACAAAACAGAAAGAAAACCTACTGAATGGGAGAAGATATTTGCGAATGATATATCTGATAAGGGATTACTATACAAAATATATAAAGAATGGATACAACTCAACACCAAGAAAAAAAATAATCCAATTAAAAATGGGCAAAGGCATGAAAAGACATTTTTCCAAAGAAGACATGCAGATAACCAACAGACACATGAAAAGATGCTCAATATCACTCATCATCAGGGAAATGCAAATCAAAACCACAATACAACACCTCACACCCCTCAGAATGGCTAAAACAAAAAAAAAAAAAACAGGAAATAATGAGTTTTGGTGAGGATGCCAAGGAAAAGGAACCCTCAGGCACTATTGGTTGGAATGCAAGCTGGTGCAGTCATTGTGAAAAACATCATGGAAGTTCCTTAAAAAATTAAAAAGAGAATTACCATAGGACCTAGTAATTCCACTGCTGAGTGATTACTCAAAGAAAACAAAAACTTAACTCAAAGATATATACACCCCTATGTATATTGCAACATTATTTACAATACCCAATATATGGAACTACCTGAGTGTCCATCCATAGGTAAATGGATATCACATCTTCTTTATATCTATACCTATATCTATCTCTATCTATAAATATCTATATCTATATATATTTTATATATATATTTGCCTCAATCCCAGTGCAGTGGGCTCCCTCCTCAAAAATATATATATATATTTCAGTGGAAATTACTGGGAATGAAGGAAGTGTGACTGGGAAGCGTGGTTCCCAGTGGAGTGGGAAGAAGAAGAGAGGGAGAAGGGGGCAGAAATTTTATTTCAGGAAATAATAACTGAAAAGTTCCTGTATCTGGGCAAGGAAACAGATATCCATATATATAATTGAATTTTTAAAAATAAATTAAAAATTTTAAAGAGGAATATACAAAGGGGAAAAGACTGTTTCTTCAATAAATAGTGCTGGAAAAACTGACAGCTACATACAAAAAATGAAACTTGGAAGGGTGGAAGATGGCAGCAGAGTATAAGGACCCTAGACTCACTTCATCACAGAAATACAACTAGATAACTATCAAATCATCATAAATACCCCCAAGACATTGACTTGAAAATGGGCAGAACAAAGTCCACAACTAAAGGTAGAGAAGAGGCCACATTGAGGAAGGTAGGAAGTGTGGAGACATGGTTTGGGAGAGAAAGGGATCATGGCCACTGCAAAGGGTTGAGAGCCATGGTCAAAGACAAGGGCAAGAGACAGACGATCACATAGGGGAGCTCATGGGAAAAATAAATCCCTGTAGAAATTGGCTTGGAAAGTAAGAGGGGTCAAATTTCATGAGTTCTTACAACCAGTGGGGATAAAAGCCTGGACTTTTAAAGGTCAGCAGGCTTGGTGTGTTAAGAGCCCAGAGGGCATTTCACTGCTTTTAAACAGAAGGCAGTCAAACAGCCCAGACATACAGAGTGGAAACAGTGATCAATAAAGCGCCTGGGGCACACAGTGGGCAGGTTATTTGCTCACCTCAGGGCACATCCCAGACAGACAGCATTCATGGAGAGACACCTCCAGGAACAGATGAACTGGCCTGCACCATTTCCCTCCCCAACTGCTCAAGGCCACCTGCGGGAACCAGCGCAGTGCTGACAATCCTTACCTAACATGCTTACACCAAGCTCCACCACTCCACACTCAGGTGGAACCACCCTTCTCAGTCACAATTGCCTCAATCCCAGTGCAGTGGGCTCCCTCCCTAAGAATATTACCCAAACTGCTGCTAACGCTGCATCTCCTGATGGAGTTTTGGGGAGCCTCATTTCCAGCAGTGGTGGTGACAGATCACATTTCACAAACAGACCACAGCACACCTAATTAAAAGGTCTTACATTCAGGCCAGGGACCAAACACTGGTCACAACAGGCTGAGTACCTCTGCCGACAACAGGCCTGAAAGATAGAGTGGGCAGGACAAAATGGCAGAACACACACAGCACTTATTGGAGACACTGCTGGAAGTGCTAGGCCCTCGGGAACAGGGGCACCACACAGCAGTGCACTACAAGAACTCTTCTTCATAAGACCATTACCCTCAGGAACAGGAGATGTAGCTGACTTTCCTAACACAGAGAAACAGAGAGACTTAGACAAAATGAGAAGACAGAGAAATATACCCCAAATTAAAGAACAGGACAGGGACACAGCCAGAGATCTAAGTGAAACATATGTAAATAACATGCCTGAGAGAGAATTTAAAGTAATGATGACAAAAATACTCCCTGGACTTGAGAAAAGAATAGAAGACATCAGGGAGGCCCTTAGCATAGAGATAAGGAATAACATAGCAGAGACAAAGGGCTCAATAAACAAAATGAGAAAACGCTTGATGGAATGAACAGCAGGCTGGAAGAAGCAGAAGACAAATTAATGATATAGAAGACAAAGTAATGGAAGGGAATAAGTAGGAAAAAATAGAAAAAATAATTATGCAAAATGAAAATAGTCTTAGGGAGCATGGTGACTCCATCAAACATAATAATATTCATAATATAGGCGTCCCAGAAGAAGAAGAAGAGAGGGAGAAGGGGGCAGAAATTTTATTTCAGGAAATAATAACTGAAAAGTTCCTGAATCTGGGCAAGGAGACAGATATCCAAATCCAGCACTCACAGAGAATCCCCAAGAAAATCAACAAAACCAGACATACACCAAGACATATTGTAATTAAATTGGCAAAATAGAGTGATGAAGAAAAAACATGAAAAGCAGCAAGACCAAGGAACACAGTAACACACAAGAGAAAACCCATAAGGCTAGCAGGGGATTTTTCAGCAGAAACTTTGCAAGCCAGAATGATATATTGAAAGTGCTGAGTGGGGAAAATCTGCAGCTAAGAAAACTCTATCCAGCAAGGCTATAAGTCAGAATAGAAGGAGAGATAAAGAGTTTCCCAGACAAATAAAAACTAAAGGAATTAATGACAATTAAATCAGCCCTGAAAGAAATATTAAACGGGACAATTTGAATGCAAAGGAGAGCAAAGGTGACAGTATAAAGGTAGGACAACACAAAAGCAGTAAAGATCAATATTTCTGTGGGAAATTAGTAAAGGAACTCACAAAAAAAAGACCTAAGACGTGAGGAGGACAAGAGTAAAGAATGTGTTCAAACTTAAATGACCATCAACTTAATATAGACTGCTATATGCAGAAAAGGTTCTATCCAAAACCTAATGGTAACCATGTATTAAAAACAGCTGATAAGTATGCAAAGAATAAAGAGAATGAAATCCAAATATATCACTAAAGAAAATCAGCAAACCATGAAAAAGAGAAGGACAAGAAAGGATTAGAGAAAGTCTTCAGAAACAACTGCAAAACAAATAATAAAATGACAATAAATGCTTACAATAATTACTTTGAATGAAAATTAACTAAATGCTTGAATCAAAAGACATGAAGTGACAGAATGGTTAAAAAACAATACCCATCTATATACTGCCTCAAGAGATTCATTTTAGACATAAAGATACCAGATGCAGATGGAAAGTAAGGGGACAGAGAAATACCTATCATGAAAATGGATGTCAAAAGAAAGCTAGAGTAGCAATAATTATATATGACAAAGTAGAATTTAAAACAAAGTCTTAAAAAAAGACAAAGAAAAACCACAATAATGAGGGGATGATCCAACAAGAAAATATAACAATTGCAAGTATATATGCACAAAAAATAGGAACATTAAAATACATAAACAGTTAATAACAAACATAAGAGATTTAATCAATGATACAATAATACTATGGGACCTTATCACCCTACTTATGTCAATAGAGATCACCTAAACAGAAAATCAACAAGGAAACAATGGCTTTGAATGAGACAATGGAACAGATAGATTTAACAGGTATATTCAGAACATTCCATCCTAAAACAAAAGAAAACACATTCTTTTCCAGGGCACATGGAAGATTCTCTAAAATATAACATATATTAGCCTACAAAACAAGCCTCAACAAATTCAAGAATGACAAAGTCAAACCATGCATCTTTTCTGAAAACAATACTATGAAACTAGAAATAAACCACAAGAAAACAACAGGAAAGACTACAAATACATGGAGGTTACATAATATACTACTAAACAATGAATGAGTCAACCAGTAAATAAAAGAAGAAATTTAAGAAGTACTTGGAAACTAATGAAAATGAAATACAATGGCGCAAAACCTCTAGAATGCAGCAAAAGCAGTTCTAGGAGGGAAGTTTATAGCAATGCCAGATTTATCAAAAAAAGTGAAATGACTCAAATACATAAAAACACAAATGAGAGAGAAGAAATAACATCAAACACCTCAGAAATACAAACAGTTATAAGAGAATAATATGAAAAACTATATGCTAACAAATTGGACAACCTAGAAGAAATAGATAAATTCCAAGAAACATATAAACTACCAAAACTGAAAAGGGAAGAAATCGAAAACTTGAATAGACCACTAACCAGCAAAGAAATTGAACCAGTAATCAAAAATCTCCCAACAAATGAAAGTCCAGGGCCAGATGGCTTCACAGGGGAATTCTACCAAACATTTAAATAATAGTTAAAACTTATTCTTCTCAAACAATTCCAAAAAATAGAACAGGAAGAGAAACTTCCAAATTAATAGTATGAGGCCAGTGTCACCGTGATACCAAAACCAGATAAAGACATGCCACACAAAAAAAGAACTACAGGAAAATATCTCTGATGAACACAGATGCAAGTGTCCTCAATAAAATAGTAGCACACTGAACACAACAATACATTAATAAAACCATTCACAACAGTCAAGTGGGATTTATTTCTGGGTTACAAGTGTGATGTAATATTTGCAAACCAATCAACATGATACATCACATCAATAAGAAAAAGGATAAAAATGATGTGATCATTTCAATAGTTGTAGAGAAAGCATTTGATAAAGTACAACATCCATTCATGATATGAACTGTCAACAAAGTAGTTTGAGAAGGAACACCTCAACATAATAAATGCCATTTATGAAACATCTGCAACTAAATCATCCTTAATGGGGAAAACCTTAAAGCTTTTCCCCTAAGGTCAGGAACAATATAAGGATGTTCACTCTCACCACTTCTATTCAAGATAGTACTGAAATTCCTAGCCATACCAATCAGACAACAAATGGAAATGTAAGACATCCAAATCAGTAAGGAAGAAGTAAAACTCTCACTATTTACAGATAAATGATACTATATATAGAAAACCCAAAAGACTCCACAAAAAATTTGCTAGAATTCATATGTGAATTCAGTAAAGTTTTAGGATACAAAATCAATGTACAGAAATCTGTTGCATTTCTCTACACCAATAATAAAGCAGCAGAAAGAGAAATTAAGAAAACAATCCCTTTTATAACTGCACCAAAAATAATAAGATACCTAGGAATAAGTCTAACCAACGACATAAAAGACCTATACCATGAAAAGTATAAAACACTGATGAAAAATTGAAGACAGGGTAGGAGTTAATATGGCAGAGTATTAGAGGGACACTAAGCTTATCTCATTCCTCGAATACAGCTAGATAGTTATCAAACCATTCTGAACACTTGAGAAATCAATCAGAGTTCTGAGAGAACAAAAACTTCAAGTCTACAAGTAGAAAAGCGACCACTTTTTGGAAGGTAAGAGGTACGGGTACTTGAATTCAGGGAGATATAGCTGTGGATATGGTGGTGGGTAGGGAGCCTACTTATGGAGGCTACCAGAAAGTATGATAAGCAGGAGAGTGAAAAACCGGAACTTTTAGAAGTCTGTTACCATGGGAGATGTGCCTGGCTTACAGGTGCTTAGGTGGTAAAGCAGGGCAGAATCCCAGGAGTGACACCATGGCTTGAGGATCCCCTGGGTTGCAAGAAGAATGGGTGAAACCTAAGTGCTGCACTGTTTCCATGCATAGGAGCATGGAAACCAGTTGAGAACAGTGAATCTAAGTGCTGGCTTTCTGCTGTTTTGCCATAAACTGTGAACTACTGCACAGCCATGTGGCCACTTTCCTGAGACGGCCCAGCAATTGGGATAACGTGGGGAGGCACTCACCAGGAGGAACAGGATGGGTCACACCACGGGAATCCCCAAAATTTGGAGTTTTGAAACTCAGTTGGGAGCCTGAGATAAAAACCTTGGACACAGGCAGGGTGAATGTAGGGTTCTGATGGAAATGGGGGACACAAGAGTGATTGCTCTTCTGTGAGGGCTCACTGAAGAGTGGGGGAGGTGCAAAATCTCAGTTCCAAGACTAGAGAGCAGGATGCCGCCATATTCATCCCATCCATCAGTGATGAAAGACTCCCAGGAGCAAAAGAGTGCCACCTAGTGGAGTCCATACCCACTTACACCAAGCACCTGCTCCCCGCACCCTGGAGGCACATTTCTAATAGGGCAAGTCTACCTGAGAATCAGCACAACAGGCCATTCCCCCAGAAGAAAAGCACAAACAACTCCCTCCCACAAAGGTTACTGATAATACAGGGCTGCAAAGCTTCAGCTCTAGGGTAAAATCATATCTAAGTTCTTCTGTACTTTTATTCTTTATTTTTTATTATTTTTCATTTATTTTCATTTATTTTCTTATTTTTTCAATTATTTTTTATTTTTTATTATTATTTTTTTCTAATTTAAATATATATATATATTCTTTTGTTTACTTTCATTGTATTTTTTTTTCTCTCTCTTATTCTGGGATATAGATTCTTTTAACAAGTCAACCAAAACACACCCAAGATCTAGGGTTTTTTTTCTTTTCCTTTTTGTTATTTTGGTTTTATTTTTACTTTTTCTTTCTTTTTTTTCTTCTCTGGAAAAAATGACAACATGGAGAAATTCACCCTAAAAGAGAGAACAGGAAATAATACTCACAGCCAGGGATTTACCCAATACAGACATAAGTAAGATATCTGAACTGGATTTTAACACAATGATTATAGGACAGGAGTCCAATATGGTGGAGGAGTAGAAGACCTTAATTTCATCTGGTCCCAGGAATTCAGCTAGATAGCTATCAAATCATTCTGAACACCTGTGAACTCAACCAGAGATTGAAGAATAGAATATGTGCAACTCTACGAATAGAAAAGCGACAACTTTCTGCAAGGTAGGAGGTGCAGAGAAGTGAATCCAAGGCAATATTTGGGAAGATACACTGTGGGGGTACAGAGCCTCCATCAGCCAGCTACTGGCAAGTGATATAGTAGCAGAGCACAAACATGGAACTTTTAGAAGTCTGCTCCAGTGAGGGATGTCACTCAAGCTGCTAAGCAGGGATGGAACCCTAGGTGGGACAGTGTGGTCTCAGGATCCTCAGGGTCACAGGAAGATGGAGGATGCCTGAGTGTGGCAGAGCTCCCAGGCATTGGAGCATGGAAGGCGGCTGCAATCTGTGAGCCCAAGAGTGGGCTCTCAGCTCACTGTTGCCATAAACCACAAACAGTGGCACAGTTGGGTGACTGCTCTCTGAGCAGGGGCCCAAAAGGCAGCAGAACCCCTGGGAGGAGCAGAGCAAGAGCACGCCACAGGAGTATGCAGGATTTGGAGACTTGAAATGGGTAGAATGAGATAGAAGCACTGGGTAACATGGAGTGCAGCTGGAGACCAGGGAGACAAGAGTGATTGACTGCATTTCTCTGAGGGCTCACTGAGGAGTGGGGCCCTGAGCTTTTAGATCTGGGGCCAGAGGTTGGGAGGTTGCCATTTTCATTCTCATCCTCTAAAGCTGCGTGGAAAGCCTTCAGGGAACAAAAGCCACATAGAGCAAACTGGAGCAGATTACTTAGCCTGGTCCCCTGGCAAGGGTGGTACAATCCCACTTGGAGGAAAGACACTTGAAAATCAATGCAACAGGCCCCTCCCCCAGAAGATAAGCAAGAACATCCAGCCAAGACCAACTTCACCAATCAATGAGAACTGCAAAACTCCAGTGCTAGGGGAATACAACACATAGAACTCATGGCTTTTTCCCCATGATTCCTTAGTCTTTAAACTTTAATTTTTTAATTTTTTTTTTCATTTTTAAAAATTTTTCTTCTTTCTTGGGTGCCTGGGTGGCTCAGTTGGTTAAGCCACTGCCTTCAGCTCAGGTCATGATTCCAGAGTCCCAGTATCAAGTCCCACATTGGGCTCCCTGCTCGGCGGGGAGTCTGCTTCTCCCTCTGACCCTACCACCTCCTGTGCTCTCTCTCTCACTCTCTCTCTCAAATACATAAATAAAATCTTTAAAAAATTTTTTTCTTCTTTCCTTTTTTAAACAACTTCTTATTTTATCAAATCTTTTTAAAATCTTTTTTAATTTTCATTTTTAAAGTTACATTCTATCCCATCATTGTATTTAATCTTATTTTTGTATATATACAAGTTTTTTTTCTTTAAAACTTTGGGTTGCAGTTTCTTCTAACAGACCAAAATACACCCAAAATCTAGTGTATGGCTCTGTGCTATTCACCCAACTGATCATATTCCTTTTTGGTTTGTTTGGTTGGTTTTTTGTGTTTTGTAAAAGTCTTTTTTAATTTTCATATTTACAGTTACATTATATCCTTTCAATGTATTTAATTTTGTTTTTCTTTCTTTCGAATTTTGAGATGTAGTTTCCTCTAACAAATTGACCAAATACACTCGAGATAATTTATTGCTCTGTTCTGTTCACCTGTCTGTTTATATCCCTTCCTATTTTAGTTGCTGTTGGTTTATTTTCCTTTCTCTTTGGTTTTTTCTTCTCTTTTAATTTCCATTTTTACACTTACATTCTATCCTTTCATTGTATTTAATTTTATTTTTGTACGTATATAAGTTTTTCTTTCTTTACAATCTAGGGATCTAGTTTTCTAAAAAACAGACCAAAATACACACAGAACCGAGAGTATTGCTCTATTATGCTCACATATCTGATTATTTTCTCTACTTTTCTCTTTTCTTCTCTCTCTCTCTTTCTCCTTTTCCCAGTTGTGGGTACCTTCTGATTTGCTTAGTGTATATTTCTCTGGGGTCGTTCTTGCCATTTTACTATCTTGTTTTCTTGTTCATCTATTCTTCTCTGGACAGAATGGCAAGATGAAAAAACTCACCTCAAAAAAAGAGAACAAGACGCATTATGGACTGCTAGGGACCTAACCAATATGGACATTAGTAAGATGTCGGAATAATGATTATAACAATACTAGCTGGGCTTGAAAAACGCATAGAAGACACTAGAGAATCCCTTTCTGGAGAAATAAAAGAACTAAAATCTAACCAAGTCATAATCAAAAAGGCTATTAATGAGATACAATAAAAAAAATGGAGGCTCTAACTGCAAGGAAAAATTAGGCAGAAGAGAGAATTAGTGATATAGAAGACCAAGCAATAGAGAATGAAGAAGTTGAGAAAAAGAGACACAAACAAGTGGATCATGAGGGGAGAATTCGAGAGATAAGTGACACCATGAAGTGGAACAATATAGAATAATTGGGATGCCATAAGAAAAGGAAAGAGAGAGGGGGGCAGAAGGTATATTGGAGCAAATTATAGCAGAGAACAACCCTAATCTGGGGAAAGAAGCAGGCATTCAATCTAGGACAGAGAGAACCACCCTCAAAATCAATACAAATAGGTCTACACCCCAACATATAATAGTAAAACTTACAAATCCCAGAGACAAAGAAAATCCTGAAAGCAATTTGGGACAAGAGGTCTATAACCTACAAGGGTAGAAACATTAGATTGACAACAGACCTATGCACAGAGACCTGGCAGGCCAGAAAGGACTGGTATGATATATTCAGGGTGCTAAATGAGAAAAATTGCAGCCAAGAATACTCTGTCCAGCTAGGAGGTCATTCAAAATCGAAGGAGTGATAAAAAGCATCCAGGACAAACAGAAACTAAAAGAATTTATGATCACCAAACCAGCCCTACAAGAAATATTGAAAGGGGTCCTCTAAGCAAAGACAGAGCCTAAAAGTAACATAGACCAGAAAGGAACAAAAACAATATACAGTAACAGTTACTTTACAGGCAACACAATGGCACTAAATTCATATCTTTCAATAGATACTCTGAATATAAATGGGCTAAATGTCCCAATCAAAAGACACAGCGTATCAGATTGGATAAAAAGCAAGACCCATTGATATGCTGTCTGCAAGAGAATCATTTTAGACCCAAAGACACTTACAGATTGAAAGTGAGGGGGTGGGAACGAATTTATCATGCTAATGGGCATCAAAAGAAAGCTTGGAAGGCAATTCTTACATCAGACAAATAAGATTTTAAACCAAAGACTGTAATAAGAGATGAGTAAGGATACTATGTCATAATTAAAGGGTCTATCCAATAAGAAGATCTAAGAACTGTAAATATTTATGCCCCTAACATGGGAGCAGACAAAAATATAAGCCAATTAATAACATAAAAGAAACACATTGATAATAATACAACAGTAGTAGGGGATTTTAACACCTCCCTCACTGCAACAGACAGATCATCTAAGCAGAAGATCAAAAAGGAAATAAGAGTTTAGAATGACACACTGGACCAGATGGACTTCACAGATATATTCAGAGCATTCCATCCTAAAGCAACAGAACACACATTCTTCTTGAGTGCACATGGAACACTCTCCAGAATAGATCACATCCTGGGTCACAGATCAGATCTCAACGGGTACCAAAAGATTGGGATCATTCCCTGCATATTTTTGGACCACAATGTCTTGAAACTGGAACTCAATCACAAGAGGAAATTTGGAAATAACTCAAATACATGGAGGCTAAAGAGTATCCTACTAAAGAATGAATGAGTCAACCAGGAAATTAAAGAATTTTTAAAATTAATGGAAACAAATAAAAATGAAAACATGACAGTTCAAAACCTTTGGGATGCAGCAAAGGTGGTCCTAAAAGGGAAGTATATAGAATTACAAGCCTTTCTCAAAAAATAAGAAAGGTCTCAAATACACAACATAAACTTATATCTAAAGGATCTGGAGGAATAAAAGCAAATAAAGCCTAAACCCAGCATGAGAAGAGAAATAATAAAGATTAGAGCCTGAATCAATGAAATAGAAACTAGAAGAAGAGTAGAACAGATCAATGAAATTAGGCACTGGTTCTTTGAAAGAATTAATAAGATTGATAAGCCCCAGGCCAGACTTATCAAAAAGAAAAGAGAAAGGACCCAAATTAATAAAATCATAAATGAAGGAGAGCTCACAACCAACACCTAAGAAATACAAACAATTATAAGAATATATTATGAGCAACTATATGCCAACAAATTAGGCAATCTAGAAGAAATGGATGCATTCCTGGAGACATATAAACTACCAAAAGTGAACCAGGAAGATATAGAAAACTTGAACAGACCCATAATCAGCAAAGAAATTGAAGCAGTTACCAAAAATCTCCCAAAAAACAAGAGCCCAGGGCTTCTCAGGGGGATTCTATGAAACATTTAAAGAAGAAATCATACCTATTCTTCTGAAGCTGTTTCAAAAAATCAAAATGGAAGGAAAACTTCCAAACTCATTCTATGAGGCCAGCATTACCTTGATCCCAAAACCAGACAAAGACCCCACCAAAAAGAATTACAGACCAATATCCCTGATGAACATGGATGCAAAAATTCTCACCAAAATACTAGCCAATATGATGCAACAGTACATTAAAAGGATTACTCACCATGTCCAAGTGGGATTTATTCCTGGGCTGCAAGGGTGATTCAACATCTGCATATCAAACAATGTGATACACTACATAAATAAAAGAAAGGAAAAGAACCATATGATCCTCTCAATAGAAGCAGAAAAAGCATTTGACAAAGTACAGCATCCTTTCTTGATTAAAACTCTTTAAAGTGTATGGATAGAGGGTACATACCACAATATCATAAAGTCATCTATGGAAAACCCACAGCAAATATCATTATCAATGGAGAAAAACTGAGAGCTTTTCCCCTAAGGTCAGAAATATGGCAGGGATGTCCACTACCACATTGCTGTTCAACATAGTACTAAAAGTTGTAGCCTCAGCAATCTGACAACAAAAAGAAATAAAACTCAGGCGCCTGGGTGGCTCAGATAGTTAAGCGTCTGCCTTCGGCTCAGGTCATGATCCCAGGGTCCTGGGATCGAGTCCCACATCGGGCTCCCTGCTCCTTGGGAGCCTGCTTCTCCCTCTGCCTCTCTCTCTCTCTGTCTCTCATGAATAAATAAATAAAATCTTAAAAAAAAAAGAAAGAAAGAAAACTCATCTGAATCAGCAAAGAAGTAGTCAAATTCTCACTCTTTGCAGATGATATGATACACTATGTGGAAAAAACAAAAGACTCGACCAAAAATATTGCTAGAACTGATACAGGAATTCAATAAAGTGGCAGGATATAAAATCAATCCACAGAAAACTGTTGCATTTCTATACACTAACAAAGAGACAGAAGAAAGATAAATTAAGGAGTTGATCCCATTTACAATTGAACTGAAAACCGTAAGATACCTAGGGATACACCTAACCAAAGAGGCAAACGATCTGTACTCAGAAAACTATAGAATACTCATAAAAGAAATTGAGGAAGGCACAAAGAAATGGAAAAATGCTTCATGCTCATGGATTGGAAGAAAAAATATTGTTAATATGTCTATGCTACCCAGAGCAATCTACACATTCAATGAAATCACTATGAAAATACCATCAACTCTTTTCACAGAACTGGAACAAATAATCCTAAAATTTGTATGGAACCAGAAAAGACCCCAAATAGCCAAAAAATTATTGAAAAAGAAAACCAAAGCTGGTGGCATCACAATTCTGGGCTTCAAGGTCCATTACAAAGCTGTAATCCTCAATACAGCATGGTACTGGCACAAAAACATAGATCCATTGATCCATAGATCAATGGAACAGAATAGAGAATCCAGAAATGGACCCTCAACTCTATGGTCAACTAATCTTCGACAAAGCAGGAAAGAATATCCAATGGAAAAAGGACAGTCTCTTCAACAAATGGTGTTGGGAAAATCGGACAGCCACATGCAGAAGAATGAAACTGGACCATTTCCTTACACCACACACAAAAATAGACTCAAAATGGATGAAAGACCTAAATGTGAGACAGGAATCGATCAAAATTCTAGAGGAAAAGACAGGCAGCAACCTCTTGACCTCAGCCACAGCAACTTCTTGCTAGACACATCTCTAAAGGCAAGGGAACAAAGGCAAAAATGAACTATTGGGACTTCATCAAAATAAAAAGTTTTTGCACAGCAAAGGAAATAATCGAGAAAACCAAAAGACAACCGACAGAATGGGAGAAGATATTTGCAAATGACATATCAGATAAAGGGTTAGTATTGAAAATCTATAAAGAACTTACCAAACTCAACACCCATAAAAAACAAATAATTCAATCAAGAAATGGGTAGAAGATATGAACAGAATTTCTGGAAAGACATCCAAATGGCCAACAGACATATGAAAATGTGCTCACCATCACTCAGCATCAGGGAACTACAAACCAAAACCACAATGAGATACCACCTCACACCAGTCAGAATGGCTAAAATGAACAAGTCAGGAAATGACAGATGTCGGTGAGGATGAGGAGAAAGGGGAACCCTCCTGCACTGTTGGTGGGAATGCAAGCTGGTGCAGCCACTCTGGAAAACAGTATGGAGGTTCCTCAAAAAGTTGAAAATAGAGCTAATGTATGACCCAGCAATTGCACTACTGGGTATTTACCCCAAAGATACAAATGTAGAGATCCGAAGGGGCACCTGCACCCCAGTGTTTATAGAAGCAATCTCCCCAATAGCCAAGATATGGAAAGAGCCCAGACGGCCATCAACAGATGAATGGATAAAGATGTGGTATATATATATATATACAATGGAATGTTACACAGCTATAAAAAAATGAAATCTTGCCATTTACAACAATGTGGATGGAACTAGATGGTATTATCCTAAGCAAAATAAGTCAATAAGAGAAAGACAATTATCATATCATCTCACTGATATGTGGAATTTAAGAAAGAATGCAGAGGACGGAGGAGCAAGATGGCAGAAGTGTAGGAGACCTAAATTTCATCTGGTCCCAGAAATTCTGCTAGATAGTTATCAAACCATTCTGAACGCCTACAAACGCAACAGGAGATCGAAGAAAAGAATAGCAGCAACTCTCTGAACAGAAAAGCGACCACTTTCTGGAAGGGAGGATGTGTGGAGAAGTGAATCTGAGGAGATATTTGGGAAGATAGTTGGTGGGGAAGGGAGCCACCGTCAGCTGCTACCAGCAAGTGATAGAGACGTGGAGCACAAAATTGGAACTTTAAGAAGTCAGCTCCACTGAGGGACGTTGTTCCAGTGGCTAAGTGGGGGGTGGAATCCTCCCTGGGACAGTGTGGTCTCAGGACCCTCAGGGTCACAGAAAGACCAGGGGTGCCTGAGTGCAGCAGAGCTCCTAGGTATCAGAGCGGGGAAGCCGGCTGCAATGATGGAGCTGAGGAGTGGGCTCTCAGCTCGGGGTTGCCATAAACCATGATCCACAGCACAGTCGGGCCACTGCTCTTCCAGCAGGGAACTAACAAGTGGCAGATCCGGGGAGACACCCCTTCTTCCCCCCGGGAGGAGCAGTGTGGGAGCACAACACAGGAATCTGCTGGGTTTGGAGACTCCAAATGGGGTTGGGTGCCAGAGATAGAAATGCTTGGTCACAGGCCGGGGGAGCACCGAGTGCAGCTGGAGACCAGGGAGACAGGAGTGATTGACTGCTATTCTCTGGGACCTCACTGAGGAGTGGGGTCCCAAGTTTTCAGCTCCTCCCGGGCAGAGATTGGGAGGCCGCCATTTTCATTCTCGTCCTCCAAAGCTGTACTGAAAACTTTCAGGGAACAAAAGCTATCGAGAGCAAACCAGAAGAGATTACTTAGCCCGGCCCCAGCAAGGGTAGGGCAATTGCGCCTTGGGCAAAGACATTTGAGAATCACTGCAATAGGCCCCTCCCCCAGAAGACCAGCAAGAACAGCCAGCCAAGACCAAGTTTACCAATCAATGAGAATGGCAGAACTCCGAGACTAGGGAAATACAGCACATATAATTCATGGCTTTTTTCCCATGATTCTTTAGTCTTTCAAAGTTAATTTTTTTTAATTTTCTTTATTTTTTCTTTTTCCATTTTTCTTTTTCCCTTTTTCAACCAACATCTTATCAATCCTTTTTTTTAAATCTTTATTTTTCATTTTTAGAGTCATATTCTCTCCCTTCCTTGTAGTTCACCTTATTTTTTGTATATATATAAGTTGTTCTTTCTTTAAAATTTCAGGATACAATTTCTTCTAACAGACCAAAATATACCCTAAATCTCTAGTGTATGGCTTTGTTCTAGTCTTCTGCCTGATCACATTCTCTCCCTTTTTTTTTTTTTGTTCTTTTTTTAATTTCTCTTCTTTCTTTTTTCAACCAATTTCTTATCAATTCCTTTTATAAAATCTTTTATAATTTTCATCATTACAGTCCTATTCCATTCCTTCATCATATTTACCCTTATTTTTGCACATATATAAGTTTTTCTAGCTTTAAAATTTTGGGAGACACTTTCTTCTAACAGACCAAAATATGCCCAGAATCTAGTGTGTGGCACTGATCTATTCACCAGCCTGATCATATTTGATCATATTCTTTCCCTTTCTTTCCCCCCCCCAATTTCAAGTCTCTTCTGATTTGTTTAGTGTATATTTTTCTGGGGTCATTGTTACCCAGTTAGCATTTTGCTCTCTTATTCACCTATTCTCCTCTAGATAAAATGACAAGACAGAAAACCTCACTTCAAAAAACAAAAAACAAAAAAAAAAAACAAGAGGCAGTACTGACTGCCAGGGACCTAATCAATATGGACATTAGTAAGATGTCAGAACTAGAGTTCAGAATGACGATTATAAAGATACTAGCTGGGCTTGAAAAAAGCATAGTAGATACCAGAGAATCCCTTTCTGGAGAAATAAAAGAACTAAAATCTAACCAAGTTGAAATAAAAAAGGCTATTAATGAGGTGCAATCAAATATGGAGGCTCTAATTGCGAGGATAAATGAGGCAGAAGAGAGAATTAGTGATATAGAAGACCAAATCATGGAGAATAAAGAAGCTGAGATAAAGAGAGATAAACAACTACTGGATCACGAAGGCAGAATTCGAGACATAAGTGATAGCATAAGATGAAACAATATTAGAATAATTGGGATCCCAGAAGAAGAAGAAGAAAGAGAGAGGGACAGAAGGTATGTTGGAGCAAATTATAGCAGAGAACTTCCCTAATTTGGGGAAGGGAACAGGCATCAAAATCCAGGAGGCACAGAGAAGCTCCCTCAAAATCAATAAAAATAGGTCAACACCCTTACATCTAATAGTAAAACTTACAAGTCTCAGAGACAAAGAGAAAATCCTGAAAGCACCTCGGGACAAGAGGTCGGTAACCTACAATGGTAGAAACATTAGGTTGGCAGCAGACCTATCCACAGAGACCTGGCAGGCCAGAAAGGACTGGCATGATTTATCCAGAGCACTACTTGAGAAAAATATAGAGCCAAAAATACTATATCCAGCTAGGATGTCATTGAAAATAGGAGAGATAAAAAACTTCCAGGACAAACAAAAACTAAAAGAATTTGTGAACACCAAACCAGCCCTACAAGACATATTGAAAGGGGTCCTCTAAGCAAAGACAGAGCCTAAAAGTAACATTGACCAGAAAGGAATAGAGACAATATACAGTAACAGTCACCTTACAGGCAATAGAAGGACACTAATTCCTATCTTTCAATAGTTACCCTGAATGTAAATGGTCTAAATGCCCCAATCAAAAGACACAGGGTGTCAGATTGGATAAAAAGACAAGACCCATCAATATGCTGTTTGCAAGAGACTCATTTTAGACCCCAAACACCTCCAAATTGAAAGTGAGGGGGTGGAAAACCATTTACCATGCTAATGGACACCAAAAGAAAGCTAGAGTGGCAATCCTTACATCAGACAAATTAGATTTTAAACCAAGACTATTATAAGAGATGAGGAAGGACACTATATCCTACTCAAAGGGTCTATCCAACATGAAGATCTAACAGTTGTAAATATCTATGCCCCTAACATGGGAGCAGCCAATTATATAAGCCATGAAGGAAATTGAGGAAGATGCAATGAAATGGAAAAATGTTCCATGTTCATGGATTGGAAGAACAAATATTGTGAAGATGTCAATGCTACCTAGAGCAATCTACACATTTAATGCAATCCCTATCAAAATATCATCAACTGGGGCACGTGGGTGGCTCAGTCATTAAGCGTCTGCCTTTGGGTCAGGTCATGATCCCGGGGTCCTGGGATCGAGTCCCACATCGGGCTCCCTGTTTAGCAGGAAGCCTTCTTCTCCCTCTCCCTCTCCCCCTGCTATGTTCCTGCTCTCGCTATCTCTGTCTCTGTCAAATAAATAAATAAAATCTTAAAAAAAAATACCATCAACTGTTTTCAAAGAAATGGGACAAATGATCCTAAAAGTTGTATTAAACCAGAAAAGACCCTGAATAGCCAGAAGAATGTTGAGTAAGAAAAGCAAAGCTGGTGGCATCACAATTCCAGACTTCAAGGTCTATTACAAAGCTGTAATCATCAAGATAGTACGGTACAGGCACAAAAACAGACACATAGATCAATGGAACAGAATAGAGAGCCCAGAAATGGACCCTCAACTCTATGGTCAATTAATCTTTGACAAAGCAGGAAAGAATGTCCAATGGAAAAAAGGCAGTCTCTTCAACAAATGGTGTTGGGAAAATTGGACAGCCACATGCAGAAGAATGAAACTGGACCATTTCCTTACACTATACACAAAAATAGACTCCAAATGGTTTAAAGACCTCAATGTGAGACAGGAATCCATCAAAATCCTAGAGCAGAACACAGGTAGCAACCTCTTCGACCTCAGCTGCAGCAACTTCCTCCTAGAAACATTGCCAAAGGCAAGGGAAGCAAGGGCAAAAATGAACTATTGGGACTTCCTAAAAATAAAAAGCTTTTGCAAAGCAAAGGAAACAGTCAACAAAACCAAAAGACAACCGACAGAATGGGAGAAGATATTTGCAAATGACGTATCAGATAAAGGGCTAGTATCCAGAATCTATAAAGAACTTCTTAAATTCAACACCCAAAGAACAAATGATCCAATCAAGAAATGGGCAGGAGATGTGAACATTTTTCCAAAGAAAACATCCAAATGGCCAACAGACACATGAAACAGTGCTCAACATTGCTCAGCATCAGGGAAATTCAAATCAAAACCTCAATGAGATACCACCTCACACCAGTCAGAATGGCTAAAATGAACAAGTCAGGAAATGACAGATGTTGGCGGGGATGTGGAGAAAGGGGAACCCTCCTACACTGTTGGTGGGAATGCAAGCTGGTGCAGCCAGTCTGGAAAACAGTATGGAAGTTCCTCAAAAAGTTGAAAATAGAGCTACCCTACGATCCAGCAATTGCACTACTAGGTATTTACCCCAAAGATACAAATGTAGTGATCTGAAGGGGTACATGCACCCCAATGTTTATAACAACAATGTCCACAATAGCCAAACTGTAGAAAGAGCCAAGATGTCCATTGACAGATGAATGGATAAAGAAGATATGGTATATATATACAACGGAATATTATGCAGCCATCAAAAAAAACAAAATCTTGCCATTTGCAATGACGTGGATGGAGCTAGAGGGTATTTTGGTAAGTGAAATAAGTCAATCAGAGAAAGACAAGTATCATATGATCTCACTGATATGAGGAATTCTTAATCTCAGGATACAAACTGAGGGTTGCTGGAGTGGTGGGGGTGGGAGAATTGGGTGGCTGGGTGATGGACATTGGGGAGCACATGTGTTATGGTGAGTTCTGTCCATTGTGTAAAACTGATGAATCACAGACCTGTACCTCTTAAACAAGATAGTAGGAAGGGAAAAATGAAGGGGGGGGATCGGAGGGGGAGACTAACCGTGAGAGACTATGGACTCTGAGAAACAAAATAAGGGTTTTAGAGGGAAGTGTGTGGGGGGATGTGTTAGCACAGTGATGGGTATTAAGAAGGGCACGTATTAGGGTGCCTGAGTGGCTCAGTTGGTTAAGTGACTGCCTTCAGCTCAGATCATGATCCTGGAGTCCCGGGATCGAGTCCCGCATCAGGCTCCCTGCTCAGCAGAAAGTCTGCTTCTCCCTCTGATGCTCCCCCATCTCATGCTCTCTCTGTCTCTATCTCATTTTCTCTCTCAAATAAATAAATAAAATCTTAAAAAAAAAAAAAAAAGAAGGGCACATATTGAATGGAGCACTGGGTGTTATACCCAAATAATGAATCATGGAACACTACATCAAAAACTAATGATGTAATGTATGGTGACTAACATAATATTATAAAATTAAATTTTAAAATAAATAAATAAATAAAGGGAAGCTAGGGGGAAAAAAGAAAGAAACAAGGCAGAGGATCATAGGGGAAGAGAGAAAAAAATGAAACAAGATAAAACCATAGAGGGAGACAAACCATAAGAGACTCTTAATCATAGCAAACAAACTGAGGGTTGCTGGAGGGGAGGAGGATGGAGGGATGGCATAACTGGGTGATGGACATTGGGGAGGGTATGTGTTGTAGTGAGCACTGGGTATTATATAAGACTGATGAATCACATACCTGTACTCCCAAAACCAATAATACATGTTAATTAATTAAATTTAAATTAAAAAATAAACTTTTAAAATATCTTAAAAATAAAACAACGATTATAAAGATACTAGCTGGGTTTGAAAAAAAAAGCATAGAAGACACTGGAGAATCCCTTACTGCAGAGATAAAAGAACTAAAATCTTGTCACGCCAAAATTAAAAATGCTATAACCAATATGCAATCCCATGTGGAAGCCATAAAAATGAGGGTAGATGAATCAGAGAAGTGAATCAGTGATGTAGAAAATAAAATTGTGGAAAAATAATGAGGCTCAAAAGAAGAGGGAAATAAAGCTAATGGACATGAAGGTAGACTTAAGGAACTCAACAACTTATTAAAACGTAATAACATTTGTGTGACAGGAGGCCCAGAAGATGAAGAGAAAAAGGGGCAGAAGGCTTATTTGAACAAATTATAGCTAAAAACTTCCCTAATCTGGGGAAGGACACAGACATCAAAATTGAAGAAGTATAGAGAACTCCCATTAAATTCAACAAAAGCCAAACATAGCCAAGGTATATCATAGTCAAATTCGCAAAATACACAGACATGGTAAGAAACCTGAAAATAGCAAGGGAAAAAAGTCCTTAACCTATAAGGGAAGACAGATCAGGTTCACAGCACATCTGTGAACTGACATATTGCAGGTCAGAAAGGAGTTCAACGTGCTGAATGGGAAAAATATGCATCAGAGAATTCTTTATCCAGCAAGGCTGTCATTCAGAATAAAAGGAGAGATAAAGAGTTTCTCAGACAAAAACTAAAGGAGTTTGTGACCACTAAACCAGTCCCACAAGAAATTTTAAGGGGGACTCCTTGTGTGGAGAAAAAAAAGACCAAAAGCAACAAAGACTAAGAAGGAAGAGAGAACATCACCAGAAACACCAACTCTATAGGTAACACAATGGCACTAAATTCTATCTTTCAATAATCACTATGAATGTAAATGGACTACATGCTCCAATCTATATGCTGCCTACAAAAGACTCATTTTGGACCTATAGACACCTGCAGATTGAAAGTGAGGGGATAGAGAACCATCTAGCATGCTAATGGATGTCAAAAGAAAGCCAGAGCAGCCATACTTATATCAGACAAACTAGATTTTAAACCAAAGAGTATAACAAGAGTTGAAGAGCATTATATCATAATTAAGGGGACTATCCATCAAGAAGAACTAACAATTGTAGGGTGCATGGGTGGCTCAGTCAGTTAACCGTCTGCCTTTGGCTCAAGTCATGATACTGATCCTGGGATTGAGCCCTGCATTGGGCACCCTGCTCAGCAAGGAGTCTGCTTCTCCCTCCCCTTCTGATGCTACCCCCTTCTCATGCTCTTGCTTGCTCTCTCTCACAAATGAAAAAATAAAAAAATCTTTAAAAAAAAAAAAGAACTTACGATTGTAAATATTTATTCCCCTAACTTGGAAGCACCCACATATATAAATCAATTAATAATAAATATAAAGAAACTCATTAATAATAATACAATAAACCAGGAGACTTTAACACCCCACTTACAGCAATGGACAGATCATCTAAGCAGAAAATCAACAACCTAAAAATGGCTTTGAAAGACACATTGGACCAGATGCACTTAAAAGATATTCAGAACATTTCATCCTGAAGCAGGAGAATACACATTCTTTTTGAGTTCACATGGAACATTCCCCAGAATAGATCACATACTGGGTTATGAATCAGGCCTCAACAAGTATAAAAAGAATGATATCATACCATGCATATTTTCAGACCACAGTGCTATGAAAATTGACATCAACCACAAGAAAAAATTGGAAAGACCACAAATACATGGAGGTTAAAGAACATCCTATGAAATAATGAATGGGTCAACAGGAAATTAAGGAAGAAGTAAAAAAAATACATGGAAGCAAATGAAAATGAAAATATGACAGTCCAAAACCTTTGGGATGCAGCAAAGGCAGTCATAAGAGGGAAGTACACTGCAATACAGGCCTACTTCAAGAAGCAAGAAAAGTCTCAAATAAACAATCTAACCTTATACCTAAAGGAGCTAGAAAAGGAACATCAAATAAAGCCTAAAGCCAGCAGAAGAAGGGAAATACTAAAGATTAGAGCAGAAATAAATTATATAGAAACAAGAAATTGAAGATGACACAAAGAAATGAAAAAACATTCCATGCTCATGGATTGGAAGAACAAATATCCTTAAAATGCCTATACTACCCAAAGCCATCTACACATTATTGCAATCTCTATCAAAATAACAGCATTTTCACAGAACAAGAACAAACAACTCTAATTTGTTTGGAACCACAAAAGGCCCAAATAGCCAAAGCAACCTTGAAAAAGAAAAGCAAAGCTGGAGGCATCACAATTCTGGACTTCAAGTTATATTTCAAACCTGTAGTAATCAAAACAGCATGGTACTGGTATGTAGACACATAGATCAATGGAACAGAACAAAACCACAATTATATGTTAAATGAGTCTTCAACAAAGCACAAAAAAATATCCAATGCAAAAATTACAGTCTCTTCAACAAATAGTGCTGGGAAAACTGGACAGCCATATACAAAAGAAGGAAACTGAACCACTTTCTTACACCATACACAAAAACAAATTCAAAATGAATTAAGAACCTAACTGTGAGACCTGAAAACATAAAAATCCTATAAGAGAACACAGGCAGTAACCTCACTGACATTGCCATAAGCAACATTTTTCAAGATATGTCTCCTGAAGCAAGGGAAACAAAAGCAAAAACAAACTATTGGGACTACAGTGAAATAAAAAGCTTCTGCACAACAAAGGAAACAATCCACAGACAGCCTATGGAATGGGAGAATTTATTTGCAAAGGACATATCCAATAAAGTGTCAGTATCCAAAATCTATAAAGAGCTTATAATACTTAACACCCAAAAAACACTCTAATTAAAAAATGGTCAGAAGACATGAATAGAGATTTTTCCAAAGAAGACATACAGATGACCAATGGACACATGAAAAAATGTTCTTCATCTCCTACCATCAGGGAACTTCAAATTAAACTACAATGAAATATCATCTCACACCTTTCAGAATGGCTAAATTAAAAAACACAAGAAACAACAGGTGTTGAAGAGGATATAGAGGAAGGGGTACTCTCTTGCACTGTTGGTGGGAATGCAAACCGGTGCAGCCACCCTGGAAAACTTTATGGAGGCTCCTCAAAAAGTTAAAAATAGAACTACCCTATGATCCAGCTATTGCATTACTAGGTATTTACCCAAAGCATACAAAAATTCTAAATCAGAGGGATACATGCACCCCTCTGTTTATAGCATCATTATCTACAATAGCCAAATTATGGAAACAGCCCAAGTGTCCATTGACTGATGAATGGATAAGAAAGACTATATATACATATACATGTGTATATACATATATATGTGTATACACACACACACACACATGTAATGGAATATTACCCATAACAATGAATGAAATCTTGCATTTGTAAGGACATGGATGGAGCTGGAGAATATAATATTAAGCAAAATTAGTCAGTTAGAGAAAGACAAATGCCGTATGGTTTCACTCACCTGTGAAATTTAAGAAACAAAACAGATGTGCAAATGGGGGAAAAAGAGAGAGAGGCAAACCAAGAAACAGACTCTTAACTATAGAGAACAATCTGATGGTTACCAGAAGGGAGGGGTTAGGTGGGGTTGTGTTAAATAGGTGATGGGGATTAAGGAATGCACTTGTTGTGCTGAGCACCAGGTGATGTATGAAAATTTTGAATCACTATATTCTATACCTGAAACTAATATAACACTGTATGTTAACTGGAATTTTAAAATACTTTTTAAAAATGTTGTTGGTATTTTGATAGGGATTGCATTAAATCTGTAGATTGCTTTGGGTATTATGGACATTTTAACAATATTTGTTCTTCCAATCCATAAGTATGGATACCTGTTTACTTGTTTGTGTCCTCTTCAGTATCTTTCATCGATGTCTTATAGTTTTCAGAGTACAGGTCTTTCACCTCCTTGGTTAAGTTTATTCCTAAGTATTTTATTGTCTTTGGTGCAATTATAAATGGGATTGATTTATTAATTTCTCTTTCTGTTGCTTCATTACTAGTATATAATATGCAAATCAATGTACATTGATTTTGTATCCTGCAATCTTAATGAATTCATTTATCAGTTCTAGTAGTTTTTTGAAGTCCTTATGGTTTTCTGTATTTATTTTCATGTCTTCTCCAAGTAGTGAAAGGTTTTTTTTGTTGTTCTTCCTTACCAATTTGGATTCCTTTTACTCCTTCCTCTTGTCTGATTGCTGTGGCTAGGACTTCCAGTACTATGTTAAATAATAGTGGTGAGGGTGGACATTCCTGTCTTGTTCTTGACCTTAGGGGAAACGCTCTTGGATTTTCACCATTGACTGTGATGTTAGCTTTTTGAGTTTTTCATATATGGCCTTTGTTATGTTGAGGTATATTCCCTCTAAACTACCTTGTTTAGGGTGTTTATTATGAATGGATGCTGTACTTTGTCAAGTGCATTTTCTACATCTATTAAAATGATCATATGAGTTTTATCCCTTCTTTTATTGATGTGATATATCACACTGATTGACTGGCAAATACTGAGCCATGCTTGCACCCCAGGGAATAAATCCCACCTGACTGAAGTGAATTTTTTAACATATTGTAGGATTCAGCTTCCTACTATTTTTTGAGGATTTTTGCAACTATGTTCATCAGAAATATTGGCCTATAGTTCTCTATTTTTGTGGTGTTTTTATCTGGTTTTGGTATCAGGGTAATGCTGGCTTCATACTATGAATTTGGAAGTTTTCCTTCCCTTACTATATTGGAATAGTTTGAGAATAGGTATTAACTGTTCTTAAAATATTTGGTAGGATTCATTCATAGAATTAATTAGGAAGTTTTTCTTCCTCTTCTATTTTTTGGAATAGTTTGAAAAGAATAGGTATTGACTCTTCTTTAGATGTTGGTAGAATTCACCCATGAATCCATCTAGCTCTGGACTTTTGTTTGCTATTTGTCTTTTGATTATTGACTCAATTTCATTGCTGGTAAGTCATCTGTTCAAATTTTCTATTATAGTCTCTCTTTTGCTTTCACACAGTTTTCTTCTGGTGCCTGATTGCCCTGTCTCCCTGTTGGGAAGAGACTTTGCCTTCTAAGCTTCAGGCTGCACTCATTTAGGGATATTGGAACTGAGGGGGAAAGATGGAAAAACATATAATGATAGCCAGTTTAACTTTACAAATAGGAGGAGAAAATACTATAACTAATAAAATACCTCCACACATCTTCACTAAAGTATATTTTATGAAAAATAGAAATCCCTGGATTTCTCTCCCATAACCATCTCTCTCAAACCAAATGTGAGCTATCATTGGAAAAGGCAATATCCAATAAGGCGAGAGGCACAAAGGGGCATTCAGCTGATAATCCAGAAGTTTTTAAAATATGGATTATTAACTCCTTGCCAATTGCCTTGTAATACTTCCATCTTACCAGTTAAAAGGCCAAACTGGGAATATTGCTTTGCCCAGGATTTAAGGGCAATCAACAAGGCGGTAATTCCTATTCATCCTATAATTCCCAGCACTTATACTATTTTTTCTAGATGCTCTCTTTTCTTAATTTGGTTACTTAACATACAGTGCAATATTGGTTTCTGGAGTAGAACTCAGTGATTCATCACTTACATACAACACCCAGTGCTCATCACAAATGCCCTCTTTAATACCCATCCCCCATTTAGCCCATCCCCCACCCACCTCCCTCATCAACCCTCAGTTTGTTCTCTAACATTAAGAGTCACTTATGGCTTGTTTCCCTCTCTCCTTTTTTTCTCCCCCCCCCCCCCCCCCCGTCCCATATGTTCATCTGTTTTGTTACTTACATTCCACATATGAGTGAGATCATATGGTATTTGTCTTTCTCTGACTGACTTATTTCACTTAGCATAAAACACTCTATCCACATCATTGTAAATGGCAAGATTTCATTCCTTTTGATGCTAAACCTTATACTATTAACTGAAGTTCCCTCAAGTGCCAATTGGTTCATGGTGCTAGATCTAAAGTATGCATTCTTCTGCATACTCTTGATGTGCAGTTCTGCATACTAATACACTCCAGTTCCCAATACCTTTTTGCTTTTGAGTGGACTGACCTTGATAATTGTGAGGCCTCCCAGGTGATTTGGACCAGTGTTACTTCAGGGATTCTGATTCAGTCCACATTTGTTTGAGAATGCTTTGGAAAGAGAACTGAGGGACATACAGCTTATCAAAGGAACTTTACTTCAACATGTAGATGATATATTGATTGCCAGCCCAACAAAACATTCTGATGAAAATAGAATTCTCACTCTTAACTTTTTAGGGCAATGAGGG
Organism: Mirounga leonina; assembly: GCF_011800145.1. NCBI lineage: Eukaryota > Metazoa > Chordata > Mammalia > Carnivora > Phocidae > Mirounga > Mirounga leonina. Next base: position 1,457,653 of record NW_023270143.1, on the reverse strand, counting down.
TACAGATTGTTTCCCCAGAAGGCCCAGATCTCTAAACAAGAGGTTCAGTATTTGGGCTATGTCCTTATTCCTGGAGCTCAAGCACTAGCACAGGACAGAAAGTCAGCTATAACTAACATTTCAGCCCCACAGACAAAAAGGCAGTTGAGAACATTTGAAGGAATAGTTGGCTATTGCCACATCAGGATCCTGGGATTTAGCCTCATAGCTAGACCCCTTTATAAGGCCATGCAAGGAAGCATTCTGGATATATTAGAATGGGATGACAATTTTCACCAAGACTTTAAAGAACTCAAAGAAAAATTAAGTACTGCTCCTGCTCTAGGACTTCCTAATTTAGAAAAGTCCTGTATGTAGGAAAAAGGAAAGGAACAGCTTTTGGTGTCTAACTCAATAGCTAGGACCTATTCCTAAACCATTAAACTACTTCTCCAAGCAGTTAGAGCCAGTAGCAGGATGATGGTCTGGATGTTTGCAGGCCATGGCCACTATGGCTCTACTAGTTGGAGAATCCAGTAAATTTACTTTGGGGCAAAATCTGGATGTCATGATCCCACATCAAATTCAAGAAGTTTAGAAGCCAAAGGACACCAATGGCTAATGGGAGAAAGGTTGCTAAGATACCAACACCTTCTCCTTGACACCCCTAGCACAGCCTTCAGGGTGTGCTGAGTTTTAAACCCAGCTACTTTACTCCCAGATGAGAATGACAAGGGACTTGCAATTCACTTTTGTGTGAAGACTATAGAACAAGTGTATTCAAGCAGGCCCAATTTAAAGGATGCATTTCTGCTGAATCCAAAGGCAGAATGGTTTACAGATAGGAGCAGTTTTATGCATAAAGGAATAAGGAAAGTTGAATATGCTGCTCTCAGTCTGCAGGATGTGACTGAGGGCAAAGCTTTGCCTCCTCATACTTTGGCACAGAAGGCCAAATTGATTGCCTTAATTTGAGCTTTACAATTGGGTAAAAATTTAAGGTTAAATATATACACAGACTCAAAATATGGGTTTTTAATACTCCATGCCCATGCAGTTATCTAGAAAGAATGAGAACTATTAAGTTCAAAAAGTTCTCCAAAGATATAAAGAGGAAATTCTGTCCTTACTAGAAGCTGTACAACTCCCCTGAGAGGTGGCAGTCATGCTTTGTAAGAGACCTCAAACAGATCACTATGTAATGAGTAAGGGAAACAATTTTGCTGACAAAATAACAAAGGCAGCAGCAAAAAATGAGAAATATGGCAAACAATATGGCCTTAGTTCCAGAAGCTCCTCTAAAAGGTATACATCCAAATTATACTCCTTTGGAGGCCCAGTAGGCTTTATTAAAAAGACTTGAGTTTAATCTTGATGGATGGTATGAACTAGAAGATAAACTTCTACTACCTGAGGTCTTATAGTAGAAGATAATTAAACAAGTACATGATACTACCCATTTTAGTAGAGATGTAATGGGAAATTTATTACATCAGACCTTTAGAGGGAGAGGATTAACTAAAGTTATAAGGGAGACCACTAGCTCTGTGAGATTTGTGCCTGAAAGGACCCTGGATCCAATCCATTGCCCCCCGCCCCCCCCCCCCCCACTGCTGAAACAAATCCAACATTGAGGCTCTTATGCTGGGGAAGACTGGCAAAACTATTTTACTCAAATGCCACCCTACCAATGGTATACTTACCGGCCTATGTTGATATTTTCAAAGGATGGAGATAGGTCTTTCCAACCAAAACTGAGAAGGCCACGGAATTTTCAAAAAAGAGAGAGAAAGAGAGGAAGGAAACAATAAAAGAGACTGTTAAGTATAGAGAACAAACTGAGGGTTACTGAAGGGGAGGTGGATGGGGGGACAGGGTAAAGGGGTGATGGGTATTAAGGAGGGCACTTGTGATGAGCTCTGGGTATTATATGTAAGTGATGAATCACTCAATTCTACTTCTGAAACTAGTATTACCTTATATGCTAACTAACTAGAATTTAAATAAAAACTTAAAACATAAAAAGGTTTCCAAAACATTATTAAAAGAGATAATACCTAATTTTGGGCTTCCCTGTAGCCTCTAAAGTGATAATGGCCCCTCTTTCATGGCCAAAATAACCCAGCAGTTGTCCATTGCCTTGGGAATTAATTATCAGCTCCATTCCATATGGAGACCTCAATCCTCAGGGAAAGTTGAAAAACAACTATACTCTTAAGAAAACCTTGGCAAAACTTTGTCAAGAAATTCATGAGACTTGGTTTCAGTTGCTTTCTATAGCCCTGCTGAGAATATGAATGGCACCAAAAAGTAACATTAAACTAAGGCTTTGGGGTTAATTTATGGAAAGCCCTTTTTATCCACTATCACATGGTTCAATGGGGAAACTAATCAAGTCCTAAAGTATGTTGTCAGTCTGAGCAAAGTGCAACAGGCCATACAAGAATATGGGAATAAAGTGCTTCCATCTCCAATAAATTATGGTTGTTCTGGGACTATAGAACCAAGGAGTATGGTATTACTAAAAACATGGAAGCTGGGATCTCCAGAAGAGCAACTTAGACCCAAATGAGAAGGACCCTATCAAGTTTTACTTAGTACCCTTACAACTGTAAAACTAAAGGGAGTAACAAGCTGGGTGCACTTATTGATAATTAAACCTGTTTATTTTGAGTCCCCACAGGATCCAATAGAAGAGACACCTGCCTATACCAGCAAACCTGTAGAAGACCTGAAGTTGCTGCTCTGAAGGACCAATAGGTAAGGATCAAAGAAGCTTTTAAAGTAATTTATCTTTCTGGGTTTTTTCCTTACATAGTTATCTCTAGGAAAACCAGATGGCCCCAACTTATTTTTGCAGTGGGCTCAACATTATGCAGGTAGCTTACAGAAAAGTTCTCGCTGGATTTGTTGTTTCCTCCCTTTATGAAGCATTTTAGGCCTTCCTTGGTGGGTTTCTCCACTACAAGGTATGGATTGGCATTATTTACACCAATATATAAAAGATATGATATACAAGGCAAATGCCAGCACATATAGAGACATCTCTAATAACAAACATGTTTCTTGTTGGCCCATGATAAATACTACATGGAATTCTCCAGACCATAAAAGAGCTTTTTCCTATCCTCAGACAATTAAAATCATGACTGAATATGCCAACTCCAAAATTAAAGATAAAAAAACCTCGTGCGGAAGAGCTAAACCCAATAATATGAGATATACTAATGATGGCTATTTTCTTTTATTTTCTTTTTCTTTATTAAGTTCAATTAGCCAACATATAGTACATCATTAGTTTTTTTAAATTTATTTATTTTTTATTTTTTTATTATGTTCAATTAGCCAGCATATAGTGTATCATTAGTTTTTGATGTAGCATTCAATGATTCATTAGTTGTGTATATCACCCAGTGCTCATCACATCACGTGCCCTCCTTAATACCCATCACCCAGTTGCCCCATCCCCCTGGCCCCCTCCCTTCTGTAACCCTCAGTTTTTTTCCCAGAGTCCAGAGTCTCTCATGCTTTCCCTCCCTCTCTGACTTCTTCCCATCCAGTTTTCCCGCCTTTCCCCTATGGTCCTCTGCACTATTCCTTATATTCTACATATGAGTGAAACCATATGATAATTGTCTTTCTCTGCTCGACTTATTTCACTTAGCATAATACCCTCCAGTTCCATCCATGTCGATGCAAATGGTAGGTATTCATCCTTTCTGATGGCCAAGTAATATTCCATTGTATATATGGACCACATCTTCTTTATCCATTCATCTGTTGAAGGACATCTTGGCTCCTTCCACAGTTCGGCTATTGTGGCCATTGCTGCTATGAACATTGGGGTGCAGGTGACCCTTCTTTTCACTACGTCTGTATCTTTGGGGTAAATACCTAGTGGTGCAATTGCTGGGTTGAAGGATAGCTCTATTTTTAACGTCTTGAGGAACCTCCATACTGTTTTCCAGAGTGGCTGTACCAGCTTGCATTCCCACCAACAGTGTAAGAGGGTTCCTCTTTCTTCACATCCTCGCCAACATTTGTTGTTCCCTGTCTTGTTCATTTTATCCATTCTAACTGGTGTAAGGTGGTATCTCATTGTGGTTTTGATTTGTATTTCCCTGATGGCTAATGGTGTTGAACATTTTTTCATGTGTCTGTTAGCCATTTGTATTTCTTCTTCAGAGAAGTGTTTGTTCATGTCTTCTGCTCATTTCTTGACTGGATTATTTGGGGTTTTGGGGGGGGTGTTGAGTTTGATAAATTCTTTATAGATCTCGGATACCAACCCTTTATCTGAAATGTCATTTGCAAATAACTTCTCCCATTCCATGGGCTGCCTTTTAGTTTTATTGACTGTTTCCTTTGTTGTGCAGAAGCTTTTTATCTTGATGAAGTCCCAAAAGTTCATTTTTGCCTTTGTTTCCCTTGCCTTTAGAGATGTGTCTTGCAAGAAGTTGCTGTGGCCGATGTCAAAGAGGTTACTGCCTGTGTTCTCCTCTAGGATTTTGATGGATTCCTGTCTCACATTGAGGTCTTTCATCCATTTTGAGTTCAAAGATAAACTCTTTGTAGTTTATGGATGATGGCTATTTTCAAATATGGGATGAATATGTGGCTTACTCCTACTATAAGTCAAGTAAATCAAAAGGCCCTTTTGTGTTGGGAACAGAAATCATACCTGTGATACCTGGTGTAATAGCACCTGTGAATTAGGATGGCTCTTCCCAAAAGCTTACATCCATACTTTGTTTTATGAGCATCCAGTTGGTTTGCTACCAACTGGATGAGATGACCAGGCATCAGATGGCTAGCACCCAATGGAACTCAATGGCTACGTGGTACATATTTGTGGCTATGGCTAACCCCTGGATGGATAGAGCACTGTACCCTAGGCTATCGCTGGATGCAAGGGAGATGGAATAAAGAAATATCTATGCTGCAAATTATCCCCAACTACTTTATCACTGGACATGGTCAGTCTTTCACCTGCTAACTATTTTTATGCCCAAACTGGGAATAGAAGACATGATCAGGCATGTGGAGCCCCTAATGAACTATACCCCACAAGTCTTTAATGATACTACACTTGGGTTCTCCTTGTTAAACTCTGAAGTTGCACTAATGAGAAAAGCTATATTATAAAACAGGATGGCCTTGGATATAATAACAGGAGCTCAAGGAGGAACTTCTGCTATTATTAAGACTGAATGTTGTGTATATAGCCCAGAAAACTCAGCTAATATATCCAAAGTTTTAGCAGACATGCATATTCGAATTAAGGCAATGTCTGATTCCTCTAGTTCTCTCAATAATTGGATTTCTTCCTGGTTTAGCAAAAATGGATGGTCGTGGTGGAAAAAACTTTTTACCAGTAATAATAATAATTATGCTAGGTCTTCTTCTTTGCTTCAGGGGCTATTGTTGCTGCATATTCTGCATAAATATGTCGGAAAAATTATCCGAATGTGTGCTCTCTAGGAAGCATCTTATTCATATGATGAGGTCTCATGCACACCTCCAAGTCAGACAATCTACAACTAGGACCCTTCATTTATCAGACAGTTCAGGATTTTTATGCCTCTCAATAGACAGGGTCTACAATCCCTTGAAGAAGTTACAGAAGATGAGATCTTCACACTTCAACACCCCTTAAGAATAAGGATGATGAAAATCCCAAAAAGGGGGGGTTAGATGAGATAGGGAAACTGAAGGGACCCCATGAATGACTGCTTGTTTTTTGTCCTTTAACTTGCTTCTATTCTTGCTAGGACCTGCACCCTGAATTACACACACTTATAGTACAGATTATGTATGTCTTCCTTGTAAAGGTCAAGGGGTTTAATGATTTCTTTGGAGTCTTCCAGCACAATAGATAACATCTAAGGAGTGAATGGGTGAGATCATCGTGTACATTTTCCAGACCACTGACTCACCAAGACCCCTGGATCCGGGCATAGTGACTTATGGAGGACACCTAAACATTCATCTTTATTTTAACCAGTTCCTGGATGCCTGAGAAGACATATGCACTGAACTACAATCCTCAATAAAAACTCCAGACCCAAGCAAAGGTGAGACTCATGCCTCCTTCCTTTCTGAGTCTCCCAGATGCTCTGTCTGTATCTACACTCTCTATATATCCTCAATAAACTCAGCTCTGACTTCCTCTCAGCTTGTGTTTGATTTCTGTCCTGTGTGAAGCCAATGACCCTCTTGGCTGATCCTGTGGGACCCCTTCTGGGTCCTCAGACCCAGCCAGACTGTGTCAGTGGGCACAGAGAGGGGAGAGGACCACATCCTCATACCAAGCATCCCAGGCATGGGGAACCCACGTGAAAACCACAGGGGCATAATTTCATGAGTTCTTACAATCAGCAGAGTTTAACACCTGTAAATTTAAAAATCAGTGGGCTTGGCTCTGGGAGAGGAGGAAGGTGAAAGGAAACTGAGTAACCAACCTAAAAGAGATAGCACAATAAACATCCCCACATAGATACAGCATAGAAGCAACATTTTGAAAAATGCATGTGGGACACAGGAAAGAGATTGGTTTACTAATATCAGAGCATGTGCTGGAGGTGCAAAGATTGCTGGAAGACTTCTCCAAGAACAGAAGAGATGGGGGGGTGTCATTTCCTTCCCCTGCTCCCCACCATATATACACGGACACCTGAAGTTACCAGTGAGCAGCAACACTACCCATCTACCCTACTAAAAACACACCCCACCCTCACACTCTTCTGTGGATCCACCCCCTCCAGCCAGGCCCTGGATCAATGTCTCCTCTCACAGCAGACAAGCATAGACGATACTGGTACCACATGCCCCACCACTCCATTCCCCTGTGGACCTGTGCCATCAAGACCTGTTACAGGAGTTTTCTTTTTTTCTAGTTTGAAGTTTTTATTTCAATTCCAGTTAGTTACCATACAGCATAATATTAATTTCAGGAGTAGAATTTACTGATTCATCACTTAAATGCAACAACCAGTGCTCATCACAAGTGCCCTCCTTAATACCCATCACCCATGTAACCCATTCTCCTGCCCACCTTCCCTCCAGCAACCCTCAGTTGGTTTCCTATGATTTAGTCTCCTATAGATTGCCTTTCTCGGGCACCTGGGTGGCTCAGATGGTTGAGCCTCTGCCTTCGGCTCGGGTCATGATCCCAGGGTCCTGGAGTCAAGACCCACATCCGGCTCCCTGCTCAGTGGAGAGCCTGCTTCTCCCTCTGCCTCTGCACCTCCCCCAGCTCGTGCTCTCTCTCTATCTCTCTGTCTCAAATGAATAAATTAAAAAAAAATAGATTGCCTTTCTCTTTCTTCCCCTATGTTCATCTCTTTTGTTTCTTATATTCCACATATGAGTGAAATCATATGGCATTTGTCATTCTCTGAGTGACATTTCACTTAGCATAATACTCTCTAGCTCCATCCACATCGTTGCAAATGGCAAGATTTCATTCTTTTGATGGCTGAGCAATATTCCATTGGATATATATACCACTTCTTCTTTATTCATTAATCAGTCAATGGACATTTGGGCTCTTTCCATAATTTGACTATTGTTGATAATGGTGCTAGAAGCATTGGGGTGCATGTTTCCCTTCTAATCAGTATTTTTGTATCCTTTGGGAAAATACCTAGCAGTGCAATTGCTGGATCATAGGGTAGTTCTATTTTTAAATTTTTGAGGAACCTCCATACTCTTCCAGAGTGGCTACACAAGTTAGCATTCCCACAAATACTGTAAGAGGATTTCCCTTTCTCCACATCCTCACCAACATCTGTTGTTCCCTGTGTTGTTGATTTTAGCCATTCTAACAGGTGTAAGATAATATCTCATTGCAGTTTTAATTTGTATTTCCCTGACGAGTGATGCTGAACATCTTTTCATGTGTCTGTTAGCCATTTGGATGTCTTCTTTGGAAAATTATCTATTCATGGCTTCTGCCCATTTTTTAACTGGATTATATGTTTGTTGAGTGTTAAGTGTGATAAATTCTTCATAGATTTTTGATATTAACCCTTTATCATATGTCATTTGCAAATATCTTCTCCCATTCCCTAGGTTGACTTTTAGTTTTGCTGATTATTCCCTTCACTGTGCAGAAGCTATTTACCTTGATGAAGTCCCAATAGTTCATTTTTGCTTTTGTTTCCCTTGCATCCAGAATCATATCTAGTAAGAAGTTGCGATGGCCAATGTCAAAGAGGTTGTTGCCTTCATTCTCCTCTAGGATTTGATGGCTTCCTCTCTCAAATTTAGGTCTTTGATCCATTTTGAATTTATTTTTGTGTATGGTGTAAGAACGTGGTCCAGTTACTCTTTTTAAAAATATTTTATTTATTTATTTATTTGAGAGAGAGAATGAGAGAGAGCACGAGAGGGAGGAGGGCCAGAGGGAGAAGCAGACCCCCACTGAGCAGGGAGCCCAATGCAGGACTCGATCCTGGGACTCCAGGATCATGACCTGAGCTGAAGGCAGTCACTCAACTGACTGAGCCACTCAGGCGCCCAGGTCTAGTTTCATTATTTGCATGTTCCTGTCCAGTTTTCTCAACACCATTTGTTGAAGAGACTGTCGTTATTCCAATGAATGGTCTTTCCTGCTTTGTCAAAGATTAGTTGACCTAGTTTTTTTCTGAATAGTTAAGACTGTCTTATGGTTGGGACATCTGGGTGGCTCAGTCGGTTAACCATCTGCCTTTGGCTCAGATCATGATCCCAGCATCCTGGGATCGAATCCCGCATTGGGCTCCCTGCTCAGCGGGGAGTCTGCTTCTGCCTCAGCCTGCCGCTCCCCTGATTGTGTGCTCTCTCTCATGCACACAAATAAATAAATAAATAAAATCTTTTGGGATGCCTGGGTGGCTCAGTCAGTTAAGCATCTGCCTTCAGCTCAGGTCATGATACCAGTGTCCTGGAATCAAGTCCCACATCAGGCTCCTTGCTCAGCGGGGAGTCTGCTTCTCCCTCTGCCTGTGGCTCCCCCTGCTTGTGCGCTCTCTCTCTCTGTCTCTGACAAATTAATTAATTAATTAAAATCTTTTAAAAAAAAGAATGTCTTATGGTTTCCTTCCCTCTCATTTTTTCTTTCCCCTATGTTCATCTGTTTTGTTTCTTAAATTCCACATATTACTAAAATCCTATAGTATTTGTCATTCTTTGATTGACTTATTTTGCTTAGCTCCATCCACATGTTTGACAATGGCAAGATTTCATTCTTTTTGAGAGCTCAGTAATATTCCATATACCACATCTGATTTATCCATTCATCAGTCAGTGGACATTGGGGCTCTTTCCATAATCTGGCTATTGTTGATAATGCTTCTATAAACATCAGGGTGCATGTGCCCCCTCAAATCCATATTTTTGTATCCTTTGGATAAATACCTAGTAGTGCAATAGCTAGGTCACAAGGTAGTCCTATATTTGACATTTTGAAGAACCTCCATACTGTTTCTGAGTGGCTACACCAGTTTGCATTCCCACCAATAGTGTAAGAGGTTTCCCCTTTCTCCACATCCTCATCAATATCTGTTGTTTCTTGTGTTGATTTTATACATTCTGACAGGTGTAAGGTGATCTCTCCTTGTAGTTTTCATATGTATTTCCCTGATGATGATGATGTTGAGCATCTTTTCATATGTCTGCTAACCCTCTGGATGTCTTCTTTGGAAAAATGTCTATTCATATTCTCTGACCATTTCTTTTTTTTTTTTTTTTTGTATGCATTATATAATATGGATATCTAGTTAAGCTAAATATCTTTTTTAAATTTTATTTAAATTCAATTAATTAACATATAGTGTATCATCAGTTACAGAAGTAGAGTTCAATGATTCATCAGTTGCATATAACACACAGTGCTCATTGCAACATGTGCCTCCTTAATGCTCATCACTCAGTTACCCCATTGCGCCACCCACCTCCCCCCCAACAACCCTCAGTTTGTTTCCTATAGTTAAGAGTGTCTTATGGTTTATCAAGAAATGGGCAGAAGACATGAATAGACATTTCTGCAAAGAAGACATACAAATGGACAACAGACACATGAAAAAGTACTCAACATCACTGGGCATCAGAGAAATACAAATCAAAACCTCAATGGGATACCACCTCACACCAGTCAGAATGGCTAAAATGAACAAGTCAGGAAATGACAGATGATGGCGGGGATGCGGAGAAAGGGGAACCCTCCTACACTGTTGGTGGGAATGCAAGCTGGTGCAGCCACTCTGGAAAACAGTATGGAGGTTCCTCAGAAAGTTGAAAATAGAACTACCCTACAACCCAGCAATTGCACTACTGGTTATTTACCCAAAAGACACAAATGTAGTGATCTGAAGGGGTATGTGCATCCCAATGTTTATAGCAGCAATGTCTACAATACCCAAATTATGGAAAGAGCCAAGATGTCCATCAACAGATGAATGGATAAAGAAGATGTGGTATATAAAAAAAAAAGATGTGATATATATATATACACACACACACACAATGGAATATTATGCAGCCATCAAAAAAACCCAAAATCTTGCCATTTGCAATGACATGGATGGAACTAGAGGGTATTATGCTAAGTGAAATAAGTCAATCATAGAAAGACAAGTATCATATGATCTCACTGATATGAGAAATTTGAGAAACAACACAGGATCATAGGGGAAGGGAGAAAAAATGAAACAAGATGAAACCAGAGAGGAAGACAAATCATAAGACACTCTTAATCTCAGGAAACAGAAGGTTGCTGGAGTGGTGAGTGGTGGGAGGGATGGGGTGGCTAGGTGATGGACATTGGGGAGGGTATGTGCTATGGTGAGCACTGTGAATTGTATAAGACTTGAATCACAGACCTGTACCTCTGAAACAAATAATACATTATATGTTAAAAAAAAAAAAAAAGATAGTAGGAAGAGAAAAATGAAGGGGGAAATTGGAAGGGGAGACAAATCATGAGAGACTATGGACTCTGAGAAACAACCTGAGGGTTATAGAGGGGAGGGGTGGGAGAATGGGTTAGCCAGGTGATGGGTTTTAAGGAGGGCAGGTACTGCATGGAGCACTGGGTGTTATACGCAATGAATCATGGAACACTACATCAAAAACTAATGATGTGGGGGAAGGAGCAAGATGGCAGAGGAGTAGGAGACCTAAATTTCTTCTGGTCCCAGGAATTCAGCTAGATAGGGATCAAACCATTCTGAATACCTATGAATTCAACAGGAGATCGAAGAAAAGAACAGCAGCAACTCTCTGAACAGAAAAGTGGCAACTTTCTGGAAGGTAGGATGTGCGGAGAAGTGAATCCGAGGTGATATTTGGGAAGATAGACTGTGGGGAGAGGGAGCCTCTGTCAGCCACTACCTGCAAGTGATAGAGCAATGGAGCACAAAATCGGAACTTTTAGAAGTCTGCTCCGCTGAGGGACATCGCTCTGGTGGCTAAGCAGGGGGTGGAACCCTCGCTGGGACAGTGTGGTCTCAGGACCCTAGGGGTCACAGAAAGACCGGGGGGTGCCTGAGTGCGGCAGAGATCCCAAGTATCGGAGTGGGGAAGCCGGCTGCAGAGATGGAGCCGAGGAGTGGGCTCTCAGCTCAGGGTTGCCATAAACTGTGATCCACGGCACAGTTGGGCCACTGCTCCTCCAGCAGGGACCCAACAAGTGGCAGATCTGGGGAGACGCCCCTTCCTCCCCCAGGAGGAGTGGCATGGGAATGCACCACAAGAATCTGCTGGGCTTAGAGACTCCACACGGGGTCATGTGACAGAGATAGAAATGCTGGGTCACAGGCCGGTGAGCACGGAGTGTGGTCGGAGACCGGGGATGGGAGTGATTGACTGCTTTTCTCTGGGGGCACACTGAGGAGTGGGGCCCCAAGTTCTCAGCTCCTCCAGGGCAGAGATTGGGAGGCCGCCATTTTCATTCTCGTCCTCCAAAGCTGTACGGAAAGCTTGCAGGGAACAAAAGCTCCCTAAAGCAAACCCGAGCAGATTACTTAGCCTGGCCCCCGGCAAGGGCGGGGCAATTCCGCCTCCGGCAAAGACATCTGAGAACCACTGCAACGGGCCCCTCCCCCAGAAGATCAGCAAGAACAGCCTGCCAAGACCAAGTTTACCAATCAATGAGAACGGGAGAACACCAGCGCTAGGGAATACAGCACATAGAATTCATGGCTTTTTTTCCCCATGATTCTTTAGTCTTTCAAAGTTAATTTTTTTAATTTTCTTTTTTCTTTGAATTTTTATTTTTCCCCTTTTCAACCAACATCTTATCAACCGCTTTTTTAAAAAATCTTTTTTTATTTTTCATTTTTAGGGTCATATTCTATCCCTTCATAGTAGTTAACCTTATTTTTAATATATATATATATAAGTTGTTCTCTCTAAAATTTTGGGACACAATTTCTTCTAACAGACCAAAATATACCCTAAATCTCTAGTGTATGGTTTTGTTCTAGTCTCCTGTCTGATCACATTCTCTCCCTTTTTTTTTATTCCTCTTCTTTCTTTTTCCAACCAACTTCTTATCAATTCCTTTTATAAAATCTTTTCTAATTTTCATCTGTACAGTTATATTCCATCCCTTTATTGTATTTACCCTTATTTTTGTACATATGTAAGTTTTTCTTTCTTTAAAATTTTGGGAGGCACTTTCTTCTAACAGGCCAAAATATGCCCAAAATCTAGTGTGTGGCACTAATCTATGCACCAGCCTGATCATATTTGATATTCTTTTTTTTTATCTTTTTCTTTTTCTTTTTTTTACTTTTTCCTTTCTTTCCCTTTCTTTTCTCCTGGTTTCAGGTCTCTTCTGATTTGTTTAGTGTATATTTTTCTGGGGTTGTTGTTACCCTGTTAGCATTTTGTTCTCTCATTCATCTATTCTCCTCTGGACAAAATGACAAGATGGAAAAAATCACCTCAAAAAAAAGAACAAGAGGCACTACCGACTGCCAGGGACCTAATCAGTACAGACATTAGTAAGATGTCAGAACTAGAGTTCAGAATAATGATTTTAAAGATACTAGCTGGGCTTGAAAAAAGCATGGAAGATATTAGAGAAACCCTTTCTGGAGAAATAAAAGAACTAAAATCTAACAAGTTGAAATCAAAAAGGCTATTAATGAGGTACAATCAGAAATGGAGGCTCTAACTGCTAGGATAAATGAGGCAGAATAGGGAATTAGTGATAATAGAAGACCAAATGATGGAAAATAAAGAAGCTGAGAAAAAGAGAGATAAACAATAACTGGATCACGGGGCAGAATTCGAGAGATAAGTGATACCATAAGACGAAAAAAAATAAGAATAATTGGGATCCCAGAAGAAGAAGAAAGAGAGAGGGGGGCAGAAGGTATATTGGAGCAAATTATAGCAGAGAACTTCCCTAATTTGGGGAAGGGAAGAGGCATCAAAATCCAGGAGGCACAGACAACCCCCCTCAAAATCAATAAAAATAGGTCAACACCCCAATATCTAATAGTAAAACTTACAAGTCTAAGAGACAAAGAGAAAATCCTGAAAGCAGCTTGGGACAGGAGATCTGTAATCTACAATGGTAGAAACATTAGATTGGCAGCAGACCTATCCACAGAGACCTGGCAGGCCAGAAAGGACTGGCATAATATATTCAGAGCACTAAATGAGAAAAATATGCAGCCAAGAATATTATATCCAGCTAGGCTGTCATTGAAAATAGAAGGAGAGATAAAAAAGCTTCCAGGTCAAACAAAAATTAAAGGAATTTGCAAACATGAAACCAGCCCTACAAGACATATTGAAAGGGGTCCTCTAAGCAAAGAGAGAGCCTAAAAATAACATAGACCAGAAAGGAACACAGACAATATACAGTAACAGTAACCTTATAGGCAATAAAATGGCACTAAATTAATATCTTTCAATAGTTACCCTGAATGTAAATGGGCTAAATGCCCCAATCAAAAGACACAGGGTATCAGATTGGATAAAAAAACAAGACCCGGGGCGCCTGGGTGGCTCAGTCGGTTAAGCGACTGCCTTCGGCTCAGGTCATGATCCTGGAGTCCCTGGATCGAGTCCCGCATCAGGCTCCCTGCTCGGCGGGGAGCCTGCTTCTCCCTCTGACCCTCCCCCCTCTCATGAGCTCTCTCTCTCTCTCTCATTCTGTCTCAAATAAATAAAATCTTTTAAAAAAATAAAAAATATATATTTAAAAAACAAGACCCGTTATATGCTGCCTGCAAGAGACTCATTTTAGACCCAAAGACACCTCCAGATTGAAAGTGAGGGGGTGGAAAACCATTTACCATGCGAATGGACACCAAAAGAAAGCTGGGGTGGCAATCCTTATATCAGACAAATTAGATTTTAACCAAAGACTATAATAAGAGATGAGGAAGGACACTATATCTCCCAACAAACAAAAGCCCAGGGCCAGATGGCTTCCCAGGGAAATTCTACCAAACATTTAAAGAAGAATTAATACCCATTCTTCTGAAACTGTTCCAAAAAATAGAAATGGAAGGAAAACTTCCAAACTCGTTTTATGAGGCCATCATTACCTTGATCCCCAAACCAAAGACCCCATCAAAAAGTAGAACTACAGACCAATATCCTTGATCAACATGGATGCAAAAATTCTCACCAAAATACTCACCAGTAGGATCCAACAGTATATTAAAAGGATTACTCACCATGGCCAAGTGGGATTTATCCCTGGGCTGCAAGGTTGGTTCAACATCCGCAAAACAATCAATGTGATACAATACATCAATAAAAGTAAGAACAAGAACCATATGATCTTCTCAATAGATGCAGAAAAAGCATTTGACATTAGTGATATAGTGATATATACAGCATCCTTTCTTGATTAAAACTTCAGAGTATAGGGATAGAGGGTACATACCTCAATATCATAAAAGCCATCTATGAAAAACCCACAGCGAATATCATTCTCAATGGGGAAAAACTGAGAGCTTTCCCCCTAAGGTCAGGAACACAGCAGGGATGTCCACTATCACCACTGCTATTCAACATAGTACTAGAAGTCCTAGCCACAGCAATCAGACAACAAAAAGAAATAAAAGGCATCCAAATCAGCAAAGAAGAAGTCAAACTCTCACTCTTCACAGATGATATGATACTTTATGTGGAAAACCCAAAAGACTCCACCCCAAAACTGCCAGAACTCATACAGGAATTCAGTAAAGTGGCAGGATATAAAATCAATTCACAGAAATCAGTTGCATTTCTATACACCAACAACAAGACAGAAGAAAGAGAAATTAAGGAGTCGATCCCATTTACAATTGCACCCAAAACCATAAGATACCTAGGAATAAATCTAACCAAAGAGGCAAAGAATCTGTACTCACAAAACTATAAAATACTCATGAAAGAAATTGAGGAAGACACAAAGAAATGGAAAAACGTTCCATGCTCATGGGTTGGAAGAACAAATATTGTGAAGATGTCAATGCTTCCTAGAGCAATCTACACATTTAATGCAATCCCCATGAAAATACCATCAACTGTTTCCAAAGAAATAGAACAAATAATCCTAAAATTTGTATGGAACCAGAAAAGACCCCAAATAGCCAGAGGAATATTGAAAAAGAAAAGCAAAGCTGGTGGCATCACAATTCCGGACTTCAAGATCTATTACAAAGCTGTAATCATCAAGACAGTATGGTACTGGCACAAATACAGACACATAGATCAATGCAACAGAACAGAGAGCCCAGAAATGAACCCTCAACTCTATGGTCAACTAATCTTTGACAAAGCAGGAAAGAATGTCCAATGGAAAAAAGACAGTCTCTTCAACAAATGGTGTTGGGAAAATTGGACAGCCACATGCAGAAGAATGAAACTGGACCATTTCCTTACACCACACACAAAAATGGACTTAAAATGGTTGAAAGACCTCAATGTGAGACAGGAGTCCATCAAAATCCTAAAGGAGAACACAGGCAGCAACCTCTTCGACCTCAGCTGCAGCAACTTCTTCCTAGAAACATTGCCAAAGGCAAGGGAAGCAAGGGCAAAAATGAACTATTGGGACTTCATCAAGATAAAAAGCTTTTGCACAGCAAAAGAAACAGTCAACAAAACCAAAAGACAACCGACAGAATGGGAGAAGATATTTGCAAATGACATATCAGATAAAGGGCTGGTATCCAGAATCTATAAAGAACTTCTTAAACTCAACACCCAAAGAACAAATGATCCAATCAAGAAATGGGCAGAAGACATGAACAGACATTTTTCCAAAGAAGACATCCAAATGGCCAACAGACACATGAAAAAGTGCTCAATATCACTCAGCATCAGGGAAATCCAAATCAAAACCTCAATGAGATACCACCTCACACCAGTCAGAATGGCTAAAATGAACAAGTCAGGAAATGACAGATGATGGTGGGGATGCGGAGAAAGGGGAACCCTCCTACACTGTTGGTGGGAATGCAAGCTGGTACAGCCACTCTGGAAAACAGTATGGAGGTTCCTCAAAAAGTTGAAAATAGAGCTACCCTACAACCCAGCAATTGCACTACTGGGTATTTACCCAAAAGATACAAATGTAGGGATCCAAAGGGGTACGTGCACCCCGATGTTTACAGCAGCAATGTCCACAATAGCCAAACTATGGAAAGAGCTAAGATGTCCAATGACAGATGAATGGATAAAGAAGAAGTGGTATATATATACAATGGAATATTATGCAGCCATCAAAAGGAATGAAATCTTGCCATTTGCAACAATGTTGATGGAACTGGAGGGTATTATGCTGAGCAAAATAAGTCAGTCAGAGAAAGACATGTATCATATGATCTCACTGATATGAGGAATTCTTAATCTCAGGAAACAAACTGAGGGTTGCTGGGGTGGTGGGGGGTGGGAGGGATGGGGTGGCTGGGTGATAGACATTGGGGAGGGTATGTGCTATGGTGAGCACTGTGTATTGTGTAAGACTGTTGAATCACAGACCTGTACCTCTGAAACAAATAATACATTATATGTTAAAAAAAAAAGAAGATAGTAGGAAGGGAAAAATGAAGGGGGGGGAATCGGAGGGGGAGACGAACCATGAGAGACTATGGACTCTGAGAAACAAACTGAGGGTTCTAGAGGGGAGGGGGGTCGGGGGATGGGTTAGCCTGGTGATGGGTATTAAAGAGGGCATGTACTGCATGGAGCACTGGGTGTTATAAGCAAACAATGAATCATGGAACACTACATCAAAAACTAATGATGTAATGTATGGTGATTAACATGACATAATAAAAAAAGGAAAAAATTAATGATGTAATGTATGGTGACTAACATAATAAAATAAATTTTTTTAAAAAAGAGTCTCTTATGGTTTGTCTCCCTCTCTGATATTGTCTTACTTTATCTTTCCCTCCCTTCCCCTATTACCTCTGTTTTGTTTCTTAAATTCCACATAAGTGAAATCATATGATAATTGTCATCCTCTGATTGACTTATTTCGCTTAGCATAATACCTTCTAGTTCCATCCATGTCCTTGCAAATGGTAAGATTTCATTCTTTTTGATGGTTGAGTAATATTCCATTGTATATATGTACCACATCTTCTTTGTCCATTCATCTATTGATGGACATCTGGGCTCTTTCCATAGTTTGGCTATTGAGGACATTGCTACTATAAACACTGGGGTGCATGTACCCCTTCGGATCATTATGTTTGTATCCTTTGAGTAAATACCCAGTAGTACAATTGCTGGGTGGTAGAATAGCTCTATTTTTAGCTTTGTGATGAACTTCCATAATGCTTTCCAGAGTGACTGTACCAGCTTGCATTCTCACCAGCAGTGTAAGAGGGTTCCACTTTCTCTGCATCCTCGCCAAAATTTGTTGTTTCTTGAGTTGTTAATTTTAGCATTTTGACTGGTGTGAGGTGGTCTCTCATTGTGGTTTTGATTTTTATTTCCCTAATCAGGCCAGGTAAGTTTTAAAACTCCAAACTTTAGGGACCTCATGTGCCGGGGACCTGCACTGGTTTTCTGGGGGAATGTCTCACCACACTGTGATGAATGCAGGTTTGACCCAGAAGGGCCATCATACCAGAGTACAAGAGCATGCTCCAAAAGCAAAGTGCACTAAAAAGCCAGTATTCAGGTTAGCTGCCCTCAGTAGGTGTCTCTACACCTATGCTAAAATGGGGGGAAATGTTGCCCACCATCTCCTTTGTTCCCTGAGAGGCAATGCCACCTCTCAGATGCACTCCAAGCAGGGGGAACTGTCTCTCCCAATGCATCTCAAGTGATCCACAAATCGCAACCTCTTCCCCTAGGCTACAGGAATACTGCAGCAACCTCAGAACTTTATACCAGCCACACCATGGACCTCTAAAACCAGTTTTTGAGCCTTATGGGTTGCAATACAAAAATCAGCCCCTCTTGTTTACCCAGGTCTGAAAAGGAAAATAGGAAAACCATCTCATTTACAATAGGATCAAAAAGAATAAAATACCTAGGACTAAACTTAAAGAAGGAGACAAAAACTTTTACACTGAAAATTATAAGAAGTTGATGAAAGAAATTAAAGAATACACAAATCATAAGACATCCCATGTTTATTGATTCAAAGACTCATTATTAATATGTCCATACTACTCCAAGTGATTTACTGATTCAATGAAATCTCTATTGAAATTCCAAGGAAAAATTTTACAGAAATAGAAAAAACAATTCTAAAATTCATGAGAAATCACAAAGAACCCCAAATATTAAAGTAATCTTGAGGCAATGTGTCTACAGGGGCTGGGCTAGAGCAATATCATGGTATTCTCTTACTTAAAAAAAAAAAAGTGTGTATTAGGAGGAGAGAGAGTTAAAAAAAAAAGAGGAAAGAAGGGGAAAAAAGAATAAAAAAAGAAAAACGGAAGATGATTTTGAGGTTAAGATGGTGGAGTAGTAGGGGACCCTATATTGGCCTTATCCCTCAAACATAGTGAGACAAATATCAAATCACTCTGAACACCCAAGAAATTGATCTGAGAACTGAGAGAACAAATCGCACATCTCAAAGGAGAAAAACAGCCACACTGTGGAAAGTAGGAGCTGCAGAGAGTTGATTTGCAGGAGAAAAGAACTGTAGGTGCAGTGGAGGGGAGGGAGCCCTGATCATGGAGAGAGGACAGAGAAAGAGAGAGAGAGCACTGTGCAGGGGGTTGCGCTATAAAAACTCTTCCCCAAAACCACTGACAGGGAAAAGGAGAGGGGCTAATTACTACAAGTTTTTATAAGCAGCAGAGCTCAAAGTCTGAAGTTTTAGAAGTCTGCACCATGGCCAGGGTGGTGCCTGGTGGGCTTACCGGTGCTCCTGTGGGGAAGGAGGTCAGAGACCCAGGAGCAGACAGTGTGGTCTGAGGATCCCCTGGGTTTCATGAAAAGAAACAGTTCTCCTTCTTGGAGTGCAATTGGGAGAGGTGGCGTGGCCTCTCTGGAGAGCTGGCAGGTGCCAATGTTCCACCTTGTTCATTAGCATAGGGACAGAGACACCTGCTGAGGGCAGGAAAACTTGGTGTTGGTTTTTTTCTGTGCTTTACAACAAACTCCGAACTGCTATGCACTCATGCAACTGCTTTTCTGGGACAAACCGGCACGAGCCACAGCATGGTGAGACCCTCCCCCAGAGGATCAATGCAGGTCCCTAAAATTTGGAGCTTTGAAACCCAGCCATGTGCTTGAGATAAAACACAGGAGAACTGAGGCCAGGAAGACAAATGGCTCAGACACAGACAGGGTGAAAGCAGGGTTCTGATAGAAGCCTGGGACACAGGAGGGGAGATTATTTGCTCTTCTGGGAGGGCTTTCTTAACAGCAGCGGGCAGAAACTCCCCTCATCAGGGATGAGAGAGTGTGTTGACGCCATTTTCCCCCTGCCCATCAGCACAGGCAGACTTCAGTGAGCAACATAGTGCCCCCAATGGAGGCTGGAATGGCTTACACCAAGGCTCGCCCCACTGCACCTTGCAGGTGCATTTTTACAAGGACAAATCTCTCTGAGAACCAGCACAGCAGGCCCCTCCCCCAGAAGACCAGCACAAACCCCTCTTGCACACCAACTCTACAGATCGTAGAGTGCTAAAAAGCTTCAGGTCTAGGGGAAATAGTATCTAGTTTCTTTTAACAAGCAGACCAAAACACACATAGTTAAAACTTGCAACACAGTGGACAAGGTCCAAACATCCCCCACTGCAGGGAAGAGAAACTTGGGACTGACTGAGGGAAAGAACAACCAAAACACAGCAGCAGAGTGCACACTCTGAAACACTTCTTGAAGCATCAGGCCCAAGACAGTATAGGACCTATTCTTAATATAGCCATTACTCTCAGGAGCAGGAATATAACAGACTTTCCTAACAATCACACAAAAAATTGTGACCTAGACAAAATGACAAGATGGAGGAATTCAGCCCAAAAGAAAGAACAGGAAGAAGTCAAGGCCAGGGATTTAATCAAAACAGATATAAGTAAGATACCTGAACAAAAATTTAAAACAACAATCATAAGGATATTATCTGGGCTTGAGGAAACCATAGAAGACAAAAGAGAATCCCTTACTGCAGAGATAACAGAACAAAAACTAGTCAGGCTGAAATTAAAAAATTGTATAACTAAGGTGCAAAACCAACTGGATGCAAAGACAATGAGGATGTATGAGACAGAGGAATGAATCAGTGCTATAGAAGATAAAATTATGGAAAATAATGAAGCTGAAAAGAAGAGGGAAAGAAAAGCATTGGATCAAGAATGTAGTCTTAGGGAACTCAGTAACTCCATGAAGCATAAAAACATTCATATCAAAGGAGTGCCAGAAGAAGAAGAGAGGAAAAAGGGGGCAGGTTTATTTGAGAAAATTATAGCTGAAAACTTCCCTAAGCTGGCTAAGGAAGCATACATCAAAATCCAAAAGGCACAGAGAACTCTCATCAAATTCACAAAAGTCAGCCATCACCAAGACATACCATAGTCAAATTCCCAAAATATACAGACAAGGAAATAATCCTGAAAGCAGAAAGGGAAAAAAAGTCCTTAACATACAAGGGAAGGCAGATCAGGTTCACAGCAGATCTGTCCACTGAAACATGGCAGGCCAGAAAGTAGTGGAAGGAAATATCCAACATGAGGAATAGGAAAATCTATAGTCAAGAATACATTAGGGGCGCCTGGGTGGCTCAGTTGGTTAAGCGACTGCCTTTGGCTCAGGTCATGATCCTGGAGTCCTGGGATCGAGTCCCGCATCGGGCTCCCTGCTCGGCAGGGAGTCTGCTTCTCCCTCTGACCTTCCTCCCTCTCATGCTCTCTGTCTCTCATTCTCTCTGTCTCAAATAAATAAATAAAATCTTTAAAAAAAAAAAAAAGAATACATTATACAGCAAGGCTGTCATTCAAAAAGGAGAGATAAAGAGTTTCCCAGACAAACAAAAACCAAAGGAATTCATGACCACTAAACCTGCCTTGCAAGAAATATTAAAGGGGACTCTTTGAGTGGGGAAAAAAAACAAAAGCAACAAAGACTAGAAAGGACAAGAGAACCTCACAAGAAACACTAATTTCACAGGTAACACAATGGCACTAAATTCATATCTTTCCATAATCACCCCAAATGTAAATGGACTAAATGCTCCCATCAAAAGACATAGGGTATCAGAATGGATAAAAAAAAAAACAAGACCCATCTATAAGCTGCCTACAAGAGACCCATTTTGGACTTAAAGACACATGCAGATTGAAAGTGAGGGTGTAGAGAACAATTTATCATTCTAATGGACATCAAAAGAAAGCTGGAGTAACCATACTTATATCAGACAAACTAGATTTTAAACCAAAGACTGTAACAAGAGATGAAAATGGGCACTATATAATTACAAAGGGGTCTATCCAACAAGAAGATCTAGCAATTGTAAATATTTATGCCCCCAACTTGGGAGAACCCAAATATATAAAACAATTAATAACAAATATAAAGGAACTCATTGATAATAATACAATAATCACTAAATTCTACTCCTGAAACCAATATTACACTATAGGTTAAGTAACTAGAATTTAAATAAAAATTTGAAGGGAAAAAGGGGGTCATTCACAATGATTAAGTGGAATTTAATCCAGGAATACAAGAATGGTTCAATACCTGCAAATCAATCAATATGATATACCACAACAACAAAATGAAAGGTAAAAATTTAATCATCTCAAAGATGCAGGAAAAACATTTGACAAAATTTAACATCCACTCATAATAAAACTCTCAACAAAGTGGGTTTAGAGGAAACATATCCCAACATAATAAAGGCCATACATAAAAATCCCACAGCTAACATCATACTCAATGGTAAAAACCTGAGAGCTTTTCCTCTAAATTCAGGAATAAGACAGGGATGTACACTCTCATTACTTTTATTCAACATACTACTGGAAGCCCTAGGCGTAGCAATCAGACAAGAAAAAGAAATAAGAGACATCCATAGTGGTAAAGAAGAAGATAAACTGTCACTATCTGAAGATGACATGGTAATCTATGTAGAAACTTCTAAGGACTCCAATAGAAAAACTACTAGAAAGAATAAGTAAATTCAGTTAAATTACACAATACAAAATTAATACCCAGAAATCCATAATAACAAAATAGCAGAAAAAAAATTAACAAAAAACTGCATTTACAATGACACCAAAAAGAATGAAATACC
This sequence comes from Mirounga leonina, assembly GCF_011800145.1. Taxonomy (NCBI): domain Eukaryota; kingdom Metazoa; phylum Chordata; class Mammalia; order Carnivora; family Phocidae; genus Mirounga; species Mirounga leonina. The sequence continues at coordinate 1,434,965 of NW_023270143.1, read as the reverse complement.
TAGGAATAAACCTAACCAAGGAGGTGAACGATGTGTATTCTGAAAGCTATAAAAGATTAATAAAAGAAATTGAAGATGACACAAATGGAAAGATACTCCATGCTCATGGATTGGAGGAATTAATATTATTAAAATGTCCATATTACCCAAAGAAATCTACATCTTTAATGCAATCACTATCAAAATAACAACAGCATTTTCCTTGGAACTAGAACAAACTATCCTAAAATTTGTATGGAACCACAAAAGATACCAAATATCCAAAGAACCCTTGAAAAAGAAAAGCAAGGCTGAAAGTGTCACAATCCCAAATTTCAAGATATAATACAAAGCTGTAATAATCAAAACAATATTGTACTGGCAAAAAATAGACACTTAGATCAATAGAACAGAATAGAGAACCCAGAAACAAACTCATTCATATATGGCTAAATAATCTATGACAAAGGAGGTGAGAATATGCAATGAGGAAAAGACAGTCTCTTCAATAAATGGTGCTGAAAACTGGACAGCTACATGTAAAAGAATGAAATTGGACTACTTTCTAACACCATACACAAAAACTAACTCAAAATGGGTTAAAGACCTAAATGTGAGTCCTGAAACCATAAAATTCCTAGAGGAAAACACAGGCAGTAATTTCTCTGGCATAGGCCTTAGCAACATTTTTCTAGATATGTCTCTTAAGGCAAGGGAAACAAAACCAAAATTAACTATTGGGACTACATCAAAATAAAAAGCTTTTGGACAGCAAGGAAACCATCAATAAAACAAAAAGGCAACCTACTGAATGGGAGAAGATATTTGCAAATGATATATCCAATAGGAGTTTAATATCCAATTTATAGGAAGATCTTATACAACTCAACACCAAAAAAAACCACAATTTGATTAAAAAAAGGGGCAGAGGGACTGAATAGACATCTTTCCAAAGAAGACATACAGATGGCCAACAGATACATGAAAAGATGTTCAACATCAGTCATCATCAGAGAAATGCAAATCAAAACCACAATGAGATATTACTTCACACCAGTCATATTGGCAAAAATCAAAAAGAGAAGAAACAACAAGTGTTGGCAAATATGTGGAGAAAAAGAAACTCACATACACTGTTAGTAGGAAAGTAAATTGGTATAGCCACTGTGGAAACAGTACAGATGTTCCTCAAAAAATTTAAAATAGAAATATCATATGATCTAATAATTCAACTAGTGGGTATTTACCCAAAGAAAATGAAAACACTAATTCAAAAAGATATATGCAACCCTATGTTTATTACATCATTATTTACAATAGCCAAGATATGGAAGGAACCTAAGTGTTTACCAATAGAGGAAGATAAGGAAGACAGACAGGCAGACAGACAGACACACACACACACACACACACACACACCCCACACACAATGGAATATTATGCCACCATTAAAAAGGATGAGATATTTCTCATTTGCAACAACATAGATGTCCTAGAGGGTATTATGCTAAGTGAAATAAGTCAAACTGAGAAAAACAAATATATGATTTCACTCATATGTGGAATCTAAAAAACAAAACAAATGAACAAGCAAACAAAAGCAGAATCAGACCTACACATACAGAGAACAAATTGATGGTTGCCAGAGGTCAAGGGGTGGGGATGGCAAAATGGGTGAAGGGAAGTGAGAAGTATAGGCTTCCAGTTTGGAATAAAAAAGTCATGCAGATGAAGGTATAATATAGGGAATATAGTCAATGATTGTTTTTTTTTCCTTCATTAGTTTTTGATGTAATGTTGGAGTCACCAATATTGTAATAGCATTGTATGGTGATAGATGGTAGTTACACTTGTGGTGCACATAGCATAATGTATACATTTGTCAAATCACTATGTTGTACACCTGAAACTAGTTTAACACTCTGTACCAAGTATGCTCAAATTTAATTAAAAAAAAAAAGAATTTCTTGTCTTTGAACAGCATTATGAGAAAAAATGAAAAGAAAAGTTGCAGACTGGGAGTAAATATTTTCAAATCACACATTTGATAACAGTCTTGATCTACAATATATGAAGAACTCCTCAACATCCATTTCCAATCAAGATAGGGTAATAGGGCAGCATTTTCCTTCTAACTGGAAACAACCAAAATTCAACAAAATACATGAAATAAGTTTTGAAGAACTAGACATCAAGCAACAAATGATAAGTGATCCCTGAGAGATGGGAAACAAACAGGGTCAGCCTTATGATTGCCCTAGATAACTGCCTTGAAAGAATTTCCAGTCCACAGCATAAGGAAAGGGAGCTAAGGCAGAGCCCAGTAGAGTTCCTGAGTTTAGGAGATGGAGCTGAAAGTCTAAGACCAAGATATCATGAGTTCATATATAAAGAGTACTCAAGATAACAGGACTGCACAAAGAAGAATGTCAACAATCTGTAAAGACACCCCTTGAAAATTTAGCAGATTATCATTATGCATGTGAGGAAACTACCCAAGGCCATAAAAAGAACTATCAGAAAATATTAGAGAGAACAGTAACTGGTGTTCACACAGGGCTTGGGACACTGGCCATTAATATCAGCCAAACAGCAAAAGCTTAAAATTCACAGGACATTGGCAGTGTACCCCAAAAGGTCTTATCTTAGTAGTAAAAAATAATTATCCCTAGACTGAGTACTGCTCTGGATCTGCCTACCAAATCATAAAAGCATGACCTAAAAGTATCAAACTATCTGAATAACTTAACTGCATCAAAGAACAAAGCATAAGAAGTTCATGTAAATATGCCAACTATTGTCCTAATTTCTGAGTTCCTCTTAGGACAATAGTTGGAATATAATATTCACCCAATGAATATTTGTTGAATGATTGAATGAAGGGGTTCGAATATTGGTTCTATTGCTAACTAGGGATAACAATATCTGTCTATTAAAATGCTTTAAGAAGGTCTTGTATATGTAACATGATCTATCATTCTCCCTTGAGTCTTCCTTTTGATAGTTGTTCCTATGGGTTGCATGTCTCTGCCAATGATTCTCTGTTGTGCTTTCGGCCCTCATTTTCTTGGTTATCTGCCATTATCTAGATCTATGGACTGAAGATCTTAAGATGTCTCTTTGTGTTTGATGTTTAGTTAAATCAAGGCCATACATTTTAGGATCCCATAATTTACTTCACTTATATATATATTGGACTTGATAGAGGAAAATTTATAGATTGAAAAACAAGGGATAGAATTAAACTGTATCCTAATTATTAATTTTGCTGTAGTTAAATCTCCCGATGCACCGTCTCTTCATGATCCCAATGTATCAAGAAAGAACTCCAAAGATTTTGCCCTGAGCAATAGGAAGAGTGGAATTGCTATTTATGAAGACTGAGAATACTATGAGAGAAGCAGATTTGCAAGAGAAAGACACAAGTTTGGTTTTAGATGTGTTAGTTTTGAGATACTGTAGATATTCAGATTAAGAAATCAAGTAGGCAATTGTTATAGGTATTTAGAGAGTACTGTGCTGGAAATATAAATCCTGGAAATGTCAAGTTATACATATTTAAATTTACAGGAATGGATGAAATTATAGAGCAGTTGTGTGTAAAAAGAGAAAGGATTGATAAGGAGGAATAACAGAACTAAGAAAGAATTTCTAGGGAAGTAGAGAGAGAACCAAAAGAAATGGCATCTAAGACCATGTAAAGAGAGATTTTTTTTTTTAGAGGAAGAACTGATCTATGAGCAATGTTGCTGATAAGTGCAGATAAATACTGGAAACATATTATCAACCTGGGTATTTCTGGTGACCTTGACGAGTGCAGTTTTGATGGACTTATGGAAATGGTTATAAAGAATTTGAGAAGAATGAAAGAACATAGTAACACTAAAATTAGAGTGTAGACAACTCTTTGAAGACCTTTTGTTATAGAAGAATGGGGAACTGGGTGAAAAGTAGGAGGGAAGGTGAGGTCACTAGATGAGAAATATGGACTATTTCCATGCTGATGGCAAAGATTCATTTGAAATGGAAAAGATGTTAATGCAGAAGATACAGTAGACAATTGCAGAATTGTAGATTTTTATATAACATTTTATTAGAAATTGTTATTTATTTTTTTAAAGACTTGATCTATTTATTTGTCAGAGAGAGAGCACAAGCAGAGAGAGTGGCAGGCAGAGCAGGCAGAGGAAGAAGCAGGCTCCTAGCTGAGCAAGGAGCTTGATGAGGGACTCGATCCCAGGACCCTGGGATCATGACTCCAGCCAAAGGCAGATGCTTACCCAATTGAGCCACACAGGCATCCCAGAAATTGTTATTTTAAAATTCCATCTTAAAATATGATCAATAATTGAAAGAAAAATCAAACATGAAAAGTTCATGTAAATAGAAAAAAACATACAGCAACCAAAAATTACATTTACAATGTGAATCTGGTATCTAATAAAAGATTACCAGGCATCTGAAAAGGCAGGAAAATACAATCCATAATGATAATATTCAAATAAAATGGACTGACCCTTGCACAGATTTTGAATTAGCAGAGAAGAATATTAAATGTTTATTATCTGTATTCCATATGCTCACAAAGGTAACTAGAAGAATGAAAGACACTTTTAAAATACCAAAACTGAACTTCTATAGTTGAAAACTACAATGTCTGATTTGAATAAATACACTGGAAGAGTTAGAAACATACTAAACAATGCAAAAGAAAAAATTAGTGAACTTGAAAAGACAGAAACCATCCAAATTGAAACACACAGAGGAAAATAATAACTCAAAAATGAAAGAAAAAAATCAGTGAGCTGTGGAATAACTTCAAGCAACTTAACATTGATCATTGGAGTCCCTGGAGGAGATCAGGAAAAGAAAAAAATATTTGAAGAAATAATGGACAAAACTTTGCAAATTAGATAAAAACCATAACCTACATATTTAAGAAGCTCAGTGAACTCCAAGCACAAAAACATGAATTAAAAAACACATTATAACCAAATTGCTCAAAAATTAAGACAAAATCTATAAGTAACCAGAGAAAAACCATAATGGATAGAGAAGAAAAAATAAGGATGATATCAGGTTTCTCATTGGAAACAATACACATGAGAAGACAATGAAACAAAATTTTTACAGTAATGAAAGACAAAACCTATTTACTTGAATTCTATATTGGGGAAAAATATCTTTCAAAGACAAACGCATAATAAAGACTATTTGGACATACAAAAGCTGAATGAATTCACTGACCAACAGACTTACAATACAAGAAATGTTAAAGGAAGTTCTTCAGATAAAAAGAAAATTATATCTGACAAAAATCTGGAGCTACAGACATGAAGAGTACCAGAAATGCTAACTGCATGAGTAAGAATATATTTTATTATTTAAATCTCCTTAAAAGAGAATTTAAAGTATAAAAATAACAATATTGTAGGGTTTATAACACCTGTAAGAGTAAAATTTATGACAATAGCATAAAAGCTGGGAGGGAAGAAATGGAAGTATAGTGTTTTTAGGTAAGATATCACTTGCAGGTACACTGGGATGAATTAAACATATATACCATCAACTTATGGCAACCACTAAAATAACAAAATAATTAATTATAACTAATAAACCAAAGAAGGAGAACAAATGGAATCATACAAATTAAAATCTAAAAGGAGAAAACAGGGGGAAAGTGGAACAAGGTATACATGGGACAAAGAAAAAACAAATAGGTAATGGACTCAAACCTAAACATACCAATGTCAACATTAAATATAAATGGTCAAAACACCACCAAAAAGGTAGAAACCATCATATTTAATTTTAAAAGCAAGAATCAACTATATGCCTCCTGAGAAGTGCACTTTAAATATAAACAAATAAGTAAAAAAAGTAGAAGTATAAAAAACATATACCATACCTAAATCTAGTCAAAAGAAAGCTCAGTGGCTATATTTATATACATTTCAAAACAAAGAACATAAAGTTTATTTTATAATGATAAAAGGGGTTAATTACTCTAGAAGACATGACAATTCTAAATGTTTATGCATTTAACATAAGAGGATCAAAATACATGAAGCAAAAACCGATAGAACTACAAGGAGTAAAAGACAAATCCACAATTATGGCCAGAGACTTCAATACTCCTCTCTTAATAACTGATAGAACGAGTAGGCATAAAATCAGCATGGATATAGTAGACATGAGCAACACTATCAACCAGTTTGACATGACTGATAGTTATAGAACACTTCATCCAACAGCAGAAAAATACATACTCTTCTTAAGTGTACATGAAACATTTTAGATATATAGACCACATTCTGGGTCATAAAAACTTATGGCAAAGTTTATAGTATTCAAGCCATAGAAAGTATGTTTCCTTCTTCTTTGCCAATTTGAATGCCTTTCATTTCTTTTTGTTGTCTGATTTCTGAGGCTAGGACTTCTAGTACTATGTTGAACAATAGTGGTGAGAGTGGGCATCCCTGTTGAGTTTCTGACCTTAAGGGAAAAGCTCTCAGCTTTTACCCATTGAGAACGATATTTGCTGTGGGCTTTTCATAGATGGCTTTTATGATATTGAGGTATGTTCTCTCTATCCCTACACTGTGAAGAGTTATAATCAGGAAAGGATGCTGTATTTTGTCAAATGCTTTCTCTGCATCAATTGAGAGGATCATATGGTTCTTTTCTTTTCTTTTATTAATGTACTCTATCATGTTGATTGATTTGGAAATGTTGAACTGTCCTTGCATCCCAGGAATAAATCCCACCTGGTCATGATGGATAATCCTTTTAATGTACTGTTGGATCCTATTGGCTAGTATCTTGTTGAGTATTTTGGCATCCATGTTCATCAGGGATATTGGTCTGTATTTCTCCTTTTTGATGGGTCTTTGCCTGGTTTGGGTATCAGGGTAATACTGGCCTCATAGAATGAGTTTGGAAGTTTTCCTTCCATTTCTGTTTTTAGAAACAGCTTCAGATGAATAGGTATTATTTCTTCTTTCTTCTTTAAATGTTTGGTAGAATTCCCCTGGGAAGCCATCTGGCCCTAGACTCTTGTTTTCTGGAGGCTTTTGATTACTCCTTCCGTTTCATTACTGGTTGTTTATCTATTCAGATTGTTAATTTCTTCCTGTTTCAGTCTTGGTAGTTTCTAAGTTTCCAGGAAAGCATCCATTTCTTCCAGGTAGCTTAATTTGTTGGCATATAGTTGCCGATAATAATTTCTAATAATTATTTCTATTTCCTTGGTGTTAGTCCTGATCTCTCCCCTTCCTGGTGTTAGTCCTGATTCATGATTTTATTAATTTGGGTCCTTTCCATTTTCTTTTGGATTAGTCTGGCCAGAGGCTTATCAATCTTATTAATTCTTTCAAAGAACCAGCTTTTAGTTTTGTTGATCTGTTCTACTGATTTTCTGGTTTCTATTCCTTTGACCTCTGCTCTAATCTTTATTATTTCTCTTCTTCTGCTTGGTTTAGGTTTTATTTGCTGTTCTTTCTCCAGCTCCTTTAGGTGTAAGGAACAAACAATCCTAAAATTTGTATGGAACCAGAAAAGACCCTGAATTGCCAAAGGAATGTTGAAAAAGAAAAACAAAGCTGGCAGCATCATGTTGCCTGGCTTCAAGCTATGTTACAAAGCTGTGATCATAAGGACAGCATTGTATTGGCACAAAAACAGACACATAGATCAGTGGAACAGAATGGAGTCTCCAGAAATGGACCCTCAACTCTATGGTCAATTAATCTTTGACAAAGCAGGAAAAAATATGCAATGGAAAATAGACAGTCTCTTCAATAAATGGTGCTGGGAAAATTGGACGGCTATATACAGAAGAATGAAACTGGACCATTCTCTTACACCATACACAAAGATAAACTCAAAATGGATGAAAGACCTCAATGTGAGGCAGGAATCCATCAAAATCATAGAGGAGAACATAGACAGTAACCTCTTTGACACTGGCCACAGCAACTTCTTGCTAGACACATCTCTAAAAGGCAAGGGAAACAAAAACAAAATGAACTTTTGGGACTTCATCAAGATCAAAAGCTTCTGCACAGCAAAGGAAACGGTCCACAAAACTAAGAGGCAACCCACGGAATGGGAGAAGATATTTGCAAATGACATTACAGATAAAGGGCTGGTATCCAAGATCTATAAAGAACTTCTCAAACTCAACACTCAAAAAAAAAAAAAAAATAAGTCAAAAAATGGGCAGAAGACATGAACAGACACTTCTCCAAAGAAGACATACAAATGGCTAACAGACACATGCAAAAATGTTCAACATCATTAGCCATCAGGGAAATACAAATGAAAACCACAATGAGATACCACATTATACCAGTTAGAATGGCAAAAATTGACAAGGCAAGAAACAACAAATGTTGGTGAGGATGTTGAGAAAGGGAAACCCTCTTACACTGTTGGTGGGAATGCAAGTTGGTACAGCCACTCTGGAAAACAGTATGGAGGTTCCTCAAGACGTTAAAAATAGAACTACTCTATGATCCAGCAATTGCACTACTAGGTATTTACTCCAAAGATACAGATGTTGTGAAAAGAAGGGCCACCTGCACCCCAGTGTTCATAGCCGCAAAGTCAATAGCCATACTGTGGAAGGAGCTGAGATGTCCTTCAATAGATGAATGGATAAAGAAGATGTGATTCATGTATACAATGGAATATTACTCAACCATCAGAAAAAATGAATACCCACCATTTGCATCAACATGGATGGGACTGGAGGGGATTTTGCTAAGTGAAATAAGACAAGCAGAGAAAGACAATTATCACATGGTATCACTCATATGTGGAACATAAGGTATAGCATGGAGGACAATAGGGAAAGGAAGAGAAAGCTGAAGTGGGGGGAAATCAGAGAGGGAGACAAACCATGAGACTATGGACTCCATGAAACAAACTGAGAGTTTCAGAGGGGAGGGGGGTAGGGCGATGGGGTGGCTGGGTGATGGGTATTAAGGAGGGTCCGTGTTGTAATGAGCACTGAGTGTTAAATGCAACTAATGAATCATTGAACACTTCATCAAAAACTAAGATGCACTGTATGGTGGCTAACTTAACATAATAAAAAAAAAGAACATGGGAAAAAAAGAAAGTATGTTTCCTTATCACAATGGAATAAGTTGAAATCGAGAACAGAAAGATCTCTGGAACATGTCCAAATCTTTGGAAGCTAAATAACATGCTTCTAAATAACGCACAAATCATAGAAGAAATCAAAAGGGAAATTAGAAAGTATTTTGAAACTGATGAAAACAGAACATATCAGAATTTGTGGGACTCTGCTAAAAAAGTACTTAGAAGAAAATTTATAGCACTAAATGCCTACATTAGAAAATAATAAATGTCTCAAATCATTAACCTCAGCTTCCTCCTTAATAAATTAGAAAATGAAGAGCAAATTTAGTCCAAAGTAACCAAAAGAAATAGTAACTATTAAAGCAGAAATCAATAAACTAGAAAACAGTAAAACAATAGAGAAAATCAATTAAGCCAAAATGTGGTTCTTTGAGATGATCAATAAAATTGATAAACTTTTAGCCAGCCTGATCCAGAAAAAAAGAGATACAAATTACCAATATCAGAGGTGAGAAACGTGACATCATATTGTGTTAGTCGTTCAACTTTGTTCTTTTTTTTTTTTTTTTGGAGTTGCTTTGGCAATATTCCAAGTCCTTTGCATTTCTGTATGAATTTTGGAATCAGCTTAACAATTTATACAAAACAGGATAATAAGAAACTGTTATGAACCAGTTTATGAAAATAAATTTGACAAATTACATGAAATGAATAAATTCCTTGAAAACAACTCAATCTTCATGTAAGAATAAATATAACCTGAATAGCCTTATATCTATTTTTAAAATTCATGTAAGAATAAATAAAACCTGAATAGCCTTATATCTATTTTTAAAATTTGAAATTGTATTCTTAAACCCTCCTACAAAGAAAACTCCAAGACCAGATGGCATCACTGATGATTTCTTTCCTTTTTTTTTTTTTTAAAGATTTTATTTATTTGACAGAGAGAGACACAGCGAGAGAGGGAACACAAGCAGGGGAAGTGGGAGAGGGAGAAGTAGGCTTCCCGCGGAGCAGGGAGCCAGATGCGGGGCTGGATCCCAGAACCCTGGGATCATGACCTGAGCCGAAGGCAGACGCTTAACAACTGAGCCACCCAAGTGCCTCTCCATTCAATTTTCAAAAAGCTACTAGAACTAAGTAAGTTTAGCAAAGTTTCAAGATTTAATATCTATATACAGAAAGTATTGTATCTATATACACTAGCAGTAAATGGCTGAAATTGAATTTTTAAAAATACCATTATGGGGCTCCTGGGTGTCTCAGTTGGCTAAGCATCTGCCTTTGGCTCAAGTCAAGTGTCCTGGGATCGAGCTCCACATCAGACTCCCTGCTCAGCAGGGAAGCCTGCTGCTCCCTCTCCCTCCACCCCTACCCCCACCCCGGCCCCCACTCATGCTCTCTCTCTCTCTTGCTCTACTCTCAAATAAATAAAATATTTTTAAAATACCATTTATAATAGCCTTCAAATATATGAAATATAGTCGGGACACCTGGGTGGCTCAGTTGGTTAAGCGTCCAACCCTTGGTTTCAGCTCAGGTCATGATCTTGGGGTCATGAGATCGAGCCCTGTGCCAGCTCTGCACTCAGACTGGAGTCTGCTGGAGATTCTTTCCCCCCTCTCTCCTCCCCCTCTGCTCCTCCCCCCATTCTCTCTCTCTCTTTCTCCCTCCCCCTCTCTCTAAAATAAATAAATAAAATCTTTAAAAAAACATATGAAATATACTCAACACCCAGAAAATTTGATTAAAACTTTGACAGAATATCTGAATAAACATTTTTCCAGAGAAGATATACAGATGACCAACAATCACATGAAAAGATGCTTAACATCACTAATCATTAGGAAAATGCAAATCAAAATCACAGTGAGATATCACATCTCACACCTGTCAGAATGGCTAGTATCAAAAAGACAAGAAATAACAAGTGTTGGCAAGAATGTGGAGATTAGGAAACCCTCATACACTGTTGGTGGGATTGGAAATTGGTGCAACCACTGTGGAAAACAATATGGAGGTTCCTCAAAAATTAAAAATAGAAATACCATATTATCTAATAATTCCACTACTAGATATTTATCCAAAGAAAATGAAAAAACTAATTTGAAAAGATACCTGCACCCCTATGTTTATTGCAGCATTATTTATAATAGCCAAGATATGGAAGTAAGCTAGGTGTCCATCAATAGATGAATGGATAAAGAAGATGTGGTATATTATATAATGGAATATTACTCAGCCATAAAAGAGAATGAGATCGTGCCATTTGCAACAACATGGATGGACCTAGAGACTATTATGCTAAGTGAAATAAGTCAGACAAAGACAAATACCATATGATTCCACTTATATGTGAAATCTAAAAAAAAAAAAAAATGTTTTTAAACCAAAAAAATCCAGAAACAGATCCATAAATACAGAAAAAAACTGGAGGTTACCAGAGGGGAGAAGGGTGGGGGAATGGGAAAAATGGGTGGAGTGGGAGGTACAAGCTTCCAGTTGTGGAATGAATAAGCCATGGGGATGAAAAGCACAGCATAGGGAATATAGTCAATGATATTATAATAGCATTATATGCTGAGAGATGGTAGCTGCACTTGTGGTGAATATAGCATAACATGTAGAGTTTGAATCACTATGTTGTATACCTGAAACTAATGTAACATTGTGCTTCAACTACAATAAAAATTTTTTGTAAAGAGTGAACAAATATATGAAATATTTAGGAAGAAATCTGGAAAAAAATGTGAAAGACCTGTACATTGAAAATTACAAAATATTGTTGAGAAAAGTTGAAGACCTAAATAAAAGGAGGATAATATCTTGCTCATGAGCCAAAGACTCAATATTAAGATGTCACAAGGATCTACATATTTGATGCAATCCCAACAGTCTCTTTTGTAGAAATAGACAAGCTAATTTTAAAATTCATATGGAAATGCAAAAGACCCTGAAAGAGCCAAACAACTCTGAAAAAAGAACAAAGTTTGAGGGACTAAGAATATCTGATTTCAAAAATTAGCATAAAGCTACTGTAATCAAACAGTGTTATTTTGCCTAAAGATCGACAAATACAACAGTGGAACAGAAGGTCCAGAAATAAACCTACACACACACACACACACACACACATACACACATAGACAACTGTCATCTGACAAAAGCACAAAGGTAATACAATGGAGAGAGGATAGCCTTCTCAACACATACTGCTAGAACAACTGGATAACTATATGTGAAAAAAAAAAGATTGTGGATCCATACATTGTACCATATACAAAATTAACCTAAAATGGGCCATAGACCTAAATATAAAACCTGAAACTATAAAACTAGTAAAGGGAAACATAAGAGAAAATCTTTATATTCTTATGTTAGGCAAAGATTTTTTAGGGGCACCTGGCTGGCTCAGTGGGTGGGGCACGTGACTCAACCTCGGGGTTTAAGTTCGAGCCCCATGTTGGGTGTAGAGATTACTTAAAAATAAAATCTTTAAAAAAAAATTCTTTAGATATGATGTGAAAAGCATGATCCAAAAAAGAACAAAATGATAAAAATCATCAAAATTAAAAATTTCTTTTCCTCAAAAGACACTGTTTAGATCAAAAAATAGTATTGGGAAAACTAGATATTCACATGCAAAAGAATGAAGTAGGACCCTTACCTTACACGATATACAAAAATTAACTCAAAATAGATCAAAAATAAGAATTAGAACTATAAAATTCTTGGAAGACAACATAAGATTATGACATTGGATTTGGCAATGATTTCTTGGATATAACATCAAAAGCATAGGAAACAAAAGAAAAAAAAAATTGGACTACACCAAAATTAAAAACTGTGCCATTAAAGGACACAGACAATACAATGAAAAGGTAATCCATGTAATGGGAGAAAATATTTGCAAATCATATATCTGATTAGGGTTTAGTATGTAGAATATATAAAGAATCTCCACAACTCAACAACAATAAAAAAACCAACCCAATTAAAAAATAAGCAAAGAAGACATTACTCAAAGAAGATATACTAATGACCAGTAAATACGTGAAAAGATGCTCAACATCACTAATCATTAAGGAAGTGCAAATCAAAACCACAATTAGATATCACTTCATACCCATTAGGATAACTACTATCAAAAAAAAAAAGATGCAATAATATGGATGAAGCTAGAGAGTATAAATACTGCTAAGGGAAATAATTCAGTCAGAGATATACAAATACCATGTGATTTCACTCCTATGTGCAATTTAAGAAATAAAACAAGCAAAGGGAAAAAAAGAAAGAGAGAAAGAGAAACCAAGAAACAGATTCTCAACTATAGAGAACAAATTGGTGGTTACTGGAGGGGGGGTGGGGGGGTGAAATAGGTGAGGGTAGTAAGGAGGGCACTTGTGATGAGCACTGGGGGATGTATGGAAATGTTGAATCACTAAATTCTACACCTGAAACTAATACAACACTGTACATTAACTATACAAAATTAAAATAAAAACTTAAAATAACAACAACACAGAGAAGAAAGAATGAGATCAATGGAGTGGTTGCAAAGCATTAAGTACAATCTGTGTGTTCAGATAAAAACTCTTTTTAAAATTAACTATGGCAACTGGGAAGCTAATCAGGGTGCCTGGGATGAGACTGAGTACTATAGTGAATCTAGAACAGGGACAAAAGGGAGAATATGATGTATAGTTTTGTTATTTTGAACAAAAGAGAAAAGAATAAACCTCTTTACTTGTGGGGGGAAAAGGAAAAAGAAAAGAACAAGTGTCGGCAAGGATGTGGAGAAACTGAAATTCTAATGCACTGTTGGTGGGAATGTAAAATGGTGCAGCTGCTACAAAAAACATTTGGCATTCCCCCCCCCCAAAAAAAATCAAAAATAGAATTACTGTATGATCTAGTAATTCTACTACTGGATATTTACCCAAGGGAAATGAAAATGCTAATTTGAAAAGATACTCAAAACTACTGAAAGGAGGGATTCAGAGATATTTATACATTCATGCACAAAGCAGCATTATTCACAATAGCTATAAGATGGAAGCAACCCAAGTGTCCATCAACAGATGAATGGATAAACAAAATATGGTGTATACTACAATGGATTATTATTCAACCTTTAAAAGGAAGGAAATTTCGACATAAGCTACAACATGAATGAACCTCAAAGACATTATGTTAAGTAAAATAAACAAATCACAAAAGGACAAATACTGTATGATTCTGCTTGTATGAGATACCAAGAGTAGTCAAATTCAGAGAGAGAATGTAGAATGGGAGTTGCCAGAGGCTAGGGGAAGAGGGGAATTAGTTTTTAGAAGGTATAGATTCAGTTAGACAAGATGAAATGAGATCTCAAGATGGATTGTGGTGATGGTTGCAAAACAATGCGAATGTATTTAATGCCACTGAACTGTACACTTAAAAATGGTTATGATGGAGGGGCTCCTGGGTGGCTCAGTCAGTTAAGCATCTGACTCTTGATTTCAGCTCAGGTCATGATCTCAGGGTGATGAGATCAAGCCCCTCATTGGGCTCTGTGCTCAGCACAGAGTCTGCTTGGGATTCTCTCTCCATCTCCCTCTGCCCCTCCCTGTTCTCCTCTCTCTCTCTCTCAGTAAATAATTTTTTTAAAAAATTGGTTATAATGGAATAACACCCAGGAACAGCTAAGCTGGAAGCCTGAGGAGCTGAAGAAGACACCTGGCTGCTACACAGCTGTGTGTGCTTAATGGACCATGTGCTGCTATGTATGCCTGAAGTACTAGAAATGCAAATTTGGAGAGACTTTGCCATCTAAATTCATGGCTGGATTAAGTGCCTAATTAGGATGTCTTTTTCAACAGGTTGGAATAAGCATGCAACCATTACTTTGGTCTGGGAAACTATACGGTTCATCTCAAAGTATTGTAAGGAAAATTGGTACTAATATGTCTCTGATCCAGTGTCCAAGAGATCAGTTTCAGCTTACCACCCCTACAGCAGAATGGAGTGCCAGCCACCCAGGAGAGGATGGAGTGGTGTCTTTTGCTGATGTTGGATGGGTAGCCAAAGAAGGAGAGTATTCAACAAGACAATGGACAGAGGTCAGGTCAAGGCAACCCCTTCAGGATGACCTTCCACTCGTTGAGAAGCCCCCAAGCAGGCAGCTTTCCTCACCAAACTTGTCTCCAGAAGAGCCTCAACTAAAGAATACAACACTGGCAAATGAGGAACCACTGCAGAAGACCTGTGCCCTTAAAAATAAAACTGCAGCTCTCAGCTCAGATTACCAAAATTGTGACCCTGGCATGAACAGCAAAAGCTCATTGCAGGTGATTTAGATTCTACCATATCTGTTACCACATCACTCTCTGTCCCGCCACCTTCCCCTCTGCCACTTCCCCTGCCCATCCCTCCATCAGGGCTCCACCAAAATGTATCTGCTATTGATCTAATTAAAGAGTGAAGAGACAAAAAAAAAAAAAAAAAAAAACCTATGTTGGAAACACTTCCATTAAGAATAGCCCAAAGAAACCTGATATACCAAATATGCTAAAGATCCTTAAAGATATGAACAGCGTGGGGTGCCTGGGTGGCTCAGTCATTAAGCATCTGCCTTCAGCTCACGTCATGATCCCAGGGTTCTGGGATCCAGCCCCACATTAGGCTCCCTGCTCGGCGGGAAGCCTGCTTCTCCCTCTCCCACTCCCCCTGCTTGTGTTCCCTCTCTCGCTATGTCTCTCTCTGTCAAATAAATAAATAAAATCTTTTTAAAAAATATATGAACAGTGTAAAACTTTGGTCAATAAAAAAGGTCAAAACAACATATAAAGCCCAAACTGGTGGATGTTACTGACACTGCTGCCATCATAGCAGAGACTCTGAAAAAGAAACTTCCTTATCAGTATCAAAGTGATAGCCAAGGTGAAGTTGAAAAAGGAATTCCAAAGTATGAATGAGAGGCCACCTCAGAAACAGTTTTGTTTGGGCCACACATGCTGAACTCTACAAAAAAAAATGAATGTTTTAATTGAAAATGTTTTAACTTCTAATAGACAATGACCTGAGGAAAACTATCCTTGTTCAGCTGTTTGCTAGTAGAAAACAACACTATTTAGTACATACCTGATTGTAGTAGTCAGAGGTCTCCTTTTAAATTTAGAGGATTAAGCAACAACAAAAGCACTCTAAGTTTGCTTTTATGTTTGCTTTTATGAGATGGTCAGTTCTAAAGTTTTTCATAACATATGTGTATTCTGACATATTTTTCATGTGTAGCCAGGATATTTAGGTTTCCAGTCTTGAAAACGATTAGATGGATTTCAGAAGAAAGGATATTTCTAGATGTGAGTTTTTAATTCTTAACACTAATTTATCTGTGCAAATGTTTTATATGCATATATTTGCGTATAAAACAGTCTACGTAAAATTTAGCAATGATGGCATTTGAGGGTACGGTTAACATTATTAGTTTTCAAAAAAAAAATTATTAGTTTTCAGTTATCATTTACTATTCAATGATGGACAGCTGGTATAACCCAGGTTGTTGGAGTAAAATATTTGAGATTGGAGTTTTCTTACGTTGAACAGGACTTTTTTTTTTTAAGATTTTATTTATTTATTTGACAGAGATAGACACAGCGAGAGAGGGAACACAAGCAGGGGGAGTGGGAGAGGGAGAAGCAGGCTTCCCACCGGGCAGGGAGCCCGATGTGGGGCTCCATCCCAGGACCCTGGGATCATGAACTGAGCTGAAGGCAGATGCTTAATGACTGAGCCACCCAGGCACCCCTTGAACAGGACTTTTACCTTACATTCTTTCCATATTTTTTTAAAGGTGGGGTTTGAATAGGAACAAGATAATGTTCACTGCTGAAAAATTCCAAAATGTTGGAGGGGGGAAAGATGGCGGAGTAGTAGGGGACCCTATTTCAACTGGTCCCCGGAATTGAGCTGGATATCTACCAGACCACTCTGAGCACCCACAAAACCAGCCTGAGATGTAAGAAGATCTGGATCTCTACAAACAGAATATCGTGGGCGGCTGGTTTCAAGGTACGAAGGGGGGAGCAGTGATTCTGTGGGCAGATATCGAACGATAAACGGTGGCGGGAGGGTGCTTGGACATGGGGATCCTACACCGCCGGTGAGTGACAGGCTCACGCGCTGCGGACGGGCACAGACTCACAGACAAGTAACGTCGGAAAAGAACTTTAGTGCAGCCCCCGGGGTGGAAAACCAGACAGGCGGGGTCACGCGCACGTGAACCGCAGCCCCCCCCCCCCCCCCCGACAGAAACCGGAGGGACTGTCGCGCGCACGCGAACTGCAGCCTCCGAGACGGAAACCCGGTGCGCCCGGTCGCGCTGGTGAACTGCAACCCCCGGGGTGGAAACCCCAAGCGGCAGACTCGCGCGCGAGAACTGGGAGCGGCTGGTGGTTTTAGAAGAAAAAGGCCAGAGACGTGCCCCGACCTGGAGGCAGGACTGGGAGCACTGCGGAGGGATGCACAACCCAGGACGCTGCAGTTCATAGCAGCACAGACAGAAACGGAGATAGTGTGGTCTGGAGAGCCCACTGAAGAACAGACTGAGGACTCTCTGCTCTGAGGCAGAGGGTTGGAAATGGTCTCTTCTGCTCTGACTTGCGGAAGAGACGTGGAAAGCCGCCAGGAAAAGGCGCCAGAGAACAAAACCCCAAAGACTGATTCCCACTGAGCCCATCCCCCGCCACAGGGGTGCAGGGCAACTCCCCGCAAACAGGGTTGCCTGAGTAACAGCGCGGCAGGCCCCTCCCACAGAAGGCAGGCTGGGAAAACAAGAGGCCAGCAACCCTAAGGTCCCAAGAAAACAGGTGCATCTTGCCTGGGTTCTGGTCAATAATTTTGACTCTATACATTCCCTCAAACACCCATCCACAGAATGACTAGGAGGAGGAGCCCCCAAAACAGAAAAGACTCAGAGATTATGACTTATGCCACAGATTTACAAATGGATGCAGATATAACCAAGATGTCAGAGATGGAATTCAGGCTAGCAATTGTGAAGACAATGGCTAGAATGGAGAAATCAATTAATGGCAACATAGAGTCTCTAAGGGCAGAAATAAAAGGTGAACTGGCAGAACTTAAAAATGCTATCAATGAGATCCAATCCAATCTAGATAATCTAACAGCTAGGGTAACTGAGACAGAAGAGAGAATAAGCGATCTGGAAGACAGTATAATAGATAAAAAGGGAAAAGAGGAGGCCAGGGAAAAACAACTCAGAATCTATGAAAATAGAATCAGAGAAATAAGTGACACCATGAGGTGTTCCAATGTCAGAATAATTGGAATCCCGGAGGGAGTGGAGAGAGAGAGAGGGCTAGAAGATGTATTTGAACAAATCGTAGCTGAGAACTTCCCTAAATCTGGGGAATGAAACAAACATTCGAGTCCTAGAGGCAGAGGGGACCCCTCTAAGATCAACAAAAACAGGCCAACACCCCGGCATGTAATAGTAAAACTTGCAAATCTTAGAACCAAGGAAACCATCTTAAGGGCAGTTAGGGGAAAGAGATTCCTTACCTACAGAGGGAGGAACATCAGAATAACGTCAGACCTATCCACAGAGACCTGGCAAGCCAGAAAGGCCTGGCAAGACATATTCAGGGTACTAAATGAGAAGAACATGCAGCCAAGAATACTTTATCCGGCAAGGCTTTCATTTAGAAAGGATGGAGAGATGCAGAGCTTACATGACCGGCAGAAGTTGAAAGAATATGTGACCACTAAGCCGGCCCTGCAAGAAATATTAAGGGGAGTTCTATAAGAGGAGAAAGACCCCAAGAGTGATCTACAACAGAAATTGACAGGGACAATCTATAAAAACAACGTCTTCACAGGCAACATGATGACAATTAATTCATATCTTTCAATAATCACTCTCAATGTGAATGGCCTAAACGCTCCCATAAAACAGCACAGGGTCACAGATTGGATAAAAAGACAGGACCCATCCATATGCTGTCTACAAGAGACTCATTTTGAACCTAAAGATACATCCAGACTGAAAGTGAAGGAATGGAGATCTATCTTCCATGCCAGCGGACCTCAAAAGAAAGCTGGGGTAGCAATTCCTATATCAGACAAATTAGATTTTAAGCTAAACACTGTAGTTAGAGACACAGAAGGACATGATATCATTCTTAAAGGGTCTATCCAACAAGAAGATCTAACAGTTGTAAATATCTATGCCCCCAACATGGGAGCAGCCATATACATAAGCCAACTGTTAACCAAAATAAAGAGTCATATTGATAACAATACGTTAATTGTAGGAGACCTCAATACTCCACTCTCAGCAATGGACAGATCATCTAAGCAGAAAATCAACAAGGAATCAAGAGCTTTGAATGATACATTGGACCAGATGGACCTCACAGATATTTACAGAACATTCCACCCTAAAACAACAGAATACTCATTCTTCTCAAGCGCACATGGAACTTTCTCCAGAATAGACCATCTACTGGGTCACAAATCAGGTCTAACCGATACCAAAAGATTGAGATTATTCCCTGCATATTCTCAGACCACAATGCTCTAAAACTGGAACTCAATCACAAGAAAAAATTTGGCAGATATTCAAACACTTGGAAGCTAAAGACCACTCTGCTCAAGAATGTTTGGGTCAACCAAGAAATCAAAGAAGAACTTAAACAATTCATGGAGATCAATGAGAACGAAAACACATCGGTCCAAAACCTATGGGATACTGCAAAGGCGGTCCTAAGGGGGAAATACATGGCCATCCAAGCCTCACTCAAAAAAATAGAAAAATCCTGAATTCACCAACTAACTCTACACCTTAAAGAACTAAAGAAAAAGCAACAAGCGACTCCTAAGCCATGCATTAGAAGAGAAATAATTAAGATTAGAGCAGAAATCAATGAATTAGAAACCAGAAACACAGTAGATCAGATCAATGAAACTAGAAGCTGGTTCTTTGAAAGAATTAATAAGATTGATAAACCACTGGCCAGACTTATCCAAAAGAAGAGAGAAAGGACCCAAATTAATAAAATTATGAATGAAAGGGGAGAGATCATGACTAACACCAAGGAAATAGAAACAATTATTAGAAATATTATCAACAACTCTATGCCAATAAACTGAGCAATCTGGATGAAATGGAGGCCTTCCTGGAAACCTATAAGCTGCCAAGACTGAAACAGGAAGAAATTGACAACCTGGAGAGGCCAATAACCAGTAACGACATTGAGGCAGTGATCAAAAACCTCCCAAAAAACAAGAGTCCAGGGCCTGATTGATTCCCTGGGGAAATCTACCAAACATTCAAAGAAGAAATAATACCTATTCTACTGAAGCTGTTTCAAAAAATAGAAACAGGAAACAGAAGGAAAATTTCCAAACTCATTCTATGAGGCCAGCATTACCTTAATCCCCAAACCAGGCAAAGACCCCATCAAAAAGGAGAATTTCAGACCGATATCCATGATGAATATGGATTCCAAAATCCTCAACAAAATCCTAGCTAACAGGATCCAACAATACATTACAAGGATCATCCACCACGACCAAGTGGGATTTATCCCCGGATGCAAGGGTGGTTCAACATTCGCAAATCAATCAATGTGATAGAACACATTAATAACAGGAGGGAGAAGAACCATATGGTCCTCTCAATTGATGCAGAAAAAGCATCTGACAAAATACAACATCCTTTCCTGATTAAAACTCTCCAGAGTATAGGGATAGAGGGAACATTCCTCAAGCTCATAAAATCCATCTATGAAAAACCCACAGCAAATATCATTCTCAATGGGGAAAAGCTGAGAGCCTTTCCCTTAAGATCAGGAACACGTCAAGGGTGCCCACTCTCACCACTGTTGTTCAACATAGTACTAGAAGTCCTAGCAACAGCAATCAGACAACAAAAAGAAATAAAAGGTATTCAAATTGGCAAAGAGGAAGTCAAACTCTCTCTTTTCACAGACGACATGATACTTTATGTGGAAAACCCAAAAGACTCCACCCCCAAATTACTAGAACTCATCCAGCAATTCAGTAATGTGGCAGGATACAAAATCAATGCTCAGAAATCAGTTGCTTTCTTATACACTAACAACACAACTGTAGAAAGAGAAATTAAAGAAACGATTCCATTTACAATAGCACCAAAAACCATAAGATACCTCGGAATAAACCTAACCAAAGAGGTAAAGGATCTATACTCTGGGAACTACAAAACACTCATGAAAGAAATTGAAGAAGACACAAAAAGATGGAAAACTATTCCATGCTCATGGATCAGAAGAATAAACATTGCTAAAATGTCTATGCTACCCAGAGCAATCTATACCTTCAATGCCATCCTGATCAAAATTCCAATGACATTTTTCAAAGTGCTGGAACAAACAATCCTAAAATTTGTATGGAATCAGAAAAGACCCCGAATTGCCAAGGAAAGGTTGAAAAAGAAAAACAAAGCTGGGGGCATCACGTTGCCCGATTTCAAGCTATATTACAAAGCAGTGATCACCAAGACAGCATGGTATTGGCACAAAAACAGACATACAGACCAATGGAACAGAATGGAGAACCCAGATATGGACCCTCAACTCTATGGTCAATTAATCTTTGACAAAGCAGGAAAAAACATGCAATGGAAAAAAGACAGTCTCTTCAATAAATGGTGCTGGGAAAATTGGACAGCCACATGCAGAAGAATGAAACTCGACCATTCTCTAACACCATTCACAAAGATAAACTCAAAGTGGATGAAAGAACTCAATGTGAGACAGGAATCCATCAAAATCCTAGAGGAGAACATAGGCAGTAACCTCTTTGACATCGGCCACAGCAACTTCTTTCAAGATACATCTCCGGGCGCCTGGGTGGCTCAGATGGTTAAGCGTCTGCCTTCGGCTCAGGTTATGATCTCAGGGTCCTGGGATCAAGTCCCGCATCGGGCTCCCTGCTCCTTGGGAGCCTGCTTCTCGCTCTGCCTCTCTCTCTCTCTCTCATGAATAAATAAATAAAATCTTAAAAAAAAAAGATACATCTCCAAAAGCTAGTGAAACAAAAGCAAAAATGAACTTTTGGGACTTCATCAAGATCAAAAGCTTCTGCACAGCAAAGGAAACAGTCAACAAAACAAAGAGGCAACCCACAGAATGGGAGAAGATATTTGCAAATGACAATACAGATAAAGGGCTGGTATCCAAAATCTATAAAGAACTTCTCAAACTCAACACCAAAAAAACAAATAATCAAGTCAAATAGTGGGCGGAAGAGATGAACAGACACTTCTCTGAAGAAGACATACAAATGGCTAACAGACACATACAAAAATGTTCATCATCACTAGCCATCAGGGAAATCCAAATCAAAACCACACTGAGATACCACCTTACACCAGTTAGAGTGGCAAAAATGGACGGGAAAGAAACAACAAATGTTGGAGAGGTTGTGGAGAAAGGGGAACCCTCTTACACTGTTGGTGGGAATGCAAGTTGGTACAGCCACTTTGGAAAACAGTGTGGAGGTGCCTCAAAAATTTAAAAATAGAGCTACCCTATGACCCAGCAATTGCACTTCTGGGTATTTACCCCAAAGACACAGATGTAGTGAAAAGAAGGGCCATATGCACCCCAATGTTCATAGCAGCAATGTCCGCAATAGCCAAGCTGTGGAAAGAGCCAAGATGCCCTTCAACAGATGAATGGATCAAGAAGATGTGGTCCATATATACAATGGAATGTTACTCAGCCATCAGAAAAGATGAATACCCAACTTTTACATCAACATGGATGGGACTGGAGGAGATTATGCTAAGTGATATAAGTCAAGCAGAGAAAGTCAATTATCATATGGTTTCACTTATTTGTGGAACATAAGGAATAACATGGAGGACATTAGGAGAAGGAAGGGAAAAATGGGCGGGGGGAATTGGAGGGAGAGATGAACCATGAGAGACTATGGACTCTGAGAAACAAACAGGGTTTTAGAGGGGAAGGGGGAGGGGGGATTGGTTAGCCCGGTGATGGGTATTAAGGAGGGCATGTACTGCATGGAGCACTGGGTGTTATATGAAAACAATGGATCGTGGGTCAGTACATCAAAAACTAATGATGTATTGTATGGTGACTAACATAACATAATAAAATTAAAAACTACAAAAAAAAAGATACTTAGCAAAATGTTTGAGATTTAAAAAAAAAAAAAGAATAGGAGTTGTTATTTGTTTTTGTTTTATAAGCAGGTTAGGGAAGATGCTCATTTCTAATATGCTCTGCACACATTGGCAGGTCTGACAAGAATCCTCAATTACAAAGGGAATTTGTTAATGAATTCACCAGAGCCTGAATTATTTTTGTGAGGTCTTGAAGAACTGAGATGTTGCTAGGGAACTGAAAGAAAACAAATGTAATTGTATCTTTTAAAGAAGTGATTGAAGCAATTAACATCAAATAAGTCACAAAAAATAGCTTGCAATGTGGTGGAAAACAATGGAAGAAAACTGTATACAAATGGATAATAGATAACATGTCTCTATCAAGGGAGTTCATAGTCATAAAATAGGTTAGATTTTCAAAGGGGAGATCATCAGCTGCCCCACAATTGGGAGCTCCTTGGAAACAAGGGGATATCTACTCAACTCTGAATAAAACACTGTAGATATTTAGCAAATATATGGACCTAAGGAAGGAAAGGGAAAAAAGGAAAGGAGGGACAGAGAATGGATTAGTGGGGGAAATGGAATATATTAACTGAACATTAATGTGTTACAGTTTGACTTATACAATAAACTCAATTTAATGCCTCAAAAAAAAAAAAAGAAGAAGAAGAAGTGGTCCATATAGCCAATGGAATATTACTCAGCCATCAGAAAAGATGAATACCCAACTTTTACATCAACATGGATGGGACTGGAGGAGATTATGCTAAGTGATATAAGTCAAGCAGAGAAGGTCAATTATCATATGGTTTCACTTATTTGTGGAACATAAGGAATAACATGGAGGACATTAGGAGAAGGAAGGGAAAAATGGGCGGGGGGAATTGGAGGGAGAGATGAACCATGAGAGACTATGGACCTGAGAAACAAACAGGGTTTTAGAGGGGAGGGGGAAGGGGGGATGGGTTAGCCTGGTGATGGGTATTAAGGAGGGCATGTACTGCATGGAGCACTGGGTGTTATACGAAAACAATGGATCGTGGATCAGTACATCAAAAACTAATGATGTATTGTATGGTGACTAACATAACATAATAAAATTAAAAACTACCAAAAAAAAAAAATTCCAAAATGTTTTCCTTTAAAGGGAAGTCAAGGACATGAAAGTTGCTTCCACCTCAGTGCCAACCAGTACTGATAAAGAAAATGTAGTTGTAGTTTTCAAATAGTGACAAATCAAATTATTTCATTAAATCTCTAAATAGTGAATACCAAAATGTACCATCTTCTTTTTCTTTGTTTAATAAATGGCATCATAAGGATGACTTGTTGATAAGACTTGTGGAAATGTCAGCATAACGGAGTTTTTAAGTTTTTAATATTGGTCAAATGTATTAGCCTTATAATGAAACATTGAATAGGCAAAAGAATTTCCTATAAGTTGTTTATCATTGGTCAGAATACTGTTCTGTTGAATTATATTATGCAGCAAGCCTTGGGTGCTATTAAAAAGTGGATAAAGGCCTTTTTCTTTTCTTTTCTTTTCTTTTTTTAATTTATTTATTTGAGAGAGAGAGAGCACATGAGATGGGGGAGGGTCAGAGGGAGAAGCAGGTTCCTTGCTGAGCAGGGAGCCCGATGCGGGACTCGATCCAGGGACTCCAGGATCATGACCTGAGCCAAAGGCAGTCGCTTAACCAACTGAGCCACCCAGGTGCCCATGGGCCTTTTTCATCAAGGGCTTCTAAGGAATAGTTGTAAGTAATCATTTGTGAATACTTGATAAATCCTTGTACTTTTACATATTTCTGTTAAATTCAGCTATAGTTAATGCCAGAATCTCCTGAGTAAATATTTGGATTTATTAAATCTAGTAAGGAAAGAAGAAAAGTTGTACTTCCTGGGGGGAATGGGAGATGAGAAGAGAAATAGACATTCAGTTAAGTTATTGAAATTATGTGCAATATTCTAAATATTAGCAAATATTAGTTGAAGTAGTTTACATGGTATGGTTATTCAGCATAAATTTGAACATGGCTTTACACATGTTGTTTACGTACATTGTTTCTAACTGTTTCATATGGCTTAAAAATTCTGCCTTTAAAAGAAATTCAGAAAAATTGCCTGACATACATATCTTGACCTCCTGAGAAGTTTATATTTGTATCAGTATTGAATTTTGGCCAGTGCTACAACATAAAGTTACTGCTTTGAAATACAGCAAACATTTATTTCCTTGGGAAAAAGTGGTTAAGATAGTAAATTTTATGTTATATGTATTTTACCACAATTTTTAAAAATTAAAAAAATCTGTTAAAAGAACTTTTACCATAATTTTTAAAAATAAAAAAAAATCTGTTAAAAGTGGTCTGAGTCCAAGATGGCAGAAGAGACTTTAGTTTCATCTAGTCCCACAGATTCAGCTAGATAGCTATCAAATCATTCTGAACACATGTGAACTCAACTGGAGAACTAAGAAGAGAATAGCTGCAACTCTACAAATAGAAAAGTGACCACTTTCTGCAAGAATGACAAAATGGAAAAACTGACCTCAAAAAAGAGAACAAGAGGTGTAATGACTGCCAGGGACCTAACCAATATGGACATTAGTAAGATGTCAGAACTAGAGTTCAGAATAATGATTATAAAGATACAAGCTGGGCTTGGAAAAAGCATAGGAGACAATAGAGAATCCCTTTCTGGAGAAATAAAAGAACTAAACTCTAATAAAGTTGAAATCAAAAAGGCTATTAAGGAGATGCAATCAAAAAATGGAAACTCTATTCATTTTTCCCTTCCTACTATCTTCTTTTTTTTTTTAACATATAATGTATTATTTGTTTCAGAGGTACAGGTCTGTGATTCAACAGTCTTACACAATTCACAGCGCTCACCATAGCACATACCCACCCCAATGTCTATCACCCAGCTACACCATCCTTCCCACTGCCCCACCACTCCAGCAACCCTGTTTGTTTCCTGAGATTAAGAATTCCTCATATCAGTGAGATCATATGATACATGTCTTTCTCTGATTGACTTATTTCGCTCAGCATAATACCCTCCAGTTCCATCCATGTTGTGGAGGTGGAGATGAACCATAAGAGACTATGGACTCTGAGAAACAAACTGAGGGTTCTAGAGGGGAGGGGGATGGGGGGATGGGTTAGCCTGGTGTTGGGTATTAAAGAGGGCACGTACTGAATGGAGCACTGGGTGTTATATGCAAACAATCATGGAACACTACATCAAAAACTAATGATGTAATGTATGGTGACTAACATAACATAATAAAATAAAAAAATGTAAAATAAAAAAATGGAAACTCTAACTACTAGGATAAATGAGGCAGAAGAGAGAATTAGTGATATAGAAGACAAAATGATAGAAGAATAAAGAAGCTGAGAAAAAGAGAGACAAACAACTACTGGGCCATGAGGGGACAATTCAAGAGATAAGTGATGCCATAAAGAGAAACAATTTTAGAATAAGTGGGATCCCAGAAAGAGATAAGTACAGAAGAAGAGGAAAGAGAGAGGGGGGCAGAAGGTATATTGGAACAAATTATAGCAGAGAACTTCCCTAATCTGGGGAACGAAACAGGCATTCAATCTAGGAGACACAGAGAACCCCCCTCAAAATCAATAAAAATAGATCAACAACCTGACATATAATAGTGAAATTTGCAAATCTCAGGGAAAAGAGAATATCCAGAAAGCAGCTCAGGACAAGAGGTCCATAATCTACAACAGTAGAAATATTAGACTGGCAGCAGCTCTATCCACAGAGACCTGGCAGGCCAGAAAACACTGGCATGATATATTTGGAGTGCTAAATGAGAAAAATAGGCAGCCAAGAATACTTTAACCAGCTAGGATGTCATTCAAAGTAGAAGGAGAGATAAAAAGCTTCCAGGACAAACAGAAACTAAAAATTTGTGATCACTAAACTAGCCCTTAAAAGAAATACTAAAATGAATCCTTTAAGCAAAGAGAGAGCCCAAAAGTAACATAGATCAGAAAGGAACAAAGAGGGGCACCTGGGTGGCTCAGTCGTTAAGCGTCTGCCTTCGGATCATGTCATGATCCCAGGGTCCTGGGATCGAGCCCCGCATCAGGCTCCCTGCTCCGTGGGAAGCCTGCTTCTCCCTCTCCCACTCCCCCTGCTTGTGTTCCCTCTCTCGCTGTGTCTCTCTGTCAAATAAATAAAATCTTTAAAAAAAAAAAAAAAAGAAAGGAACAAAGACAATATACAGAAACAGTGGCTGTACTGGTAATACAATGGCACTAAATTCATATCTTTCAATAGTTACCCTGAATGTAAATGGGCTAAATGTCCCAATCAAAAGACACAGGGTATCAGATTGGATAAAAA
This sequence comes from Mirounga leonina, assembly GCF_011800145.1. Lineage (NCBI taxonomy): Eukaryota > Metazoa > Chordata > Mammalia > Carnivora > Phocidae > Mirounga > Mirounga leonina. The sequence continues at coordinate 1,407,322 of NW_023270143.1, read as the reverse complement.
AGCAAGACCCATCAATATGCTGTCTGCAAGAGACGCATTTTAGATCCAAAGACATCTCCAGATTTAAAGTAAGGGGGTGGAAAATCACTTTATCATGCTACTGGACATCAGAAGAAAGCTGGGGTGGCAATCCTTATATCAGACAAATTAGATTTTAAACCAAAGACTGTAATAAGAGAGGAGGAAGGACACTACATTATACATAAAGGGTCTAACCAACAAGATCTAACAATTATAAGTATTTATGCCCTTAACATGGGAGCATCCAATTATATCAACCATAACAAAATCAAAGAAACAAATTGATAATAATACAATAATAGTAGGGGATGTTAACACACACCCCCTCACTGCAATGGACAGATCAGCTAAGCAGAAGATCAACAAGGAAACAAGGGCTTTGAGTGACACACTGGACCAGATGGACTTCACAGATATATTCAGAGCATTCCACCCTAAAGCAACAGAATACACATTCTTCTTAAGTACACATGGAACAATGTCCAGAACAGATCATATGCTGGGTCACAAATCAGGTCTCATATAGTACCAAAAGATTGAGATCATTCCCTGCATATTTCCAGACCACAATCCTTTGAAAATGGAATGCAATCACAAGAGGAATTTGATCTATTTTGAGTTTATCTTTGTGTATGGTGTAAGAGAATGGTCCAGTTTCATTCTTCTGTATATAGCTGTCCAATTTTCCCAGCACCATTTATTGAAGAGACTGTCTTTTTTCCATTCCATATTTTTTCCTGCTTTGTCAAAGATTATTTGACCATAGAGTTGAGGGTCCATATCTGGGTTCTCCATTCTGTTCCATTGGTCTATATGTCTGTTTTTGTGCCAGTACCATGCTGTCTTGGTGATCATTGCTTTGTAATATAGTTGGAAATCAGGCAACATGATGCCCCAGCTTTGTTTTTCTTTTTCAACATTTCCTTGGCAATTCGGGGTCTTTTCAGATTCCATACAAATTTTAGGATTGTTTGTTCCAGCACTTTGAAAAATGTCATTGGAATTTTGATCAGGATGGCATTGAACTTTTGGAACTTCATCAAGATAAAACCTTCTGCACAACAAAGGAAACAGTCAACAAAACAAAGAGGCAACCCACAGAATAGGAGAAGATATTTGCAAATGACCCTACAGATAAAAGGCTGGTATCCAAGATCTATAAAGAACTTGTCAAACTCAACACCCAAGAAACAAATAATCAAGTCAAAAAATGGGCAGAAGACATGAACAGACACTTCTCCAAAGAAGACATACAAATGGCTAACAGACACATGCAAAAATGTTCATCATCACTAGCCATCAGAGAAATTCAAATCAAAACCACTCTGAGACACAACCTTACACCAGTTAGAACGGCAAAAATTGACAAGGCAAGAAACAACAAATGTTGGAAAGGTTGTGGAGAAAGGGGGACCTTCTTACACTGTTGGTGGGAATGCAAGTTGGTACAGCCACTTTGGAAAACAGTGTGGAGGTGCCTCAAAAATTTAAAAATAGAGCTACCCTATGACCCAGCAATTGCACTCCTGGGTATTTACCCCAAAGACACAGATGTAGTGAAAAGAAGGGCCATATACACCCCAATGTTCATAGCAGCAATGTCCGCAAGAGCCAAGCTGTGGAAAGAGCCAAGATGCCCTTCAACAGATGAATGGATCAAGAAGATGTGGTCCATATATACAATGGAATATTACTCAGCCATCAGAAAGGATGAACACCCAACTTTTACAGCAACATGGATGGGACTGGAGGAGATTATGCTAAGTGAAGTAAGTCGAGCAGAGAAAGTCTATTATCATATGGTTTCACTTATTTGTGGAACATAAGGAATAGCATGGAGGACATTAGGAGAAGGAAGGGAAAAAGGAAGGTGGGGAAATCAGAGGGAGAGATGAACCATGAGAGACTATGGACTCTGAGAAACAAACTGAGGGTTTTAGAGGGGAGGGTGGTGGGGGATGGGTTAGCCTGGTGATGAGTATTAAGGAGGGCACATACTGCATGGAGCACTGGGTGTTATAGGAAAACAATGAATCATGGATCACTACATCAAAAACTAATGATGTATGGTGACTAACATCACATAATAAAATAAACAAGAAGAAATTTGATAAGAACTCAAATAAATGGAGACTAAAGAGAGTCCTACTAAAGAATGAATGGTTCAACCAAGAAATTAAAGAATAATTAAAAAAAATTCATGGAAACAAATGAAAATGAAAACATGACAGTTCAGAACCTTTGGGATGCAGCAAAGGCGGTCCTAAGAGGTAAGTATATAGAAATACAAGCTTTCTCAAGAAACAAGAAAGGTCTCAAATACACAACCTAACCTTACACCTAAAGGAGCTGGAGAAAGAAGAGCAAATAAAGCCTAAACCCAGCAGGAGAAGAGAATTAATAGATTAGAGCAGAAATCAATGAACTAGAAATGAGAAGAACAGTAGAACAGATCAATGAAACTAGGAGCTGCTTCTTTGAAAGACTTAATAAGATTGATAAACCCCTAACCAGACTTATCAAAAAGAAAATAGGAAGGATACAAATAAATAAAATCATGAATGAAAGAGGAGAGATCACAACCAACACCAAGGAAATACAAACAATTATAAGAACATATTATGAGCAATTATATCCCAACAAATTATGCAATCTCAAAGAAACGGATGCATTCTTAGAGACATATAAACTACCAAAAGTGAAATAGGAAGAAATAGAAAACTTGAACAGGCCCATAATCAGCAGGAAAATTGAAGCAGTCATCAAAAATCTCCCAAAAAACATGAATCCAGGGCCAGATGGCTTCCCAGGGGAATTCTATCAAACATTTAAAGAAGAATTAATACCTATTCTTCTGAAGCTGTTTCAAAAAATCAAAATGGAAGGAAGATGTCCAAACTTGTTCTATGAGGCCAGCATTACTTTGATCCCAAAATCAAAGACCCTACCAAAAAGGAGAATTACAGACCAATATCCTTGATGAACATAGATGCAAAACTTCTCACCAAAATACTAGCCAATAGGATCCAACAGTACATTAAAAGGATTATTCACTACGACCAAGGGGGATTTATTCCTGGGCTGCAAGTTTGGTTCAACATCCCCAAATCAAACAATGTGATACACCACATTAATGAAAGGTCAAGAAACATATGATCCTCTCAATAGATGCAGAAAAAGCATTTGACAAAGTACAGCATCCTTTCCTGATTAAAATTCTTCACAGTGTAGGGGTGGAAGGATAATACCTCAATATCATAAAAGCCATCTACAAAAAGCCCACAGCGAATGTCATTCTCAATGGGGAAAAACTGAGCTTTTCCCCTAAAGTCAGGAACACGGCAAGGATGTGCACTATCACCACTGCTGTTCAACATAGTACTAGAAGTCCTAGCCTAGGAGCACCTGAGTGGCTCAGTTGGTTAAGCATCTGCCTTCAGCTCAGGTCATGATCCCAGGGTCCTAGGATAGAGCTTCACCTCTGGCTCCCTGCTCAGTGGGAAGCCTGCTTCTCCCTCTCCCTCTGCTGCTCCCCCTGCTTGTGCTCTCTCACTCATTCTCTCTCTCAAATAAATTTTTTAAAAATTTAAAAAGAAGTCCTAGCCTCAGCCATCAGATAACCAAAAGAAATAAAAGGCATCCAAATTGGCAAAGAAGTCAAACTCACTCTTCACAGATGACATGATAACAATGTGGAAAACCCAAAAAAAACTCCACACAAAAATTGCTACAACTCATACAGGAGTTCAGAAAAGTGGCAGGATATAAAATCAATCCACAGAAAACTGTTGCATTTCTATACACTAAAAATGAGACTGAAGAAAGAGAAATTAAGGAGCAATCTCATTTACAATGGCACCGAAAACCATAAGATACCTAAGGATAAACCTAACCAAAGAGGCAAAGGATCTGTACTCTGAAAACTATAGAACACTCATGAAAGAAATTGAGGAAGATACAAAGAAATGGTAAAATGTTCCATGCTCATGGATTGGAAGAACAAATATTGTTTAAATGTCTATGCTATCTAGAGCAATTTACACATTCAATGCAATCACTATCAAAATACCATCAACTTTTTTCACAAAGCTGGAACAAATAATCCTAAAATTTGTATGGAACCATAAAAGACCCTGAATAGCCAAAGGAATGTTGAAAAAGAAAACCAAAGCTGGTGGCATCACAATTCCGAACTTCACGCTCTATTACAAAGCTATAATCATCAAGACAGCATGGTACTGGCACAAAAACAGACACATAGATCAATGGAACACAATAGAGAACCCAGAAATGGACCCTCAACTCTATGGTCAACTAATCTTCGACAAAGCAGGAAAGAATATCCAATGGAAAAAGGACAGTCTCTTCAACAAACGGTGTTGGGAAAATTGGACAGCCACATGCAGAAGAATGAAACTGGGCCATTTCCTTACACCATACACAAAAATAGACTCAAAATGAATGAAAGACCTAATGTGAGACAGGAACCCATCAATATTCTAGAGGAGAACATAGGCAGCAACCTCCTTGACTTCAGTCACAGCAACTTTTTGCTAGACATGTCTCCAGAGGTAAAGGAAACAAAGGCAAAACTGAACGACTGGGACTTCATCAAGATAAAATATTTTATGCACAGCAAAGGAAATAGTCAACAAAACCAAAAGACAAATGACAGAATGGGAGAAGATATTCGCAAATGACACATCAGAATAAGGACTAGTATCCAAAATCTATAAAGAACTTACCAAACTCAACACCCAAGAACAAATAATCCAGTCAAGAAATGGGCAGAAGACATGAACATACATTACCCACAAATAAGACATACAAATGACCAACAGACACATGAGAAAACGCTCACCCTCACTCGGCTAGGAAAATACAAATCAAAACTACAATGAGATACCACCTCACACCAGTCAGAATGGCTAAAATGAACAAGTCAGGAAACAACAGATGTTGGTGAGGATGCAGAGAAAGGGGAACCCTCTTACACTGTTGGTGGGAATGCAAGCTGGTGCAGCCACTCTGGAAAACAGTATGGAGGTTCCTCAAAAAGCTGAAAATAGAGCTACCCTATGACCCAGCAATTGTAGTATAAGTATTTACCCCAAAGATATAAATGTAGTGATCTGAAGGGGTACCTGCACCCCAATGTTTATAGCAGCAATGTCCACAATAGCCAAATTATGGAAAGAGCCCAGGTGTCCATCAACAGATGAATGGACTGAATGGATATATATGGATATATATATATAACAACACACACACACAATGGAATACTACTCAGCCATCAAAAAAATGAAATCTTGCCATTTGCAATGACGTGGATGGAACTAGAGGGTATTATGCTAAGTGAAATAAGTCAATCAGAGAAAGACAATGATCATATGATCTCACTCATATGTGGAATTTAAGAATCAAAACAGAGGATCATAGGGGAAGAGAGGGGAAAAAAAACAAGACGAAATCCGAGAGAGACAAACCATAAGAGACTCTTAATCATAGGAAACAAACTGAGGGTTGCTGGAGGGGAGGCGGTGGGGGGATGGGGCAGCTGGGTGATGGACATTAAGGAGGGCACCTGATGTAATGAGCATTGGGTATTATATAGGACTGATGAATCACTGACCTCTACCTCTGAAACTAATAATACATTATATGTTAATTGAATTTAAATTTAAAAAAAAATTTTAAAGAGTTCTTTGGAATGGAAAATAAAGACACTTTTTAGAGAATGAAAAGGCAAACCAGGAACTGGGTAAAAATGTTACAAAGCATATATCTGACAAAGAACTTGTATCCAGTGAATATATAATTATCAAAACTCAACAATAAAACAACCCAATACCAAATGTGGAAGAGATTTAAACACTTTGCCAAAGAACATATATGGATGACAAATAAGCACATGAAAATATGTTCAACTCACTAGTCAGTAAGGAAATGCAAATCAAAATCACGAAATACCACTACATCCTACTAGAATAGCTAATGTCACAAAACCAACAATGCCAAGTGCTGGAAAGGATGTAGAGCAACCTAAACTTTCAGACACTGATGGGAATGCCAAATGGTAGAGCTACTTTGAGAAACAGTATAGCAGTTTTTGAGAATGTTAAACACATACTTACCACATATGCCAGCAATCCGACTGTAAGTATTTACTCTCAAGAAATGAAAACACAAAAAAATGCATACAAATGTTTATGGCAGCTTTATTTGTAATCACCCAAAACTGGAAGTAACCTAATCAATGTCCCTTCAACTGGGGGATGGATAAACCAAATGGTGGTATATCCATACAATGGATTATGACTCAGAAATAAGGAACTATTGATAAACCCAACAACATGAATGAATCTCAGATGTATTATGCTTAGTGAAGGAAGCCAGTCTCAAAAGGCTAAATACTATACAATTCCACTTACCTGACATTCTCCAAAGGATAAAACTATAGGGACGAATAATAAATCAGGGTTTCCAGGAGTTAGGTGTAGGGAGGTTTTTACTATAAAGTAACAGGAATGGACACCTGGCTGGCTCAGTCAGTTGAACATCCAACTCTTGATTTTGGCTCAGGTCCTGATCTCGGAGTTGTGGGATCGAACCCAGTATCAAGCCCCACGCTCAATGAGGAGTCTGCTTCTCTCCCTCTCCCTCTTCCTCTCCCCCAGCTGATGCTTTCTCTCCCTAAAATAAATAAATAAATCTTCAAAAAAATAAATAAAAATAAGCTAGCAGGAATAAATTTGGTGGTGGAGTGCAGGGAATAATGGAACTGTTGTGTACCTTGATTGTGTTGTTTACACAACTCTGCACTTATCAAAGCTTATAGAAGTGTACACCAAAAGGAATTTGATTCTATGTAAATTTTGAATAAAATTTAAAAACCTATAGGTATAAAATAAGCCTACATGTTGTATGATTCTTTTCATATCACATTCACACTAAAGCAAAACTTATAGGGACAGAAAACAGATCAGTGGTTTCCAGAATCTGAAGGTGGGGGTAAGGGTTGACTACAAAGGGGCCCTAGTGTTTTGGGGGTGAAATAACTATTCCATATCTTGATTTTAATAGTTTACTACTGTATATATTTGTCAAAAGTGACAGAACTTACACTATAAAGGATGAACTTTATTGTATGTACATTAAACTTAATTTTTAAAAAATGAGTATGGAGTTAAGATGGCAGAGTAGTAGGGGGACCTGGAGTTTGCCTTGTCCTTTGAACACAGCTAGATCAACATCCAACCATTTTGAACAACTAGGAATACAATCTGAGGATTAAGAAAACAATCTGCACTGTTGGAGGGAGAGAACATGGCAGATGAGAGGTCCAGAGCCCTGAATTGGGGGAGAGGAAAGCCGTGCCACAACAGGGAGGGAACCCTTTTCATGGAGCAAAGTCAGGGAGAGGGAGAAAGTGGAAGAGAGCACAGCGGGTAGGGATTGTACATTAAGTTGTGGTGAGGAGCTCCCCTGGGTCTCACTGGGAGAGATCGCTCCCCTTCCTGGAGTGCATTTGGAAAAGGGTATTTTACTTCTGCAAGGACAAAGGGACAGACAGGAGCCATTGAGCAGTGCTCAACAGCAGGGTCAGAGGTGTGCACAGAGGGCAGAAAACCTCCTAACAACTTTTTGCTGTGAGCCACAATAGGCTTAAACCTGTGTGCACAGAGCGGCTGCTTGTGTGCAGCAGAACTGAACAGAGAGCAGAGACAGGCAGACTGCAGATAACCTGGCCACTGCTCTTCCCTGTCTGCCACAATAGATTCAAGCCTCTGTATGACTGCTTTTCTCTGACAGAACAGAGTAGGGGACAGAGTCACACAGTTGCCAGTAACCTGGTTCCGGCTGTTTACTGAGTGCTAAAATCAACTCTAGCCTCTGCTCTCGCACTGTATGACTGCTTTTCAGGGACAGAATGGTGCTGGGCACACCTCAAGACTCTCCTCCGAGGGAGGGGAGTGGGCCCGCACATTACCAGGCCCTTTAAAACTTGGAGTTTTGAGTCCCAGCCACCCGCCAGAGATAAAATACTGGAGATCTGTACTGCCAGGTTCACCAATGGCCAGGAACAGACAGGTTAAGGTTCATGGAACTGATGAAAGCCCAGGACACAGGAGATTGTTGGCTTTTCTGAGAGGGCCTCCTGAACAACAGTAGCCGGGAGTTCCCCTCCCCAGGAACGAGGGCCATATTCATCCTCCTCCACCACCCCTCCCTCCCCACCACCCACCAGAACAGTCCAACTTCAGCGAGAAACAAGCGCATCTAGTGGAGACCGGAGTCCCCTACACTAAACCCCACTCTCCTGCACCCGGCAGGGGCATCTTTACAGGGGCAAGCCAGGTTGTGGGCCAGCCCAGCAGGATGCTCCCTCAAAAGACCAACATAGGCCCCTGCATGTATCAAGTCTACTGATGAAAGAATGCTCTAAAACATCAGCTTCTGATGAAAATAGGACCAGATTTGCTTTCTTTTTTAATTTTTTTACTTTTTTACTTTTCTATTTCTTATTTTTATCTTTTATATTTTTTCCTTTTTTATTATTTTTGCTTTATCTTTTTTTGGTATGAGGCTTATAATTTTTTGTTCATTTGTTGGTTTCCTTATTTTTCGAATCAGGCTTATTTTTTTCTTTCTTCTTTCCTTATTCTTTCTTCTTTTTCTTTCTTATTCGTTGGAGTCAGGCTTATAGTTTCTTGTTTGCATTTTTGTTCCTTTTCCCTTTCTCTTGTCTTGGATCAGGCTTTATTTTTCTTCTTATTTTTTTTTTAAGATTTTTATTTATTTGACAGAGAGAGACAGCGAGAGAGGGAATACAAGCAGGGGGAGTGAGAGAGGGAGAAGCAGACTCCCCCCTGAGCAGGGAGCCCAATGTGGGGCTCGATCTCAGGACCCTGGGATCAGGACCTGAGCCGAAGGCAGACGCTTAACGACTGAGCCACCCAGGTGCCCCCCTTTTTTTTTACTCTACATTCTTACCTTGACAAAAAAATCAAAGCACAACTAGTTAAAGATCCAAACACTCCCCACTACAAACAAGGAGGAACTCTGTAGAGGACGGGCCAGTGGGAAAGAGCAGTCAAAACACAGCAGACTGTACAAAACATACACCAGAAACACTTCTGAAGTTTTTGTTGCTGATCTTGTTATTATTTTCATTGTTTTTCTTCTTCTTCTTTCTTCCTTTCTTTTCTGGACAAAATGACAAGATGGAGAAATTCACCCCAAAAGAAAGAACAGGAGGCAGTACTTACCGCCTGGGATTTAAGGATATAATTAAGATATCTGAACTAGAATTTAAAACCACGATTATAAAGATACTAGCTGCGCTTGAAAAAAGCATAGAAGATACCAGACAATCCCTTACTGTAAAGATAAAAGAAATAAAATCTAGTCAAGCTGAAATTAAAAATGCTATTACTGAGATGCAGTCCCAAGTGGATCCCATAAAAGTGATGAACAAAACAGAAGAATCAGTGATATAGAAGACAAAATGATGGAAAATAAGGAAATTGAAAAGAGAAAGAAAACTATTAGATCATGAAAGGAGACTTCGAGAACTCAGTGATTCCATTAAGTGAAATAATACCCAGATAATAGGGATCCCAGAAGATGAGGAGCAGGAGAAAGGGGCAGAAGATTTATCTGAACAAATTATAGCTGAGAACTTCCATAATCTGGGGAAGGAAACAGGCATTCAAGTCAAGGGCACAAGGGCATAGAGAAATATGAACATTAACAGACATTACCCACAAAGACATACAAATGGCCAACAGACACATGAAAAAAACGCTCACCATCACTCAGCACCAGGGAAATACTAATCAAAACTACAATGAGATACCACCTCACACCAGTCAGATGGCTAAAATGAACAAGTCAGGAAACAACAGATGTTGGTAAGGATGCAGAGAAAGGGGAACCCTCTTACACTGTTGGTGGGAATGCAAGCTGGTGCAGCCACTCTGGAAAACAGTGTGGAGGTTCCTCAAAAAGTTGAAAATAGAGCTACCCTATGACCCAGCAATTGCAGTATAAGTATTTATACTTATATAAATATAAGTATTTATACTTATACTGCAAAGATACAAATGTAATGATCTGAAGGGGCACCTGCCCCAATGTTTATAGCAGCAATGTCCACAATAGCCAAATTATGGGAAGAGCCCAGGTGTCCATCAACAGATGAATGGATAAAGACGTGGTGTGTGTGTGTGTGTGTGTGTGTGTATATGATGGAATACTCCTCAGCCATCAGAAAAATGAAATCTTGCCATTTGCAACAACATGGACGGAACTAGAGGGTATTATGCTAAGTGAAATAAGTCAGTCAGAGAAAGACAAATACCATATGGTTTCACTTTTATATGTGGAATTTAAGAAACCAAACAAATCAACATAGAGGAAGGGAAGGTAAAATAAAAGATGAAAACAAAGAGGGAGGCAAACCATAAGAAACTCTTAACTACAAGAAACAAACAGGGTTGATGGATGGGGGGGGGATGGGGTAATTGGGTGATGGGCATTAAAAACGGCACTTGAAGTAATGAGCACTGGGTGTTATATGCAACTGATGAATCAGTGAATTCTACCTCTGAAACTAATAATACAGTATATGTTGATTAAATTGAATTTAAATTAAAAACATTTTTAAATGAGGGTGTGGCTCCTGGGTGGTGCAGTAGTTTTGAGTGTCCAACTCTTGGTTTCAGCTCAGGTTGCGATCTCTCAATCTCATGACCCTGAGATCGAAACCCCTGTTGGGCTCCATGCTCAGCGCAGAGTCTGCTTAAGCTCTCCCTCCCTCTCCTTCTGTCCCTTCCCCCACCCCCCACTCACGTGCTGTCTCTCTGAAATAAATAAATAAATCTCTTTTAAAAGGGGGAAAGACTCAAGAAACACCTTTTTAAAAAAGTTGTGATGGGACGCCTGGGTGGCTCAGTCGGTCAGGTGCCCCACTCTTGGTTTCAGCTTGGGTCATGATCCTGGGGTCATGAGATGGAGCCCCATAGTCAGGTGCCACACTCATTGGGGAGTCTGCTTAAAATTCTCTCCCGCTCCCTCTCCCTCTGCCCCTCCCCCTGGCTCATCTAAAATAAATCTTTAAAAAAAAATAATAAAATGTTGTGATATGTTGTAGAGAATCTGGAGTCCCACATTCTTATCTTGACATGACTACTTCAGTTCTTCTGTTTAAGCCAAATTATGTTCCCATGCTTTACATTAAGTTCCATGCCCAACATGGGGCTTGAACTCACCAAGAGAACAAGCTGCATATTCTACTGAGCCAGGCAGGCTCCCCTCCCATACTCTTTCTTACTCAAGATACCTCTTATGTCTAGTAGTTCACCAGTATCTCTTAGGAGCACTAGAAAACATTTTAGATGTTCAACTATGAAATGCCATATAAGCTGTAAAATGGACTTAGCTATCTTAGTATCCAATTTTTCATTATAACATCATTTACCTACCAGGAGAGTTTGATAAGATAGTGTGAAATAAGTTGGACCCCATCTAAAGGAACTTGAAGTGGAATTTTAGCAAGACCCTGTTTTTTTAAAAACTAAAAACAGAATGTATTTAAAGGGCTTGATAGTAGAGGCTGGCACAGAGTAGGTGCTTAATCAATGTTAAGGAGACAGTACAATGCAGAGGAAAGAACCTGCACACAGCTTTTATCACATCTGGGTTTCAATCCTGGTACCAACATTTAATATGTTTTGGGTATGTCCTAACAGCTTCCTGAACCTGTTTATCTTTCATATGGGGAGACTAATCCCTTACTGGCAGAGCTGTATTGAGGGTTAATGGAGCTAACAGGTTTTCAGGGTTTGGTATAATTTGTGCTCAAGTAGTACTTAATTCTCTTCTTTGGCTGCCCCAGAATGCAGGAGTGGGCTGCACTTCCCTGCCAATCAGCCTGCAGCCAACTGCTCCAGTCCATCATGTAGTTCTGCTCTTAGAATTTGAAGAGGTAAATTAGGGGATGACAGCATGAGGCAAGGCTAAGATGCAGCTATGGGTCCAAAGATGATGTGGAAGTTTGAGGTAGGGGGAAAAGACTGAAGTGATCTAACAGCCACTCCCTTCAAATATGTTCAGTTTCAGGTAGATTGCTGGGACAGAGGTCATGTGCACAACCCAAACAAACCTGGGTAAAGTAAGAAGATTGTGTTCCTGCTGCCATCTACTCCAGTCCCTTCCTGAGGGCCCCTTGACACTATCTTTGTCTGATGGGGTAGCCCCCCACCCAGGGTGGCTAACTATATTTTAATGGAGTATAATGACATCAGCCAATGCACCTCCAATATAGCAGCTCCCTTGAGGATGCAGGCTGTGAATAAATGGTACCATAACCCTTTTGAATCACGGAATTCAAACACTGGTGCTGGATGGGAAGTGGTCATGGAAGGGTGGGGCCCAGCCAGAGTGCCTCAGTTCAAGGGATCCTCCAACCCAGTGTGCCTAGAAATGCCCCAAGGTATGGTTTGCCCCTAACACATCTAGCCACCCTACCAACAGGCACCTTGTTTTCCTTTCATGCAAACAAGGTGGCACTTACCACACTTCAGCACCCAGCCAGGCTTATGTTCTCTTCTTCCCTCTATCCCAGCCCCAGACCCCTCCATAGACAAGGTTCATCACTGCTCCCCCTACCATCACTGCCACCCAGGTGAGGATCTGCAGACTTGGTGGAAGATGCATAGCCTACAGCCCATCACAGGAATGTCTTACCACTGAGATCTGTTGCAGACTGATAAAGAAATCATCACCCTGCCAGGGACCCCCAGGTCTACCAGCAGCCTCGCCTTGTACCTTTAGCTGTTCAAGAGTTTTTTGAGAGTTACTCCTCCAACCAGACCAACCTATAGGATGAGGGATAAATTGTTAGCATCAGGAATCTGACAGTAATTTTATTTCTCTTGTAAAACAGAGTTGAGGTTAAATAAAGGGTATGGGGTTTGCTAGTTCCTTGGCAACTTGGGACTCTTTTTTGGAAGAATGGAGGGGAGACTGAAAAGGGGCATGATAGGTGAAGAGTTCTTTTAATATGCTGGTACTTCAGGGAGAAGCACACCATTTCATCTGTATTCTCCCATCCCACTGGAACTGGTGCTTGGAGGGATTTGGGGGGGGGGCGGTGGGGAGAAGGTGAGATTAGTCGATCAGTCACCAGCACTGTCATCAGCGTTGCCAGAGAGGTCGAGGACAGACATCATGGAATCAGACAACTTGCTGGCGAGTTTATCTGCAGATGGAGAAATACAGGCAGTCACTTGGTGGCTGGCTCGCCAACAGGACGCCTGTAGGAGCTGGCCTAGATCTACCTTGGTCTACATCAAACTCCCAAACTGCCTCACTTACCCCCAACACTAAACAAAACAACTGGGTGGGGGGTGTTGGCAGCCAGTGTGCAATCTCACAGGTAGAACCATTTGTCTACCTGTGAAATGATCACCCCAATATAGCTTCTATCTCAGAGTGTCAGACTCACTGGGCTCCAGGTATTTTTATCCCTTCCTAGTAACCAAACAGCAATTTTCTTTTACTGTGTTGAGCTTAGCACTCTGCCATTACCCTCAAAGCTCTCACAGCAAAAGGGCAGCATGGATGTAGGGGCTTTAAGCCTGAATGCTCACCTCCCATCCTCCCTGCTGTTCTTCAGGATTCCCCTCAGACATCATCTCTTCCAGGAAGCCTTCTCTGATCACCCCTACCCCACCACCATCCGGGTTAGGTTCACCAGGCTGAGTTAGGTTTCCTCACTCTGCTTTCTGTGTCTGTGAATACTCTGTGTTGCCAATGTCTGTTTTCTTATTTCCTCCTCACTCCCTTTTAATAGGACCAGGAGTTCAAGGGTAATTCATCTCTGGATTCCCAGCACTCAGAGTGAAACCAGGCCAAGAGCAAAGAATTGGGCTTATGGGGTCAATCAATCCTAGGTTTACATTTTGGATCCATTAAATACTAGTTGTTTTACCTTGAGTGTGTCATTTAATGTCTCTGGGCCTCAGTGTCCTCACTTACCAAATGGGGATAAGACTTGCAATGAGTTAGTAAAGATTAGTATAGCATGAAGACCTAAATCAGCCAACCACACAACAGACCACCATTAAAATGAAGGAGGAAATTCTTTTGTGAACGGCCATTAAATGGAAACATGATGTGGCAAAATTATGTTCAGGTGACTAGTGTTTGCATAGAAACAGAGAACAGGGCGCCCGGGTGGCTCAGTTGGTTAAGCGACTGCCTTCGGCTCAGGTCATGATCCTGGAGTCCTGGGATCGAGTCCCACATCGGGCTCCCTGCTCGGCAGGGAGCCTGCTTCTCCCTCTGACCCTCCCCCTTCTCATGTGCTCTCTGTCTCTCTCATTCTCTCTGTCTCAAATAAATAAATAAAATCTTTAAAAAAAAAAAGAAAAAAGAAACAGAGAACAAAAAATATATAAATATTTGCCTGTGTACCTATCTCAGGAATGAGATAGAAGAAATTAACTGGTCACTCTGTGAGGAGGCCTAGATGAGTGGGAGACTGGAAGGAGAAAAACATTTCACTGTATATCCCTTTGTACCTTTTGAATTTTGAATATATTGCCTATGGATAAAGTAAACATTACATATAACCTATAAGCTTCCAAACACATAGAAAGCAGCTAAGAAATAAATGGTGGCTATTTGACACATAGACTAGGCCAATGGTTCTCCAAGTGTGGTTCCCAGAAGAGCAACATCAGCATCAACCAGGAACTAGTTAGTAACACAAATTCTCGGGCCCTATGGCCAACATACTCAATCAGAAACTCTGGGGGTGAGTCCCAGAAATCTGTGTTTTAACAAGCCTTCCAGGCAATTCTAACAAGCTTAAGTTCGAGAACCACTGTGCTAGTAGGTGAGCCTAACCCATCCCTGCCCCTTAACCAGGGTTAGCCTGGTGCTGGACATATGTAAATGCTCATTCAGGAGCTCCTAATCAGGGCCCAAGTGGGTGCTTTTCGGAGCATGGGGAAGAGGGGTATGGTCAGGTGCCCCCACCGGTACGCTTCTGCATCTTCTTCTTATTCTTCAGGGCAGATGCAAGAGCCTGGCCCTGCTGCAGGGGGTCGGTCTCCATGATCCTCTGCAGCACTGGGCGGCGGTCCACAGGGCAGACATCCACCATGCTACTGTTCCTGGGGCGGTGGTCCACGTTGCGTTTAGCCCACCCCATCTGATGTCGGTTCGGATTGGTGCAATACCCAGTGAGATCTCCAATCTGGAGACAGAAAGGACAACAGTGAGGTCTGGGCCCCCAGAGTACCGCCAAAGACTTCTGCAGAAGAGACAGGAACAGGTTTGGTTAAGAACAGGAAGCCTAGAGCCTCACAGAACTAAGCTCCAAGTCTGGCTCCATCACAAACTAGAAGGTGCTTAGTTAATTTCTCAGCTGTAGTTGGCTCATCTGTCAAATGGGGTAGACAATGGGTAGCTCGCATGCCTTTTACAAGAATAAAATAAAAAAGCAGAGTTACTTGATCAATGACAATTGGTATTATGATTCTTTTTTCAAGTGACACTACAAAGTCTTACTCAATTTAACAAGTATTTTCGGAGGTCTATTCTGTGCCCAGCTCTATGTGGGGAAATGCTGGAAAAATTAGTCAGATGCAGTCCCATCTTTGAGAAGCAACTGGTCTAAAGAGGATACAACCAACCCATACCACAAGCCAAGTCAGAGTGTGTTAAGTGCCCACCAGAAAGACAGAGCGTAAGTAGCAGAGGTTGTGGGGAAGGTGGTGGTCAATATGCTTCTACTGATGGGAAGGTCATTCCTGACCGTGAACAATGGAAAAGCACAGAACATAGCTGGGCACCCAAAAGGGTATCTGTTTGGCTGGAGTACACGTGGGTACATGTGGGTAGTAAAAGCTAACACTGACAGAAAGCTCACTCTGTGCCAGGTACCATTCTAAGCACACACAAATACATGTGTGTATACATATATATGTACACACATGCGCACGTGCACATGTTAACTCATATTATCCTTGCAACAATGCTATGACAAACAAAGCACCTAAGGTCATACAGCTAGTAAAGAATGGAATAAGAACCCTAGCAGCAAGGCTTATATGTATGTATGACTACCCGTTACACTATGGTGGGGAAAAGGCAAGGCTACCAAACTATACATCTCTGGGGTTGCAGCAGGGGGCACCATTCACAATACGGCACACATAAATGGTATCTCCCAGAGTTGTACAATGAAGTGGCCCTGCTCAGGTTCCCTGAACCTGAGTCTGGAACTTGCAGCATAGAGCAGGGAACTACTGTAGGTCCCTAAGGAAAAATGGTATGTTCTGGGGCTTATGGGCTCATTGAGAAATACTACCAGATGGCCTTAAGCACACAACTTTACACTGGTTTTCCTGTAAGCACGAGGGGAATCTTTAAAACTATGTGAGAATGAGAATGGCATAATTCCTGTCACTACCACATGGTAGGCCTCATCATCTCTTATAGGATATAAGTGACAGTTTCCTTCCTAGGCCCCCTGCCTCCACCCCGGTCCCTTTCTTTCTAACCTGATTTTTACTCTGGCTGCCAGAGTGACAGTTCATTTTTTTTATTTAAGATTGTATTTATTTATTTATTTGAGAGACAGAGAGAGAGCAAGCACGAGTCCATGGGGAGGGGGAGAAGGACAGAGGGAGAGGGAGAAGCAGGCTCCCTGCTGAGCAGGGAGCCCGATATGGGACTTGATCCCAGGACCCCAGGATCATGACCTGAGCAAAAGGCAGATGCTTAATCCACTGAGCCACCCAGGTGTCCCCAGAGTGACAGTTCTAATACACAAACCTAACCGTGTCATTTCCTTGCTTAAGAAACCCTTCCAGATATCATGGAGCCATCAAAAATAAAGGACAGCTCTTTAAGTAATGATGTGGAACAATCACAAGATGAATTTTTAAGTGAAATAAGCAAAATACAGAATACAAATAGCATGCTATTATTTGAATTAAAATGGATCTATCTGCGTATATGTATGTATGCATGTGCATAAAGATGGGATAGCTATGAAAAGGACATTCAAGTGTGCTAATGACTGCCTCCAAAGAGGGGACAAGGTGGCTAGGAGACAGCTTCAGGAGAGAAACTTACTTTTCACTGTATACCCTTTAGTACCTTTTAAATTTTATACCACGTACACATATTACCTAGTCAAAAAAATAAATAAAAGGTATCTTTTTTATAAAAAATATAAAATATAAAAAATATTTTAAATAAACAAAATGGGGAAAAATAGAAAACCCTTTGACAGAAAAAAATAACCGACTTTCAATGTTTTCCTAATATCCATGGTATAAGGTCTAAAGGACTGCTGTGATCTGATTCCAGATTCATCTTTCCTTGCCTCCACTCTCATTCCAACCACCCCACATCACTAACGTTTCCCCCTAAAACACCACTCTCTCCTCTTTGGGCCTCGGCATAAGCACTGTCTGAGCTCCTAGCCACGGGCTGCTGCCCGCCTCGTACAGAGAATTCCTCAGCCTCCAAGAAGGGGCACCAGGATCAAGGCCTTCAGGAAGACTTCCCTGACCCACAAGTAGTATAGGTTAGGGCCCTCAGATCCATGCGTTCCCAAACTCTGCCCCCACCCCTAGTCTGTGTGTCTCCCATAACAGTGCAGAGGTCTATATGTGAAACCCACTAAACTGTGACCTCCTGAAGGGCAGAGATAGGGACACTGGCAGTAGAAGCTGAAAAAGCCTCCAGGAATCATAAGCATGGCATATTGACTTGATCACGTAGGTACTGGGGAGCCATGACAGGGGAGGTGACATGGTCAGATTGTGCCATTAGAAACCACGGGACAGGGCGCCTGGGTGGCTCAGTTGGTTAAGCGACTGCCTTCGGCTCAGGTCATGATCCTAGAGTCCCGGGATCGAGTCCCGCATAGGGCTCCCTGCTCAGCGGGGAGCCTGCTTCTCCCTCTGACCCTCCTCCCTCTCATGCTCTCTGTCTCTCATTCTCTCTGTCTCAGATAAATAAATAAAATCTTTAAAAAAAAAAAAAAAGAAACCACGGGACATATGTCCAGGTGAGAAAGGGTTAGAAGCTTAAACTAGAGTTATAGAAATGGTAGGGATCGAAAGAAGCTAATAGCTTCTCAAGAGACTTAGGAAGGAAAAGCCACAGGACTTGCTGACTGACTGACTGGGATACTGGAAGCTAGTTGGAGGGAAGAGTCAGGGGTACCCAGGTTTGCAACTTGAACAACTGAATGGCTGAAAGGGGATACCTGCTTTCTAGGCTGGACCCAGGCTGGAAAAGCTGCTTGAGACAGCATGCCTCCTCCTTGGACCTGCCATTGCCTGGTAAAGGATGCACACCACCTGATGCCCAGGGGGCCCACGGGGAGTGAATGAATGACCTACATCTACCCACCATTATAGGCAGACCTTGTGGGAGCCAGAGAGAAGGGACCAACCACTCCCCAGAGCCCTGGGTAGAGGAGAGGGTTACCATGAAGAAAGGGGATGGGTACCTTGTACACAGTGGTTTTATTTTCCATGGCATCTGCTATTTTCATCATCGGAGAATGGAGCCACTTGATCTCCATTTCAAGCGGGTCCATGTCACCCAACAGTTCATCTGCTTCTCCGGTGGCTAAACCTTTAACACAACCAACACCACTGTCAGGGCCCTAGTTCCTCCCTGCTGCCAACCCCCTCACCCATTCAGGCCTCGGTGGAAAGGGTATGTGGACGCTGCCCAAGGGAGTTGGGGAGGGAAGGCTCTTTCATTCCTGATGGGAGACCACATGACAAAGGATTAAAGGCATGGGTTTTGCAGTAGGGCATTCGCCTGCTGGGAGCTGGTCTTGGAGCCTTAGCTTCCTCATCTAGAAAATGAGAATACCACAAGCCTATGACATGGGGCTGCTATCACAGCAGAGGACACCTGAAATGCACTGGCCTGAGATACTGCTCAGTAAATGGCAGCCACTGGGTTTCCTTCCCTGGGACCAGGCCTCTCTCCCCTTCCTTCTGGCCCCTTGCCTGGAGTTGGCCTCCACTGCGAACCATTAATGCACCCATTGCCCTGGGCCCATGCTATCCTCCCACCTACTTCTAAACCTTGCTACCATCCCCTTCCTCTAATTCCTACTCACTCTTCAAGATACAACACTAGGGCCAACTTCCCTAGGAAATTCTCAGCATTAACCTCTCCCTCTCCTCAATTTCCCAGACCTCAATCTTTTGCCAAGGCCCATTCTCAGTGATGGAGCCCCTCTTGCCCTCACATGCAGCCAGGGTCAAGCATCATCATAGGAACGTGAGCTCGAATTCCTCCCAACTACCCACTTGGTAGAAGAGGGAGGTAAAGTTCAGAAAGAGAACTGACTTGCCAGAAGCCACCTTGGGAATAAACTCTGAAGCAGGCAAGTCCTCTTGTCCTCATCTATAATCTAAGGACACTAAAAGGCCCAGAGAAGGAAAGCTAGTGGCCCTCAAGAGAAACAGAGAAACCAGAAGCCAGGCCAGCCAGGGCTTTTTCCACTGCCCGAGTGTCCACAGACAGGCCCAGAGAGCACCAGGCACCTCTCCGAGGTGGGGTAGAGAAGGAAGGAGGAGCCATAAGCCAAGGTTGCAGATTGTAGTATCTGAAGAGAACAAATTTCCCACAGGAATTTCTCAAAGCCACACCTCTGTACTCCAGCAAATGATCATCTTAGTAACAATTAATATTCACCAAGCACGTACTCTAAGCCAGCACTGCTGTGAGTGTTTTTACATATTAAATAAGTCTTCGTGACCATCTTATTGGGTGAGTGCTACTGTCCCCATTTTACAGAGGATGCCATTGAGACATGGAGAAATGAAGTAACTTAATCACAGCTAACAAGAAACAAAACTTGAATTTGACTCCAGGCAGTCCATTCTTTTAACCACTTAGCTACTCCAAGCTGGGACAGTCTTAGACTAGAGGGCAGAAGAATTGCTTTAAATGCCACCTCTGCCTGCCACTGACCATGCATCGTTCAGGAAATAGCAGCTTTCTGTGACTCAGATGCCTCCCCGCCAGTGGGGGTGAGAACAAAAATCTAGGAACAGACATGCAGTAGCTGAGGCAAAGCCTAGGGCAACACGAGGGAAGGGGTTTTGGAGAGGAGTGTCTTAGTCCACTCCAGGTCCCAAGAGATGGGGAAAGGACCCTCATATTTTCTGAGTAACTCACTGTGTACACAGTACTTTGCTGACTTTTTTCCTATCTACCAAGAGCCCACAACCACCCCCAAGGCCCAGATTAGAATTTTCCGCCTTGTGGGAGAAAACATTAAGCTTAGAGCTGGTTAAATAATTTTCCCAAAGCCAGAGTAGGGCCACAGCAGAGGAAGATCAAACATGGGATTTTTTTTTTAAGATTTTATTCATTTATCTGACAGAAAGAGAGCGTGAAAAGGAACACAAGCAGGGGGAGTGGGAGAGGGAGAAGCAGGCTTCCCGCAGAGCAGGGAGCCCGACATGGGGCTCGATCCCAGGACCCCGGGATCATGACCCAAGCCGAAGGCAGACGCTTAATGACTGAGCCACCCAGGCACCCCAAACATGGGATTTGTTGTTGGGTCTGGCTCCCACCCAGGGCAAGACAAAGTACCAGGCAGGCCAGTCCATTTGCCCCTACTTACATTCCATGGTGTCTTCATTGGCCTGCTCGGTATCCTCAATGTCAAAGACTTCGGTCATCTCCTTAATGATCTCAGCACTGAGATGGGCAGGCAGAGTGTGGGTGGCAGGTGGGAGTGTATAGAAGCTGATCTTCCCACTGCATTGGGAGATGGGAGGAAACTGGTGATGTCATTAAGAGAACAAATGACCAATCGAAGAGAGAATGAGTTCCCAAGTCAGAAACAATGAGGAACAACAAGAAAACCCACAGTAGCTTCCGAACAACAAGAAGTTGAGTTGCCGGATAGTCATTGGCCACAAATTCCTGATGGGGACATGACCTGGTGCCTTGGCCTTCCCCTACCCTAGGAAACAGGCTGCCAGGTTGCCCCACCGCTGCAATAAACACAGATGCACCCCCCTTTGTGGAGCCTGACTCTCGGCAGGTGCACCCTCACCCCTAGCCCTCTCCTCACCTCACCCAGTCAGCCAGAACAGCTTTGGCTGCCTGCTCCTGACTGTATATGCCTCCTTTCTTCTTCTTCCCCAAGCGGTGAGCCACCGCAGTCAGAAAGTGCTCAGTGGTCTGGAACCCAGAGATGCCATAATAGTTGGAAATCTGGTGAAGAGAGAAAGAAAAGAAATTATGAGGAAAAATGAAGGACCCTTGGAGTGGGGCAGGGCACGAGCAAGAGCCTTCTGTACCTCCTCCAGGTTACAGCGTTGCAGGATGGTCTCTACTGGGGTCACAGGGTCTGCCAACTTCTGCACGTGGACGCAGTTGCGCAGGATGGTGCCCACCTCTGAGTTCGGTCCTGGGACAATGCCTGGGGCATCCAGCAGCCTGATGAACTTGTCCAGATAGACCTCCTGCATGAACCTAGGACAGGAAAGGAGATAAGAGAGAATGCAGGACACTGATGAGCTGGGATGTATCTAGTATCCCCCAGGCCCCAGGCATACAGCTGGGAGAGGGGTGAGGGACAGAGAGCATACAGATGAAGATGGGAGAGATGTGGGGCTGGGGGTTCTGGGGCCTACAGACCTGGGACTAATTCTAGTCTACTAATACTAGTCTAATTCTGCCACTGGGGACTGAGCTGCAGGGCTGTGGGCAAGCTTCTGATTCTCTGAGCCTCCATTGCTTCATCTACAAAGTGGAGTTGCTTATCTGTAGCCCAATCTTGCACGGCTGCTAAGAGACCTGAAGAAGCTAAGGGGGAAACCACCCAGCTCAGTGCCTGGCCCGCACCTATGGCGTACCAAGTAAATGAGAGCTGTTAGTGAGAGTGCCCAGGGAAGAATCAGAGGCTGGGCCAAGATAAGGAAAAGGGCAGGGGCTGAAGTCATGAGAGATGGGGGAATGGGAGGGTCAAGGAACTGTGGAGTGGGGAAGCAGGCAGGTGCTTACTTGGTGACGCCAGGAACGGCTCCCACACTGCATGCACGGCTGCGCTTCAGGCTATTGATCAGGCTGCTCTTCCCAACATTAGGAAGACCTACAAAGGGGTGGCAGATGGCTCAGGGCAGGAAGGGCCCTCACGAACATTTGGGCTGGCCTGTATGTGGGTGGCCCAGGAGGGGACAATGACCAAGCTATGGGGAAGCCAAAAACAGAGCCTGGCCTCCTGCCTTCCCATCCCAGGCCCTGACCAAGCCCCAACATGGCCTACCTACCCCTTTCCTCCATTTGTGAGCATACTGGGTAGACATGTCCCTCTCTCTAGATAGGACACTCACCTCCCACCTACAACCAGCCTGGGAAAGGTGCTCAATGCAAGTCCTCTGTAACACGATCCAACAGAGGGCAGACATCAGGAAATGTCTGTGAAACAGAGAACCATCTGTCCTGATGTAAAATTCACCTGGTGGGGGTTGGGAGAGCCCTCTCTAGATGCCAGTCTCTCTAAGCAGCTGTCTGCCTGTGGTGCATGTTTTGTGTTCAAGCATCTGTGAGCACCTCTAGGCCTGTGGATGTCTTTGTGTGCCACCCCCTCACCAGGTCTCTTCTCCTCATCATTCTCCTTCTCTGTGGGCCAGAGTTTATGCACAGACCGCTCTCTCATTTTTTTTTTAAGATTTTATTTATTTATTTGAGAGAGAGAACAAGAGAGAACACTAGTGGGAGGGGGAGGGGCAGAGGGAGAGGCAGACTCCCCACTGAGCAGGGAGCCCGAGGTGGGGCTCGATCCCACTGGGATCATGACCTGAGCTGAATGCAGACGTTTAACCCACTGAGCCACCCAGGCGCCCCCAGACACCTCTCTTATGGATGTACCTATCTGTGTGTACCCCTCATGTGTGGAAGTCTCTGTACATCAGTGTGTGTGTGTGTGTGTGTATGTGTGTACACGTGTGCACGTCCATTATCTCTTGGTTGTTCTCATTCTAAATATTACTCTTTTTTCCATGTTTACTTTCTCCCGCTCAGTCTTTTTCTCTATCATATTCTTTCTCTGTGTAGCTCTATCTAAGCACCTTACTCTGCTGGTTTGTCTCTTTGTCGCTCATTCTGGCCACTGTCATCTCTGATTCTCCCCACCCCACCAATTCTGCCCCTCTTTTTTTATTTTTTGCTTTTTTAAGTTTAAATTCAATTAATTAGCATATAATGTATTACTAGTTTCAGAGGTGGAGGTCAGTGATTCATCAGTGTTATGTAATACCCAGTGCTCATTATATCCTGTGCCCTCCTTAATGTCCATCACCAGTTACTGCATCCCCCCACACCCCTCCCCTCCAGCAGCCCTCAGTTTGTTTCCTATGATTAAGAGTCTCTTACGGTTTTTCTCCCTGATTTCTTCGGTTCATTTTTTTCCTTTCTTCCCCTATGATCCTCTGTCTTGTTTCTCAAATTCCTCATATCAGTGAGATCATATGATACTTGTCTTTCTCTGATTGACTTATTTCACTTAGTATAATACCCTCTAGTTCTATCCACGTTGTTGCAAATGGCAAGATTTCATTTTTTTTTTATTCTGCCCCTTTTTTTAATTCCCTCGACGCCAACTTCTCTCAGTCTCTTTCGGTGTTTCCTCTCTCCATGCGCTTGTCTCTGTATGCGTCTCTGTACATGTTTCACTGTGCTTCCTTCTGTCTCTGTCTGTATATCCCTAGCCCTCCTTCTGACTCCATTTCTCTATGAACATGTATCTATCTCATCATAGACATGTTTGTGTATTTGTCTCCCTCTGTGACTCTGGGGATATGACTGGGTCCAAGGGTCCAGTGTATCTGGGCACACATGTCTCTCTGTGCCTCTATTCGCTTGTGAGCAGAGTTGGGGCGAGTATGTGGGAAGGACCTGGGTCTACACGTGTGTTGCCTCTGGGTGTGGACATGTCTGCACAAGTGTGGATCTGTACATGTATTTGTGGATCTGCATGTATTCCAGGACTGTGTGTGTGTGTTCCTCTATGTCTAACTCTTTGTTCCCGGTTCCTTCCATATGTACCTCTCTGAATCTGTCTCTCTATCTGTGTCTGCCTGTCTCTCTCATTGTTTGTTTGTTTGTTTTTTTAAGATTTTATTTGTCAGAGAGAGCGCACAAGAGAAAGCGCGAGAGACGCAAGCACAAGCAGGGGGAGCAGCAGGCAGAGGAAGAAGCAGGCTCCCTGCTGAGCAAGGAGCCCAATGCGGGGCCCTTCCAGAGACCCTAGGATCACGACCTGAGCCGAGGCAGACACTCGACCGCATGAGCCCCCAGGTGTCCCTTTCTCATTGTTTCTTTGGTATGCATGTCTGCCTCTCTACATGCATAAAGTATCTAGCTCTCTTATGTCTCTCTCTGCAAGTCTTCTATAGTCCTTCTGATATCTTTTTCTGATCATTATCTCCCTCTCTCGGCATGCCTGTCATTTAAATCCACCCTTCCTTTCCACTCCCCACCAATCCCATCATTTCCCAGTTCTTTTTCTATGTCTATTCAGGTCTATATATCTCTATCTTTTTCTCAGTGTCCAGATCTCTCCCAATGTCTTTCTCTTTTGGCTTCACTTCCTCTCCCTGACAGTCTATCTCTGCTTCTCTCAATTTCCCTCTTCTCTCCCCTATCATCCTTCCCTCAGTGCCCTGGGTTCCAGACTGGCCCAGGTTTGAGTATCAGCTCTACCTTGTCTCACACAGGGCTGATCCCCACAAGTCCCTTTCACTTCTCTGGGTCTCAGTGTCCTTATCTGTCAGAGATATGTTCGCTCCTCCCCCCAACCACCCACAGCTCTGGTAGGATGAGATGGCACCAAATCCAAGCACAACCCTGTGTATTTGATCCACGGTTCTAATACTCAATGCATGGTGGTGATTCCCAGTATGCCTTCCTATGTCAACCAATATGTACCACAAGTCACAAAACCGTTCCTGAACTGCTCCTCTCTTCCTCAGAGGGGTAACACAAAGCTCCCAGAATCCTTTGCCCAGTGAAACCCCTGCCCAAGGAATGAGCCTGGGCCCCATGACCTCCCCACAGGTCTTACCCACAACACCCACACGGATATGGGTGCGCACTTCGCCAAGGCGGCAATAGTTCCCCAAAACCCTCATGAGGTTTTCAGCTCCAAAGGAGGCTTTGCTTTTCAGCAGTGACTCGGAGGCCTGATCCACTGGTACAGTGCAACGATTCTGGAAACCAAGGGGTATTACAGAAGAGGCATCAGGTGGGAAATGCAGTCTGAGTCCAGATTTCCAACTTTCAGTGAAACTTTCAGGGCCACCTCCCTGTGATCACTGAGCTCCCCAAGGCTGAAGCAGAGGGCTTCTCATGCAGGCCCTGAATACCTGCCATTTCCCTGCTTGCACAAGGCCTGTTTTTCTACTGTCATTGCGTCTTCAGTCTTCTCTGTCCCTGCCTCTCTCTAGACACACGTATCTCTTGCCTCCCTCGGCAGGGAAAGGATGGCACCCCGGCCTCTAGTCAGGCCAAGTTTGAGTTCCAGCTCTGCCTCTCACAGGTGTGTGGGCATCAAATCCTGCTTCCCTTCTCTGGGTGTCAGTGCCCTCATCCACAAAATGGGGACACTGCCCTCCCTGCCTGTGGTGGGAAGACAGTGCCTGGCCCATAGCCTACCTTCCCTTAATTCCTCACACAAGACAAGGCCACTCCAGCTTCCATCTCCTTACTCATGATGCCACCTCCTCAGCCCAGAATGACCTTCCACCTCTTCCTCTCTCCTTACTTACCCACCACAGCACCACAAATTAGGAATTAAGCTAAATCTCCATCAGTAAGAAACAGGTTAAAGAAATACATCCTTAAAGTGGAATACAAATGAAAGAGAGCTGTTAGAAAAGGATGCTCACCACATTTTTGCCATCGAGAAGGCCAAAAATTATATAAATGAGGTATCAGGTTTCCCCAAATGAGTAAAGATTAAAATGTTTAATGATAGCAAGTGTTGGAAAAGGTGTAGGGAAATAAGCCCTCTCACACATTCATCTACCCCAGGGGTAGGAAGATAAATTGGTACAGCCACTGGAAGGGAGGCAATTTGTCAGTGTCTAAGAAAATGTAAAATACATACCCTCTCCACCCCTCAGTATCCAACCTATATAAACACTCGCCCACCAGTCAAGATAACATATGCAAGGGTATGTGCTAAAGTACTGCTTATAATGATTAAAAATTGGAAACTAATTTTATTTAGCATCAAAAAAGTACATCTCTAAAAAAAAAAATTGCCACGGGAAAAAAAAGCAAGCCCCGGGATGACACATAGGACGCTCCCAAACACTTCCTTCTCTCTCTATATATATATCTGCATATATATAAAGCACAGAAAAATATCTGAAAGGACACACACCAAGCTAACAATGGTGGTTACATCTGGGTATGGATAAAGGAGCCTAGAATTAAGGGTACTGGTAAAGGGTATTTAAGCTGTCTGTAATTGCTTTTATTTTTTTCTACTTTATTTTTTCATAAATAATAAGTTCTACACCTAGTGCAAAGTTGAAAAAATATCCCCCAGAACGCAGTTTCTCTCCTCAGAAGCAACCAATGTTTCTGTAGCACTTTAATATTTTACAACTAAAATGTATTTGTGTTAATGAAACAATTAGAAAACAGTGTGATTTGTGTTAAGGAGAAAAATGAAGACATATGTTTTTAAAAGCTAACAAATAGTTAACTATATTTTCCAAATTTTCTATGGACAGTATGTATTACCCTTACATCTAAGAAAAAAAAAAAAAAACCTTCCCAAAAAGCTAAAATATAGGAAGAAGTAAAGTGAAACAAATATTAAAAGGTCATCTAGTAAGGCAAAAAGCTCAAAGTTGAAGGCCAAAGGGCTGGAGGCCCCAGTCCAAGTCATGATCCTCCAACCCTGGCCCCAGCTTACCAGGTTTTTGACCTGATGCTGTGTGCTGGCCTTGAAAGCCACGGTCGGCAGCTCATTCCGAAGGTAATCCAGCCACTTCTCTACAATCTCTTTGGGGACCAGGTCTGGGGAAAATAGAAATAGGTAGGACTAATAAGGAGAACATCACTTCAATGGCTCACTCTAAAGATATACCCACCCACACCCAAGGCTAGGCCCACCTCCTGCCAACAGATGTCTCCCTGGCCCTATCAGTACCTGTCCAGCTCCCAGGTTAAAATTAGAAAGCAAAGTCTAGTCTAGGAGACTAGTTGGCCCTCTCTGAGGGGACCTCTGTCCCTTGGGGAAAATGGGCAAATTAGCTGTTTGGTCCCAGATGCCTTCCTTCCAAGCCAGGCTTCCTAAAGATTGTTTCCCACTCTCTTTGTAGATCCTTCTAGGTTGGGCCAAATGTCAAGAATAACTCTGACAAGAATATGGCTACCATTTGTGGGGTACTAACCATGCATACACCAAGCACTTTATCATTAATTCTCACAACAACCCTGTGAGATTGGGACAATCACAGCCCATTTTACAGCTGGAGAAACGGAAGCTCTCAGGTGACACGACTTGTCCAAGACCCTAGAGAAAATTGACAGTACAACTGGGATAAGACCCAGACCTCAGTGACTCCTGAGTCCATGTACTCTTCTGCCCTAGTCTTTGGGTTCCAGTTCGGGGCAGACAGGAATTCTCCGGGGTTGGCCAATAAGGCTCAAAATGGCAAGAACAAGGGACTGAAGGCAAACAGGCTTGGACCCCATCCCCAACTTCTGCTATACCGTGTGTGTGTGTGTGTGTGTGTGTGTGTGTGTCTTTAAACAAGTGATTTCACCTCTCAGATTCCTGGCTTTAAATAACTGAAAACAAATTCCTACCTCACACAACTGTTATAACTACCACTGAGTTGCTGAGTCTCAGGGTCTGGTCTGAGCTAGTCTTTCAAGAAGGTCTGGCCCCTGTCCTGCCTTACCCAATTCTGCCCCAACACCCACCAATCTTGTTCAAGACCAGGACCAGCTTCTTGTTGCCTTCTGCCTGCAGGACAGCCTCTTCCATTTGGAAGCAGCGGCAGCCCAATGGGTCCCTGGCATCCAGGACTTCCAAAATCACATCAGAGTATTCCACCACCTGCAGGGGAAAGGACAGGGGATGAAGGCAGGGCAAGGATTGGGTGTGAATCACACAGGCCCATAAAAGAAAAGTCTCTATCTCAGTCAGGAAAAGCAGAAATGGAGGGGCGGTAGGATGGGATTGGCGCCCTCCCTAAAAAGCCTTAAGAAATGGGTCTCCATACCTTACGGAACTCCTTGTAATAAGCCTTCCTTGTCGCCTCATCATCCAACTGAGGAAACATATTTAATTCCTGCAGAACTTCCTCCTAAAGGAAAAAAAAAAAAAGAATGGTCTAGAGAGGAAAGAGGGAGTGAAAGTCAGGGCTTCGGAAACCATGACAGGCTGGGGGAGCCATGGGAGTCCCAGCCCACCGAAGAGTAACTTTGACCAGCCAATAAAGCTGGGAACTGGAAGAATGGATGGAACCACATAATGCATGTGTGTGCCTATGTTTAAGTATGTGTTCAAGCACTAGCTAGGGACCTGAGTGTGCACCTGTGTGTGTAAGGAAGGAATGTGAGAGGGAAGTATTAAGTGAGAAAAACAACCCATGTGGGAACATGGGATGGGGGAGGCAAAATATGCACTTTACCTTAGGAAAGGAACTTTGAGCAGGGAAGTGCATATTCTGTGAAGTGAGAACATATGCCAGAAGGGCAGTAAGTCCAAGAAGGAAGCTGGCATCCCCCTCACATACCCTCCTCTGTCAACCCTTCCCTCCCACTTATTCCCTCTCCCCCTGTCCCCTGGTCCTAGGTCTCCCTTCCTCTACTCCCAACCCTGTCTTTGGGGCCTATCCAGGGTTGTCCAGTCACAGATAAGGCTCAAAATGGCTCTCTGCTTCCCTCTCATACCTCCCTCCCTCCATCCCCACTGTTTCTCATCTTCTCTGCACCTATTTCCTCCGTCCCCCCGCAACAATCTCCCATCTTTCTTCTTTCTCTTTCACAGAGCAATGGCAATAGATGCTTTTCAGCAAACCCGAACGCGTCTGAACCAGAAGCAAAGGCTGTCCTCTTACCTTATGCTCAAATTCCTCCTGGCGTTGCAGGACATCCTGACAGTAGCTCTCGATAGTCCTGCGTCTGTGTCTCTCTTGCTCCCGGGCAGCCTGCTGCTTCTCCCTCATCTCCTCAACCTAACAAGGGAACACACAGCAGGACTATAGCTGACTAGGTCTGTAACCTAAGGGAGGGGTGGGAGACCTACAGTAACAGAGAGCACGTGACAGAGGGAAGAAACAGTGTTGATGTGGCAGAGGTAGGACGGGCAGGGATGCAGGGAGAGAGCAGATACGATAGCAGGAGATACAGGGTTTAAGAGAAAGGAAACAAAAGATGAAGGAAGGGAAAGTGTGGCAGAGAACAATAAAAAGAGGGCATGTGAAACGGAGAGAGAATGTGTTCTAGGCAAAGGGAATCAATTAAGACCAGAGGGAGAAAGAGGACAAGGTCCTGGGATGCTCCATCATCTAAAGAGCAGGAAAAGGAAGGAACAGCCAAAGAGACTGGGAAAGAGGAAGGACGACATCCAGGAGAGTGAGATGACAAGAAAGTCAAAGTGAGAGTGCTTCAAAGAAAGCATGGTCTCAAATTCTGACAATTCGGATGAGACGATGGAAGGAGACCATCCCTGAGTGTGATGTCACAGAACAAACTGGTGAGCCTGACAGGAGAGTTTTCAGTGTGGCAGTGGGAACACAGCAGGACAGCAAGGGACAGGGAGGTGAGGGGGAGATAAGCAAACGGAGACACTAAATCAAGTATCAAAGTGACTCCCTTCTCTTCCTTCTTCCACAAACAGCCTCAACAACCCTAACAACTTTGGTCTCTGCCCTTCCAGTCACCACTTCTGTGGACCTGGCAGCCAGGCCAGGCCCTCTCCCTCCCCCAAGGTCAAGGGCTTACCCTCTTCTTCTTTAATTCAGCCTCCCGACTGGCATGATCATTGGAGTGAACAAACTGGGGAGCAGAAGCCACTTTGGAAGCTGCTTTCTTTCCATTCTGCTTTGCAGGCTGGTTACCACACAAAAGGAAACAATCAAACAGAGCAAATGAACCCATGGAAATCACCCTTCCTGGAGGGTTAAAGCTGCTCAAAAGTATAGTTGTAGGGAAAAGAGAGGAATAAGCAAAAAGAAGGGCTCTGTCCTCAGAGGTCTCCCCATCTGGCTAGAGAAGAGACCCTCCCTCTCCTAGGCAGGGACTGACTGAAGAACCCCAGGGCAAATGGAAAAGTTTCCCAAGTAAAGGCCAAGGGAAATGCTAATGTAGCTCTCAAAGTGTGGTTCGTGGACCAGAGCAGCACCATGGAAACTGGTTAGAAATATAAATTATGGGATGCCACAACAGACCTACTGAATCAGAAACTCAAGGGTGAGGCCCAGCAATCTGTGTCTTAACCAGCCCTCCAGGTAATTCTGGGTAATTACCTGGAGGGCTGGTTAAGGTTTGAAAACTTTAACCACGTTAAAATTTGAGAACCACTGCTCTGGCCCATCTTACCTGTCTCCACCTTTCCTAGCAGGACCAGGAGCTGGAGCCAAAGATTGTTTTGGCCTCCCTCCTCAACAAGAGCAATAGGGACTTGGGAACCAAACAGACCCAAGTCCCAGCCGTGCTACCCTGAATGCAGGAACTTTCTCACTGAGGCTCAGTTTCTTCATCTTAAAAATGGAGCGATCCCTACACCAAAGTAACTCAAGCACAAAGCAGCACATGGCTCATGGGGGAAAATTAATAAATGCTGCTGATTCTCTACCGCAGCCAACCAGAGAGAGAGGGAAAGCCAGATCCTCTGACTCCAATTTGCTGCTCTATCTGGAATGACCCAACATCTACTGGGGTTTGTAGACCTCTTCTAGGGCAGGGAACCTGTTCTTGACCTTACCAACAATGGGTATACCTTACCTGGGGGTCAAGTCAACTTACCTTCTTGCAGCCTTTGGAACCTTTACCTGTTTTTTTATTTTCTACAAAAAAAAAAAAAAAAAAAGCTATTATCCACCTACCCAACATCTGTTTATACCTTAATCAAAGCCAGGCCACACTGGGAACCTAAGGAGGACTGAGCTACCATGTCTGTCCAGGCCCAGAACAACAAAGACATGGAGATGACAGCAACAGGGTCAGAGGAAGTACTGGAGAAAATGTTTGAGACATTATTTCAATGCGGACTGAAACAATGCTTATGTGAACCCTGTGAAGAGGGCTACCTGAATGCGTGTTTTTAACTCCTCTCTCTCCCCTAACTTCTGGCTGGGGGCAACTCAACAATTGCTGCACCAAGCTCAAGTTGGGGGCTGCTGGCATGGGAAGGTGATCTAAGGAGTCCCAGGTGGTTAAGCCAGGGCAGATGCCCTCAGCACATGGGGAGAGAACTGCTCCTTTCTGCTGACCCTGCTCAGGCCATTAACTCCAAAGGAACTTGTCCTATCTAGCCAAACTGTGGCCTCCCTTGGATACAAGGAAGAGAGAGCTCATCTTCTTCAATCACATCCAAACAGAGCCCAAGAACTTAAGAGGCCTCACCCTCTTCATGAGAAGTCCCATCTGTCATCCCCTTCACAGCTGGCCCTTGGGGAAGAATGGTTGTCTTAATGCTTACTACCTGCAAGGGGGCTAAAGAAATTCCTAGAGGGGGAGGTTCTGGAAGGTCAGGATATATACAAACAAATATAGGAGCAGCTTGGAATTACCAGAGAACAGGCTCCCCAATCACATAAGGTGGTTCACACCAAAGCAGAGTTAATATAGGAAACAGAATTTAGATACTATTGCAAATACTTAAGGAGATTCAAAGGAACTGTGTGAGAAAAAAAAAAAAATTCCCAAAACTTGGTATTGGATAAAAATTCAATAGATGTAGTGAAAAACAACACAGACACCATTAACAACCAAACTAATAAGCTGGAAAATCAAGAGAAGAGCTTGCTTAAAACAAAAATCTAAAGAAATGGAAATTATGAGTAAAAATAAAAAATGGAGAATGGGTCCAGGAGAGCTGATACCTAAATAACAGGAGTTCCTGAAAGAGAAAAAGGTACAAATGGAGAAGCAATTATTTTGTTAAAATAATAGATTAAAGTTCCTTAAATTGAAAACAGGCTTGAGGGTTCAGATTAGAAAGGCTCATGGAACACCAAGATTAACAAAACAAGACATACCATAGGCATACCCTGATGAAAACTCTGAACTTTAAGGATAAAAAGAAAATCTTATAAACTTCCAAACAGGAGTTTCCAACAAAGGCAAGAGAAGCAGACAGCCTTCTCAAATCTACAACTCTTAACATTTAAGACAGAATAACCATTACAAAGTTCTTTTTTAAAAAGATTTATTTGAGAGAGAGAGAGCAAGCACGAGTGGGAGGGGCAGAGGAAGAAGGAGAGAGAATTCGAAGCAGACTCTGCACTGAGCACGGAGCCGGACGCAGGGTTCAATCTTACAACCCTGAGATCACGACCTGAGCCAAAACCAAGAGCCAGACTCTTAACTGACTTCGCCACCCAGGCGCCCCGTACAATTACAAAGTTCTGAAACAAAGAACTGTGTACCAAGCTAAATTCCTATACTTAACCAACAGATTACTCTTACACAAAGTTAAAAGGCATTTTCAGATGTGCAAAGATTACCACCTGTGTTCTGGTAAAACTACAGTTGACCCTTGAACAACTTGAGTTTGAACTCCATAGATTCACTTATACACAGATTTTTTTTTGATAAATACGTGTAGTACTGTAAATGTGTTTTCTCTTCCTTACGATTTTCTTAATAACATTCATTTCCTCTAGTTTCCTTTACTGGAAGAATACGGTACATAGCACACCTAACAAAATATGTGTTAATAGACTGTTTATGTTACTGGTAAGGCTTCCTGTCAGTAGTAGGCTATTAGTAGTGAAGTTTTTGGGGAGTCAAAACTTCTATGTGGATTCTTGACTGCACAGGGGCTTGAGGCCCCTAAGCCCCATGTTGTTCAAGGGTCAATTGTACTAAGGAAGTATACCAGCAAAAATAAAAATTAATTCAGAATAAAGATCTCAAGCTAAAGGAAACAAATAATGATGGGCAGGAAATCGATTAAAACTTACCATTAAATTAAAAAAACAACTTACCATTAAATCTTCAAAATGCTACTAATGTAGCTAAGAACTATAATACATATTTAGAAAAGATTTTTAAGAACCAGGAAGCATATTATAGGAAATAGCTCAGTACCAAAATACCAAATTATTTCAACAAAATCCTAGAATCAAGCAATAGGGGATGGAAAAGTAAAGTCATGAAAGCATGATCTTACTTTGGAAGGATAGGATAAAAACAGTTATTACTTAACTTCGGTAAAGTGACAGAAATTCAAGTTTAATTATGTTTGATATAAACATGAATGCAACTACTAACATAACTTTATAATCACTGGGGGACACCTGGGTGGCTCAGTCAGTTAAGCGTCTGCCTTCGGCTCAGGTCATGATCCCAGGGTCCTGGGATGGAGTCCTGCATCGGGCTCCTTGCTCAGCAGGGAGCCTGCTTCTCCCTCTGCCTGCCTCTCACTCATGCTCTCTCTCTCTCTGACAAATAAATAAATAAAACCTTTAAAAAAAACTTTATAATCACTGGTGGATTTTTTTTGAACTTGAAAAGTAAATAAATAAGAGACTAAGAAGAAACAAACAAAAAATATAAAATAAAATGGCAGAAATTAGACCAAATATATGAATATGAATGGATCAAATTTTCCTGTAACAACAACAACAAAAAACAGACCTCAAGTCTCCTTTTCTTCCAAAGTACTCATGTTGTAATGAAAAGAATGTGAGGTTGGGAATGAACCAGGACTGGCCATTTTACTCAACAATTTCTATCTGCCTAATTTCCCTGGAAACTGAGGGCCTGTGCCGGATACAGACACACAATAAAAACAAAATAAATCATTTAGTAAGGAGAAAACACTCCTTGCAGGGCTCCTCAATAACCTCCCCAGATTTAACCATTATCGTTACCATTTGGGTCCAAGGTATTGCTGAGAGCTCAAATAGCTGCACCATGAGGCACCTCTCCCATCTTCCACTGCAGTCATTCCACTTAGTCTGATCATTACTTAGTTGCAATTTACCAATCATAGTCTGTGTTTTATGAGCACGTTAAGTTTTTGTTTAATAGTCACCATTTTTCCCACTCATGCAGATGTATATGATTGTTCTTTAATAGGTAATGGTCATATGGTTCCAAAATAAGGTGTATTTTGAGAGGTCTTCCACACTTGTCCCTAGCCACTGCACTCTCCTCACTGCAACAAGAAACCACTTATTAGTGCAAACGCAAATATATGTAATCTTATTTCCCCCATTTTCTCCATTAAAGATAACATAGTACGTCCTCCCGTTGACAACTTGCTTTTTTCACTTAACAAATCCTAGAGATCTTTCCATCTAATACTTCTTCCATATAATAGTCTTTCTATATAATCTTTCCATACAATACTTCCTCATTTATTTTAAACTGCCAGGGTTCTTGGGCGCCTGGGTGGCTCAGTCAGTTAAGCATCTACCTTCGGCTCGGGTCATGATCCCAGGGTCCTGGGATCGAGCCCCACATCGGGCTCTCTGCTCAGCGGGGAGTCTGCTTCTCCCTCTCCCTTGGCCTGCCACTCCCCCTGCTTGTGCTCGCTCTCTCTCTCTCTGTCAAATAAATAAAATCTTTATAAACTGCCAATGTTCTTTTGTATGCATATACTCTACTTCATTCAACCAGCTCATTATTGTCTTTTTCATCACGATCAATATTTTATCATCTGGTATTTGATGTTCTTAAATAGGAAATAACTAATTTTGTTCATTTTTTTGTGTTACTTGAAAAAAATGATTATTTGCTTTTGGTATTCACATAACCAAAGTCTGATTCTTGTTGATTTTTTTATGGTTATATAAAGTATGTGTATTGAACTTTTTTTCACCAAGCCCACATAGGCAGGGCCACCATTCACAGAGAGTATGGGGTCACTGGGTTGCACAAGTCTTGTCTAGCCTATGATGTCATTTTCTATGTGGACTATAGCAAGATAAAGGCAGGAAGCACAGAACCAGACCAGCCCTAATGCCCTTGCCTTCCCTCTTATATGGGAGAGTCATGTATCACATTTGTCTTCTCTCTCTAGGCTGTAAGCATAGTGGAAAGAGGAGGAGGAATTGAGTTAGGAAAACTGAGACATTCTAGTGCCCGGCACACAGTAAGTACCAAATAGCTATGCCCAGTTATGCTGGGCCCTTGGGACAAAAAGATAAACCAGATGTGGGTGAGAAGTTAACTGCAGTGGAGGAGACAGACCCAGTCATACAGTATCAACAGCCCCAGTTCTTAGGGGTACAGACCATGGAAACCAAGGGAGAAGCTTAATGGGAGAGATTCCGAGAGGAAGTAATGTGTAAATTGAAATCTGAAAAATGAGCAAGAGTTATCCAGTTGAAGAATGAGGGAGAAGGGAAGAAAAGCATCTCGAAGGCAAAAAGAAGAGCAATTTGTCCCCATTGTCTGGTATTTACTGCTATTCACCTCAGATCAAGTCATTTAACTTTGCTGAGTCTCAGTTTCCTCAACTGTAAAATGGGAATGGGGGATAAGGGGAATATCACCTCCAAGGAAGTTGGGAAGACAACGATACCATACGTAGAAGACAGACTAAATGATCTGGTACCTATTGAGCAATTTTTTGAGGGGTTTTTTTTTATTATTATTTTAGTATAGTTGACACAATGTTACACTAGTTTCAGGTGTACAATATAGTGATTCCACAAGACAAGCCTAAGTCTATGCATGATGCTCTGCTCACCATAAGCATAGCTACCATCTGTCACCATACAATGCTACAATACCACTGACTCTATTTCCTATACTGTATATTTTAATCCCAAGACTTATTCATTCCATAACTGAAAGCCTGTATCTCACTCCCCTTCACCCATTTTGCCCCATCCCCTCATGCCATACTGAGCAATTTTTAAAAATAGAACTACCCTATGATCCTGTGATCACACTACTGGGTATTTACCCCAAAAAATACAAAAACACAAATTCAAAGGGATACATGCACCCCAATATTTATAGCAGCACTATCTACAATAACCACATTATGGAAACAGCCCAAGCTCAGGTAGCTAGCTGCACCACGAGGCACCTCCCCCACCTCCCCCATCGACTGAGGGATGGATAAAGATGTGGTGTATATATCCAACAGAATATTACTCAACCACAAAAAAGAATGAAATGTTGCCATTTGCAATGACACGGATGGAGCTAGAGAGTTTAACACTAAGCAAAATAAGTCAGAGAAACAAATACCATATGATTTCATTCATATGTGGAATTTTAAGAAACAAAACAAATAAGCAAAGTTAAAAAAGAGAGAGAGAGAGCCAAACCAAGAAACAGACTCTTAACTATAGAGAACAAACTGATGGTTACCAGAGGGGAGGTGGGGGGGATGGGGGAATAGGTGATGGGGATTAAGGAGTGCACTTGTAATGAGCACTGGGTGATGTATGGAAGTGCTGAATCACTATACTGTACACCTAAAACTAATATAACATTGTATGTTAACTACATTGGAATTAAAAATTTTTAATAAAGAAATAATTTTTAAAAAGTTGCCATGAACTACTACAAATAGTCATTAAAGCTTAGCATTGGGAGGGGTGGTAAAAGAAACTCACTGTGTCTGTGTTTCATCATGATGACTAGCTTGAAAGCAGGTAGGTTCAAATCTGCAGTCTTCCTTCCTGTCAGAATGGAAGAACCAATGTGAAGACAGAGGGGGGAACCACAATGCCAGAAGCCCCCTTCCAAGCCCCCTACAGGCAAAATGAAATGTGCAAAGAACTTGATAAGGAAGCCCTAACAATTGGAGGAACTAGGAGAAGAGGCTATAATGGAGTTGGGGCCTGGTGTAGCTATCTACACAGGGAAAGCAGCATCACGCTACCCAAAAGGAAGCCAAGTCTAAACCTCTCTTCCTGGGTGGAGTCAGTGCCTCAATGCGTCAGATGAAGCCCTTGGTCCTCAATCCTCCACCCTGTAGTGTTATATACCCTAGTACTAAACCTCTCTAGGCTGAGGGAATGGGGTATACAAGGATGGCCTGTTTCTACATATTAATAGTACCTCTTTTCCCAAGTAGGGGGTTCTACATCGGATCTACCCTGGAAGTAGGGGAAAAGACAGATACCAGGAGTCTACCCTAGGGAAAAGGGATCTCAGAACAACGCTTTTAACTGTGTTTACTAAACTGAGGCTAGGAGTCAGTGCAAAATCTTGCTGGGGCAGGGGTGGGGGGAATGTATGCCTGCATGTGTGATTGGGGTCTGTTCCTTGGTGAACCCGGGTAAGGAGATGCCTTCTGTTGCTCTACTCTGGGGTGTAGAGGGACTGGGAAAACCAGCACAGTGGCTGTGTGCATCTCTGCCACATGGGAGAGAAGCGCAGGTCTGTACATCTCTAAGTTGGCGAGGAGGAATCCTGGGTCTCTGTACCCTGGGGAGGGCTGGGGTGAGGGGAAGATGATATGCCGGTCTCCACTACAAGGTGGTATTAGTTGACACACTAACAAAGTGGGGGGGGGAGGGTATATGCAGTCTTGCATGAATGGGGTCTGCACCTTGCCTGTTGTGGGCTATTCTGGACCCTTCCACGGGGGTGGGATGGGGAACAATCTGTTTTTCTTTTATATGGGTTGAAGTCAGCAGTGTGCTAACACTGAAGGGAATAGGACCTCTGGTTCTCCACATGGGGTGGGGGGTAGATACACAACTATAAATTCAGTGGATCAGCCCTTACACTTTGCAGGGAGGGGGGCAGTTATCCTGAATGGAGAGAAAGAGATTTGAGCTCTTCTACCTTGGGTAAGGGGGGAGCCCACATGCACAAAATGTAGGGTGATCAGTGATGTCACTGTCTCTCAACACTGCAGGGAGAGGGAGCTGCACCTCTCTGCTCCCTTGATTACGGGTGGGGGTGTCTCTCTTTTGCTACATTTGGTGATTCCAAATCTTTGGGGAAGGAGGAGGGGAGGGATGATCTCTGTTTACCTCAAAAGGAGAACAAACCTGAGTCCCTCTACCGCAGCTGCCCAATTAGGGGCAGATCTGACAATATTCCCAGGTTACGGTCTGTTTCTCTTTGCTGCAGGGCATTTTTGGAGCCGGGCCTTTACAAATTCAGTAAACCAGTGCCTTCTTATGGGGTGGGGTGAGGAGTCAGGTCTGATTTTCCACAACGGGGACTCACTCTAGGCAAGAGGAGGAAAATCTGCGTGGTTCTCTATGGGCTGAGGCAGGTGCCAACCACTTGGAAGAGGGGTGATCTAACATCTCTGCAGTAGCGGGGGCGGGGCTTCCACAATTAGTAACACGGGGGCGAGGCAAGGAAGTCTCCAGCTCTTCCGTCTCTGTATATTAAACGTTTCTAAGCTCCTCAGTACTGGCGGTCCGGCCGGAGTAGGCGGTATTGTATGTCTGT
This sequence comes from Mirounga leonina, assembly GCF_011800145.1. NCBI lineage: Eukaryota > Metazoa > Chordata > Mammalia > Carnivora > Phocidae > Mirounga > Mirounga leonina. The sequence continues at coordinate 1,368,649 of NW_023270143.1, read as the reverse complement.
GGAGGAGGTAATACATCAAAGCCTCTGTCCAAAGAGAAGAGATGCGCCGAGGCGGATCTGTGTGCCTCCGCACCAGTAAAGGTCCGCGCCGCTCAGCCGGGGGAGTGGGGGACGGGGAGGGCGGTATGTCTCTATAACCAAGGGCTCGATGTCGCCACACAGAGACGCCTGTCTATACTGGAGGAGTGCAGAATGGAGCCTTGCTATCCTGAAGGCAAGAGGGCACTCGATGCTTCTCCACACAAGTGGGGTCTGTGACTTTCTACATATTGTGACCAGAGGTCTACACCTGCCTAGATGGGGTGGGGCCGTGCTCCTTTACCCAGCGAGAGTGCATTTAGGCACGTGCCCATTTGCGGAGCGATCCCTGTTCCTCATCTGGGCCCTTCTACCGTGGATGACAGCCGGTTCTCTCTCTCTCTCCATTCCAGGGTGGAGGACACCTCTAGTTTCCAACTCAAATACACGATCCTTACCGCGCGGCTGGCTGGGTGAGCGCTCACAACGAGAAAAGAGGAGAGTCGTCTCTTACCTCCACTTCCGGCGGGGATCAGACAGAAGAGAATGGCACTACGATAGGGTTGGTCTGCAAACTGCGCTCGCGCCGCTAGGCTCCGACTTCCGGATCCCAGCCTTGCGGCCCTGGTTGGCCCGCCTTACGTCCCCCCCCCGAGGGGCGGGGCCTCGGATTGACGGCTCGCGCCCGCCATCCCTACTCCGCAGGCGCAGTGGTCCCGCCTCCCCCGCTGCCCTGTGAGGTGAGGAAGAAGCCGAGAGGGGGTAGGTTGGTAGCGGCGGGTCGCCATATACCTACTTGTAAGCCAAGATTTTGCCTGCCGGCCTCTACCTGGACCCGAATATGCGTGTTCCCGAATCATAGTGACCAAGCAATCACCATGATCGCAGGTGGGGTTCAGTCCCTTTGTCTACAAAGGAAGATGGCGACGGGCAGGGTGTGGGAAAATGGCCGCCTGGGTCACATGTCTTGCCGAGTGCTCCCCACCTAAAAGTGACTTGGTTAGCTGTTCCCAACAACCTTCCTGGCTTGTAAGGCCCCAGACAAACCCTGAAGCAGGTACTCCCAGCTCTTTATGCAGAAGTTCAAATCCATGGTCAGGCCCAGGAGCTGAACAACTGGAAGTCTCTCCCACCCTTTTGTCCTCTTCCCCTCCTCCTCCCTCCTTCTCTTTGGCTCCAGAGCGGCAAATGAAGGGAATGAATATATACCTCTGAAGTGGGAACAAATAAGGATTTCTTTAGAAACCATCTTGAGGAGCTCCTGACATGGTTGGAGAATGAGGTCTCCCCTTAAAAACAGTAAATATTAGTCTGAAAATGTCTTCTTTATGATAATTTAATTCCAGCCCCTTCTCTTCTTCAAACCTAAACTTCGGGGTAGGGCCCAGCCCCTCTACCCCTAGGGTATGTTCCTCCACTTCCAGAATATCCAAGCGGAAATCTCTGCCTACTTCTACCCCTTACATACACACTACTCACTGCCCCTACATTGATGAAAGGGGTCTAACCTCTCACCCTGGAGATAAACAAAACTCCTGGGGACTCCAAACCAGCCCTAACCACCTTCCCCCTTACCCCTGCATTAGCAAATTCTTCCTGTTTCTTTAAGACCTAACTTTTGTCACTTCTATGAACTTTCCCAGCTGAGTTAGAAACTCAGAACACCTTTCTGCACTTATCCCTTAATGCTGTAATCATTTATGTGGATGCCTCTCCACATAAATGGAGATGCAGTCTCACCTCCTGAGACTAGGGACCATATATCTTGAAGACCTCAACAAGACCCAGCACAAGACTGGTACAAATCAGGCTTCAGCCAATATATGTGAAATGTGTGAGTTTATAGGCCTGCACCACAATGCAGTGGTGCAGGCCTATAAACTCACTCCAATGGGAAATGGACAATTTAGTAGATAGCATTGGGAAATTTGGCTCACCATAAGGAGAGAAATAAAACTGGATCCCTACTTATTTACATATAAGATGGTGGAGAGTATCTTTGTCACCTACAACTGCGGAAAGATTTTTTCAACAAAGGCCCAAATGCGCAAACTATAAGGGAAAAACGCAATGAAATCTTTGATAAGAAAGAAAATTGGTGTTTCTACTTTGGAAAACAATTAGGAAGTTATCCAGAATAGTTGAAGGTGGGCCCTGGGACCCCGCAGTTCTACTGGTAAAGATGTATATAACCTCCAGACTTTTAAGTCCTAGAGAAATTCTTATATATATGCATAAGGAGGCATGTGCAAGAATATAACATTGCATGACTGTTTATAATAGAGAAAAAATCTGAACAATCTAAAAGTTCACCAACAGGAGAATGAATAAATAGCAGTACAGCCATACAACAGAATACTATACAGCAGCGGAAGAAATGAAATTGAGTTGCATATATCAACCCAGATAAATTTCAAAAACACAGTGCTGAGATAAAATATAAGTTATAGAAGGGTATATGAAATATGAGACATTTAGGTAGATTTTTAAAAAATTTTTAAGTAATCTCTACACCCAAGATAGGGCTTGAACTCATATGACCCCGAGATCAAGAGTCAGGTGCTCTACTGGCTTTGCCAGCTAGGCGCCCCTATATAGACTTTTTAAATCTAGAAAATAATGCACTAAATTACTTACAGGTTATATAAATAAATAAACAGTATTTTTAAAACAGGGAATTAAATAGAAAATGCAGAATGGTAATTAGTTCTGGGGAAGAAAACAAAGGAACAGAATGAGAGATACACAGGGGACTTCAACTGTTTGTCTAATACTTTATCTGGGTAGTAGGTACATGGATGTGAGTTATATTATTCTCTATACTTATTTGTATGCCGCAAATATTTCATACTTTTTTTTAGAAAGACTACAAGGATCTATAAAAAAAACTAATGATGGTTAAATGTAGATCAGTGGTTCTCAAACTTTGGCCAGCATCAGAGTCAGTGGGAGGGCTTGTCAGAAGACTGATTGCTGGGCCCTATGCCCAGAGTTGTGTTTCAGTAAGTCTGGTAGGGCCCAAGAATTTGAATTTCTTTTTTTTTTTTTTTTAAAGATTTTATTTATTTATTCATGAGAGACAGAGAGAGACAGAGGCAGAGCGAGAAGCAGGCTCCCCGCGGAGCAGGGAGCCCGATGCAGGACTCGATCCCAGGACCCTGGGATCATGACCTGAGCCGAACGCAGACGCTCAACCGACTGAGCCACCCAGGCGTCCCAAGAATTTGAATTTCTAACAAGTTTCCAAGCGATGATGATGATGATGATGATGATGATGATGATGATGATGATGGAGAAGAAGGGGGAGGGGGAGAAGAATCATCTGGGGCTGCTGCTAGTCCAGGTACCATATTTTGAGACCTACTGGCAAAGAATATGAGATTCTCAGTGAATTTTGTTGTCTTCATTGTGCTTTTCCGTGTTTTCCACATAGTCAATGAATATGAATTACTTTACAGAGAGGTTTTTGTTGTTTGTTTTAAATTCACCTTAATCTTTACTTCAAACTCTTATTTCCCTCATAGGCATCCATTCTATGGTATTTTATGCAGATCTTTTTGCTTATATGTGTTCTTGCAAAATATGTATTATTGTTTTAGGTGCATTTATTTCCTCAAAATTTTTATTTTTCACTTTTTCAAAATTCAGAAAATTTGAAAGAATAGTACAGTGAAAGCCCATATACCCTTAATATTGCATTTCTCTGATTACTAATGAATTTTTCAGCATCACTTCATATGTGTGTTAAATGCCTCTTTTGTAAATTGCCTGCTTATATAGTTGGCCCATTTTTCCAGTGAGTTTCCTATCTTTCCTATTGATTTGCTAGAGTTCCTTATGTAGTCTAGCTACTAGTCCCCTGTCAGTTTCAGACATTGCAAATATTCTGTCCCTATTTTAACTTTGTCCATGTTAGCCTTTTTTGAATAGAAATTGTTGTTTTTAATGCAATCAAATCCATCAAATTTTTGCTCTATGGTTTCTGGTTTGGGAGTTTTATTTAGGAACTAGTTATCTCCTCCCAGGTCACAAAGATATTCTCTTATTTTTTTCTATTAACTTTATAGTTTTATCTTTCACCTTTAGGTTTTAATCCATCTAGAATCCACTCTCATATGTAGTGATAGGTAGGGATGCAATTTTATTTTTTTATACACAGTGAGCCACATTTCCCACCATCAAATACCAAACAATCCTTACTTTTTCATTGATTTGCTGTGCCACCTTTGTCACATATTATAAAACACACATGCACAAGTCTGTTTCAGTTCTTGCATTAATACTGCCTTGCTTTTGATATTTTGTAATATAAGATTTGATAGGGCAAGTACCTCTGCTTTAGTCTTCTTTTAGTATTGTCTTAGCTATATCTCCACATAAATTTTAAAAAGAGTTTATCAAGCTCTTCAGAAATCCGACTGGAATTCTTATTAGGATCACACTAAATTTACAGATTAATTTGAGAGAGTTGACATCATCAAAATAATAACTCATCCAAGAACATGGACTATCTCCTCATTTGTTGAATTCACCTTCTATCTATGTCCTTTATTAAGAGTCGATTTTTCTCTTTGGAATTGTGTGTTTTTACTAATTTAATTCCTAGTTGCTTTGTAGTATTTGTTACTATTGTGAATATTTTATAGTTATTTCTTTTTGAATAGATAATACACATACATTTTGAATATCAAAACAAAATAAAAATTATACTTTGAAAAGTGTCACTCTTGTCCATTTTACCCAATTGCCACTATACACACCCCCAGCAGTTACCACTTTTTTTTTAATTTCTTATTTATAATTAACATGTGGTGTTATATTAGTTTCAGGTCTAATGATTCAACAATTCTATACATTACTGAGTGTTCATCAAGATAAGTGTACTCCTAATCCCCTCTATTTCACCCTTCCCCCCGGCCACCTCCCCTCTGGCAACCTCCAATTCAGTCTCTGTATTTAAGAATCTGGTATGTTGTTGGTTTTTTTTGGGGGGGGGTCTCTTTTTTTCCTTTGCTCATTTGTTTTGTTTCTTAAATTCCACATGTGAATGAAATCATATGGTATTGTCTTTCTCTGACTTATTTCACTTAACATTATACCATCTAGGTCCATCCATGTTGTTGCAAATGGCAAGATCTCATTATTTTTATGGCTGCATAGTATTCCGTTATATACAGAATATTTTATATTTAATATTTTTTTCTTGTATTTAAGTTTACTTTCAACAATCAAGACAGACTCTATGAATGACAAGAGGTTCAAAAAACCCTATATTTTAACATGCTTTTTAAAAAACAAGACATTCTGGGGCGCCTGGGTGGCTCAGTCGTTAAGCGTCTGCCTTTGGCTCAGGTTGTGATCCTGGGGTCCTGGGATCGAGCCCCGCATTGGGCTCCTTGCTCAGCCGGGAGCCTGCTTCTCCCTCTCCCACTCCCCCTGCTTGTGTTCCCTCTCTAGCTGTCTCTCTCTTTCTGTCAAATAAAAAAAATAAAAAACAAAAAACAAAACATACACACTGATCTCTATCTGGTATCTTTGTACAGTCATTTTGGTACACAGATACTGACTTCAAGCTTCTTTTCACCTTAAGAATTGCTTTCTTTTAAGTTCAACAAAGAACATTATGAAATAAGAATTGTATCAAAAAAGGGACAGAAAAGACTGTAAGGAAGGAAGGAAGTAGAGGGAACAAAGGAAGGAAGTAGAGAATGCCTCCTTAATTTTGATTTTTGTATATTGTTTCTTTAATGCATTAAATAGAAAACCCAGTAACTGAACACGCCAACTTCCCTAGAATAAGGAAAGACAAAATTAACAAAGACATGATGGAGATATGTAGGTACATTACAGTCAATCTCCCTCTTCAGAATGTTCTGTTAACCAGATTCTACTGAAAAGTATCACATCAGGGCGCCTGGGTGGCTCAGTTGGTTAAGCGACTGCCTTCAGCTCAGGTCATGATCCTGGAGTCCCGGGATCGAGTCCCGCATCGGGCTCCCTGCTCAGCAGGGAGTCTGCTTCTCCCTCTGACCCTCCTGCCTCTCATGTTCTCTGTCTCTCATTCTCTCTCTCTCAAATAAAAAAAAAAAAAAATCTTTAAAAAAAAAAAAGTATCACATCACTGAAACATCCCTATGTTCAAAAGCCAGTGATCTATTTGATAAGAAGTTTGATATATGTATATATATATATCAGTACTATTATTTCATAAAGATATATAGACATAGATCTAGACCACATCTTCTTCATCCATTCATCTATTGATGGATGCTTGGGTTGCTTCCATATTTGGCTATTATAAATAATACTGCAATAAACATAGGGGTACAGGTATCTTTTCAAATTAGTGTTTTCATTTTCCTTGGGTAAATACCCAGTAGTGGAATTACTGGATCATATAATTCTATTTTTAGTTTTTGGAGGAATCTCTATATTGTTTTCCACAGTGGCTGCACCAATTTGCATTCCCACCAATAGTTTTCGAGGATTCCTTTTTGTCCACATCCTCTCCAACACTTGTTATTTCCTGTCTTTTTGATAATAGCCATTCAGACATGTGTGAGGTGATATCTCACTGTGGGTTTTTTTTTTTAAGATTTTATTTATTTGTCAGAGAGACTGAGCAAGCAGGGGGAGCGGCAGGCAGAGGGAGAAGCAGGCTCCCTGCTGAGCAAGGAGCCTGATGCGGGACTCAATCCCAGGACCTTGGGATCATGACCTGAGCCAAAGGCAGACACTTAACTGACTGAGCTACCCAGGCATCCCATCACTGTGGTTTTGATTTGCATTTCCTGATGATTAGTGATGTTGAGCATCTTTTCATAGGTCTGTTGGCCACCTGTATGTCTTCTTTGGAAAAATGTCTTATTCAGGCCCTCTGCCCATTTTTTAATTGTATTGGTTTTTTTCCTTGGTGTTGAGTTGTATAAGTTCTTTATATATTTTGGATATCGACCCTTATCAGATATATCATTTGCAAATGATATTTGCAAATATCATCTACCATTCAGTAGGTTGCCTTTTCACTTTATTGATGGTTTCCTTTGCCATGCAAAAGCTTTTTATTTCAGCATAGTCCCAATAGTTTACTTTTACTTTTGTTTTCCTTATCTAGAAAAATGTTTCTACAGCTGGTGTCCAAGAAATTACTGCCTATGTTTTCTTCTAGGAGTTTTATGGTTTCAGGTCTCACATTTTAGGTCTTTAATTCATTTTGAATTTATTTTTTTGTATGGTGTTAAGAAAGTGGTCCAATTTTATTCTTTTGTATATAGCCGTCCAATTTTCCCAGCACCATTTGTTGAAGAGACTGTGTTTACCCATTATATATTCTTGCCTTCTTTGTCATAGATTAATTGACCATATAATCATGGGTTTATTTCTGGACTCTCTATTCTGTTCCACTGATCTATGTGCCTGTTTGGTTTTTTTTTTTATGATAGTACCATACTGTTTTGATTCAAAGTTACCAGTTTTATTAGTTTATTTTTTATTCTTCCAGTGTTTCTTTATGCAGATACAAACAAACATAAATGTATCTTATTCCATCTCCCCCTTTCTTATGCGTGTATATTCTGTTATACATGTTGCTTATTTCTCTTAATAATACATCCTGGAGGTCTTTCCATATCAGAGCATTAGAGTTTCCTGTACCTAGAAAGTCACTGTATGGAAGCATATAGAGTACTTATTCAAAGTGTTACATTATGTGGATATATAATAGGGTTTTTTTTAATGACTGCAGTCCCCTATTGTGGATGCTTGGGATGTTTTTAGTCCTTTGGTATTACAAATGGTGCCATAATGAATAGACACTTCATACATATGCAGATAATTATGTAGGATAAATTCCAATAATTATATTTGTAATTATGTAAGATACGTTCCAATAATTATATTTGTAGATATTGCCAAAATTTCCCTCCATAGGTATACCATTTCGCACTTACCACCCATGTATGAGTTTATCTGTTTTATTACAGCCTCACCAACAAAGTGTATTGTTAAAGACTTAGATTTTTTACAATGTGATAGGTAAGAAATAGTATCTCATGGTAGTTTTAATTTACATTTCTCTTATTTTGAGTGAGGCTGAGCATCTTTTCATATGTTTAAGGGTCAATTTTACGTCTTTTTCTGTGAATTGTCTATATATATCCTGTATTTTTCTGTTGGATTACTGGCCTTTCCTTGATTTCTAGAATGTTGTTATATATTAGAGAGATTAGACCTTTGTGAATCATGATTTGTCAGTGTTTTTCCTCAGTTTGTTATCCTTTTGACTTTGCTAATGGATTTTTTCCAGGCAAGTTTTATTTTATTTTATGTAAACAAATGTATCTATGTTTTCTTTTATGGATTCTAGATTTTGAGTTGTTGGTGGTGATAGATTGCATTAATGACCCCAATTTCTCATGTGTCTATGTATCCACACCCTTTCATAGTGCCCTGCTTTATTGACTCTGAGTGTGGCCATATAACTTGCTTTAACCAACAGGATAGTTGCAAACTTGATATTAAGAAGAGACTTGAGGGCGCCTGAGTGGCTCAATTGGTTGAGCGACTGCCTTCAGCTCAGGTCATGATCCTGGAGTCCCTGGATTGAGTCCTGCATCGGGCTCCCTGCTCGGCGAGGAGCCTGCTTCTCCCTCTAACCCTCCCCCCTCTCATGTACTCTCTCTCATTCTCGCTCTCTCAAATAAATAAATAAATCTTTAAAAAAAAAAAAAAAAAGAAGAGACTTGAAAAAGCTCTTGCACATTCTGTTTCCTCTCTTGGACCCCTGCCACTGCCACAAGAACATACCGAAGCTAACCTTGGAAGGATGTGAGAGACATGTAGAAATGAGCCTAGTCCTCCCAGTTAAGACATCCTATAGTGGCCAATCTCTAGTGAAGCCATTAACTTAGTGCAAACACATGAGCTAGCCCAGTTGAGATCAACAGAGCCTGATCCAGATTGTAGACCCTCCCAAATGACCCAGACTCTAGGTTTTGGTACATAAATATTCATTTTGTCTTTTTACAGAGCATTATTATGGCAATAGTCCCATATCAGTGCTCTTCCTTTTTGGAGATATCCTGGCTAAGCTTGCTCGTTATTTTTCCATTTGAACTTTTTTTCAAGATTTTTATTTATTTATTTTTATTTTTATTTTTATTTTTTTTTTTTGAGAGAAAGAGAGAGTGTGCATGTGCGTTTGCACACATGAGCCACGGGAGGGGCGGGGGGGGGGGGGGGGGGGCGGGGCGGGGAGAGAATCTCAAGCAGACTCCTGCTGAGCACCGAGCTTGAAGCAGGGCTGGATCTAACAACGCTGAGATCGTGACCTGAGCTGAAACCAAGAGTCTGATGCTAAACCGGCTGAGCCATCCAGGCACCCCTCCATTTGAACTTTAATTCAGCTTGTCTAGTTTCAGAAAAAGAGAAAAAATGGTATTTTAAATGAGTTTATACTAAATTTATAAATTAATTTGACATCTTTATAATTCGGAATCTTCTTATTTAATAACATGGAATGCCTTTCCATTTGTTCCTTCAGAGTGTTATAAATGTTTTGTCATAAAGGTTTTGGACATTTCTCATTAAGTTTGTTTCTAGGTATTTGCTATAGACTAAATGTTTGTGTGCCTCCAAAATTCAGATGTTGAAACCTAATCCCCACTGTGATGGTATTTGGAGGTAGGGCTTTTGGAAAGTGATTAAGTCCTGAGGTTGGAGCCCTCATGAGTGAAATTAGCGCCCCAGTGGACACAGCTAGAAGATGGCTGTCTATGAACCAGGAAGCAGCTCTCAACAGAGATTGAATCTGTCTGCCTTGATCTTGGGCTTTTCAGCCTCTAGAACTGTGAGAAATACATTTCTGTTGTTTGTAGCCACCCAGTCTATGGTATTCTGTTATAGCAGCCACAATGGACTAAGACAGTATTTCACATTTTCTGTTGCTATAATAAATGGAGCCTTCTCTTCCATATATCTTCTTTTTTAAAAAAGATTTTATTTATTTCTGCATCCAATATGGGGCCCAAACTCACAACCCTGAGATCAAGAGTTGCATGCTCTACCAACTGAGCCAGTCAGATGCCCCTCTTCTATATATCTTCTAACTAAATGATTTCTATATATTAATTTTATATCCTCCTACCTTATCTTGTTTATAGTAGCTTTTATATTGATTTTCTGGCTGTATAATCTTATCTATAAATAATGATAGCTTTACCTCCTCAATTCCAATTTTATGCTTCTAATTTCTTTTTCTTTTTTAATTACAATGCTTGCTACCTCCAATACAATGTTAAATTATAGTGGAGAGAGTAGACATCCTTGCCTGGTTTCTGATTTTAGCATATAAATGCTGCTAGTGTTTCCTGGTTAAGTGAAATACGGGACTGCTGTATTTGGGGAGATACACACACACAAACACACACACATAATTAAATCATATCAAGGAAGAAACCTTATATTCCTCTTGTTGAATGTTTTTTTTAAATAAAGAATGGGTATTGAATTTTGCCAAATGACTCTCTGGCATCTCTGAAAATGATGATATGATTTTTCTCCTTAGATTTAATAATATGTTAGATTATATTAATGGATTTTGTAATATTGAATGATTCTTGCTTTCCTGGGATAAACTCCACACAGCCATGGATTCTGTTTGCTAATATTTTATTTAGAATTTTGCATTGCTATTTATAAGTGAATATTGGTCTATATCATTTTCTTTTCTTTTTTTTTGTAGAATCTTTGTCAGATCTTGGTATCAATATTATACTCACTTTATAAAAAGAATTTGAATGTGTTCCTCCTTCATCTAGACTCAGGAAAATAAAAATAGCATTCAAATTACCTGCTTTTTAGTGTTAATAGACTTCCCCTGTGAAAGCATCATAGTCTGGTACCTTTGGGGAAAAGTACCTCTTTATACCTTTCTCTATTTCTTCCATGGAAATTGGCCTATATGGGTTTTTCTCTTTTAGAGTCAAATTAAAGTAAATTATATTTTCCTAGGATGTTTTCCATGTCTTCCAGGTACTTAAACAATTTGCATAGAGTTGGACAAGAAAGTCTTTTATGTTTAAAATGTCCTCTTACTATGGTTATGTCCAACTTTCCATTTCCTAACTTGTATATTTGTGCTTTCTCCTTTTATTCTTTTTCTTTCTTTTTTTTTTTTTTTTTTTTAGAGGAGAGGGAGAAGGGCAGAGGGAGAGAGAGAATCTTAAGCAGGATCCATGCCCAGCACAGAGCCCAATGCAGGGCTCAATCTCATGACCCGGAGATCATGACCTGAGCCAAAACCAAGAGTCAGATGCTTAACCAACTGAGCCACCCAGGGGCCCCAGCTTTCTCCTTTTCTTGATTGTGCTGTTTAATGGCTTACATATTTCTATTTAACAGAATCAGCTCATCTATCTATTAGTTCTATTGTTATCTGTTTTCTAACTTCTTTATTTGAACTTTACTGTTATTTTTCCCCTTCTGTTCTTAATTTTATTATTTTTTCTTCCTCTAACTTTTTGAGTTGGATGCTTATTCATTTAATTTTTCCCTTGTTTTTAAAACAAGTATTTTAAGGCTATGAACTTTGCTTTATCTGTATCCATGGATTCTGACTTTAGTATTTTCATTATCATTGTCTAGAAATTCAGCAGTTTTGATTTGAGTTTCCCTTCTGACCCAAGAGTTGTTTGACAGAGAGATATTACATATTCAGATGGAAGATCCATTTTACAGTGATTTCCAGTTTTATTCAGTGTGATCAATTAACATTGTATTAGTTCTAATTTTTGGAATTTGTTGAGATTTTCTTCTTGGCCTAATATTGATTTTGTTATTTAGTTTTTTTATATTCTTACTGGGTTTTTTGTTTGTTGTTGTTGTTGTTGTTGTTGTTGATTTGATCTGTCCTGGAATGAGAAAGGTGAGTTAAATTTCTCCTATTTTTAGTGTGTTTCAATCTGTTATCTATTTTTCCTTGTATCCCTTAATATCTTAGCTTTATGAAAGCTGCTATGTTATTTGGTATAAAAATAGTCATAACTTTATATGTTCATTGTAAATTGTGGCCTTTTTGCCTCAATTAATGCTTTTTTATAACAAACTTTCTATTTTGGAATAATTTTAGATTTACAGAACAGTTGAAAAGTTAGTGCAAAGTTTCCATATGCCCTTCACCTAGTTGCCCCTCATGTTAATATCTTGTATGACATTTGTCAAAACTAAGTATTGGTACATTGTTATTAACTAAACTCCAGACTTTATTCAGATTTCACCAATTTTTCCACTAATATCCCTTTTATGTTCCGGACCCCAATCCAGAATCCCATATTGCATTTAGTCATCATATCTCCTCCAATCTGTGACACTTCCTCAGTCTATCCTTGTTTTTCATGACCTTGATAGTCAGTTAATGCCTTTGGTTCTGAGTTCCTGACTTGTCTGATAATTAAGATTGCAACCCATGTGTTCTTTAATTGCATTTGCCTGGTATACCTTTGTCTTTTCTGGTATTTTTAACCTTTCTGAATCAATTTCTTTTAATTGATTTTCTTTTTCTTTCTTTCTTTCTTTTTCTTTCTTTCTTTCCATCTTTCTTTCTTCCTTCCTTTCTTTGAGAGAGAAAGCGCACGCACACATGAGACAGGGGAGGAGCAGAGGGAGGGGACAAGCAGACTCTACCCTGAGTGCAGAGCCCATCGCAGGGCTTGATTCCAAGACCTCACCCAAGACCATAACCCTAGCCAAAATCAGGAGTCTGATGCCCAACTGACTGAGCCACCCAGGCACCCCCTTAATTGATTTTCCTGAATACACCATTTGCGTTTTACTCAGTGATCCAATAGAAAAAATGTTTTTCTTTAAACAAATAAGTTAAGACCATTTATATTTATTGATACAAAAGATGTTTGGTGTTAATATTGTCATATTATTTTAAGTTTTATTTTCTTTTTTAGCTCTATGTTCATATATTAAAAGTATTTTACTATGCAGTCTGTTTTGTTTGGTATTTTTGTAGTTACCCTGATATTTAGGAAAGTTTACATTTTGGCTTAGTGACTAATTTTAGGTATCTTATTTTTAATTACATTTTTTTCTACTCGTTTGCTGCTAATGTAAAAAAATACTGTTCCTAGAAGAGAACACAGGCAGTAATTTCTTTGACATCAGCCTTAGCAACATTTTTCTAGATATATCTCCTAAGACAAGCAAAATTAAACTGTTGGGACTATACCAAAATAAAATGCTTTTGCACAGGAAAGGAAACCATCAACGAAACAAAAAGATGACCTATTGAATGGGAGAAGATATTTACAAATGATATATCAAATGATAAGGGGTTAATATTCAAATATATAAAGAACTTATACCAGACCTATGAAAAGATGCTCAACATCACTCATTATCAGGGAAATGCAAATCAAAACCACTGTGAGATATCACCTCACACCTGTCAGAATGGCTATTATCAAAAAGACAAGAAATAACAAGTGTGGAGAGGATGTGGAGAAAAAGGAATCCTCGTGCACTATTGGTGGGAATGCAAATTGGTGCAGCCACTGTGGAAAACAGTATAGAGGAATCCATCAAAATACTAGAGGAGAACACAGGTAGCAACCTCTTTTGACACTGGCCACAGCAATTTTTTGCTAGACACATCTCCAAAAGCAAGAGAAACAAAAGCAAAAATGACTATTGGGACTTGATCAAGATAAAAAGCTTTTGCACAGGGGCGCCTGGGTGGCTCAGTTGGTTAAGCAGCTGCCTTCAGCTTGGGTCATGATCCCAGGGTCCTGGGATCGAGCCCCACGTCGGGCCCCCTGCTCAGCAGAGAGCCTGCTTCTCCCTCTCCCTCTGCCTGCCACTCTGCCTACTTGTGCTCTCTATCTGTCAAATAAATAAATAAAATCTTAAAAAAAAAAAAAAAAAAGCTTTTGCACAGCAAAGGAAACAGTCAACAAAACTAAAAGGCAGCCTGTGGAATGGGAAAAGATATTTGCAAATGTCTTATCAGATAGAGGGCTAGTGTCCAAAATCTATTAAGAACTTAAAAAACTCAACACCCAAAAAAACACAAAAAATCCAGTCAAGAAATGAGCAAAAGACATGAACAGACATTTCTCCAAAGAAGACATACGAATGGCCAACTGACACATGAGAAAATGCTCCACATTATTTGGCATCAGAGAAATACAAATCAAAACTACAATGAGATACCACCTCACACCAGTCAGAATGGCTAAAATTAACAACTCGGGAAGCAATAGGTGTTGGTGAGGATGCAGAGAAAGGGGAACCCTCTTACACTGTTGGTGCGAATGCAAACTAGTACAGCAACTCTGGAAAACAGTATGGAGGTTCTTCAGAAAGTTAAAAATAGAGCTACCCTATGACCCAGCAATTGCACTTCTAGGTATTTATCCAAAGGATACAGACAGTGATTTGAAGGGGCACCTGCACCCCAATGTTTATAGCAGCAATGTCCACAATAGCCAAACTATGGAAGGAGCCCAGATGTTCATAGATAGATGAATGGATAAAGAAGATGTGGTACACACACACACACACACACACACAAACACACACACAATGAGATACTACTCAGCCATCAGGAAGAATGAAATCTTGCTATTTGCAACGACGTGGATGGAACTAGAGGGTATTATGCTAAGCGAAATAAGTCAGTCAGAGAAAGATAAATATCACATGATTTCACTCATATGTGGAATTTAAGAAATAAAACAGATGAACATAGGAGAAGGGAAAAAATAAGAAAATAAGATGAAAACAGATGGAGGCAAACCATAAGAGATTCTTAACTATAGGAAAAAAACTGAGGGTTGCTGGAGGGGAGGTGGGTGGGGGGATGGGGTAACTGGATGTAGAGCATTAAGGAGGGCACTTGATGTAATGAGCACTGTGTATTATATGCAACTGATGTATCACTAAACTCTACCCCTGAAACTAATACACTATATGTTAAATTGATTTTAAATTTAAAAAATTAAAAATAAACTGCCATATGATCCAGTAATTCCACTACTGGGTATTTACCCAAAGAAAGTGAGAACAGTAATCCAAAAACATATATGCACCCCTGTGTTTACTGCAGCATTATTTACTATAGCCAAGATACAGAAGCAACCTAAGTATCTATCAATAGGTGAATGCATAAGGAAGATGTGGTATATATACACAATGGAATATCACACAGCCAAAAAAAAAGAATGAGATTGTGCCATTTGAGACAACATGGATGGACCTAGAGAGTATTATGCTAAGTGAAATAAGTCAGACAAAGACAAATACCAAATAATTCCACTCATAAGTGGAATCTAAAAAATGAATAAACAAAAAGCAGAATCAGACCTATAAATACGGAGAACAAACTGATGGTTGCCAGAGGGGAAGGGGTTGGAGTGAGGCAAAATGGGTGAAGGGGAGTGGGGTATACAGGCTTCTAGTTATGGAATGAACAGGTCAGGGGAATAAAAGGCACAGCAGAAGGAATACAGTTGAGCTGGGTGGCTCAGTCTGTTGAGTATCTGATGCTTGATCTCGGCTCAGCTCTTGATCTCAGCTCAGCTCTTGATCTCATGGTCTTGAGTTCAAGTCCCATGCTGGGCTCTGCACTGGGCATGGAGCCTAATTAAAAAAATAAAAAGAAAAGAAAAAGGAATACAGTCAATGATATTGTTATAGCAATGTAATGGGACAGAGGGTAGCTATCTATACTTGTGGTGAACATAGCATAATCTATAAACTTGTCAAATTACTAAATTGTACACCTGAAACTAATGTAACACTGTGTGTAACTATACTCAAATAAAAAATGGGGAAAAAAAAGAAATACTATTGATTTTTATAAGTTGGTTTTGTATCTGGCCTCCTCACAAATTTTTTTTTTTTAATTCTAATAGTATGTCTGTTGAATCTGTTGGTTTTATTTCTTCTCTTCCAATCCTTATACAACTTACTTCTTTTCTCCCATTATAGTATTGACCAAGACTTCCAGTTCTATGTTAAACAGTAGCTGGTGAGAGTAAATATCTAGTCTTATCCTCGATCTTCAAGGAAATGCATCTTAAGTTTCTCCATTTAGTATAAAATATGTTGTAAGGTTTTGGTATGTAACCTTCACCAAGTTAAATTTGCCTTCTGGGGTACCTGGCTGGCTCAGTTGGTAGAGCATGTGACTCTTGATCTCAGGTTCATGAGTTCAAGCCCCAAGTTGGGCATAGAGCTTACTTAAAGAAAAAAAAAAAAGAAATTTGCCTTTTATAGCTAGTTTTCATCATAAGTGAGAAGGTAACAACTTATTCTACATTAATTGGGATAATCATACGAGTATTCTCCTTTAGTCTGTTAATGTGGCAAATTACATCAATAGATTTTCTGAGGTTGAACGAATTCTCTTTGCATTCTTGGAATAAACTTGATCTGATTGTGATGTATTATTTAACATACTGTTGGATGCAATTAGCTAATATTTTATTTAGGATCTGTGCATCTATATTCATAATTGAAATGAGCCTATAATTTTCTTTTCTTTTCTTATCCTTGTCTAGCTTTAGACTCAAGGTTTGAAGATTGTACTAAACTAATAAAATGAGCTGGGCAGCTTTCTCTCCTTTTCTATTTTCTGGAATAACTTGTATAAGAAGAAAAGTAACTATTCCTTGTGTGTCTGGCACAATACACCTGTAAACTTATCTAGGCCTGGATTTGGGGGAAAGGGATGATGTCCTTGCATACCATTTCAGTTTCATTAATACTTAGTGGTCTATTCAAGTTCTTTACTTCTTGCTATTCCATTTTTGCCATTTTATATTTTTCTAGGAATTAAATTTTATCTAGATTTTCTAATTATTTCTGCCTAGTTCCTAATAGTCAGGTTTCTGGCTTGACTGCCTAGTGCCTTCATAGACAGGGGCCCTGAAGGAGCAGCATATCTGTCATTTGGGGCCAGAGGGAGTTTGGATACCTTTGTACTTCCAGCAAAGCAATGGCTCTGTGTGCTTTGGAAATTCGTGATTGTATATGAATGTGTGCACTTTTATAAATGTGTGTGTTTACACCTGATGCTCTAGTGTGTTTCTATTATATGAAAATTGACGAAAAGAAAATTTTTCAAAGGGAAATTAGCTGGATGATTCTCTGTGTAGCTATTTTTCTGTGTCTATTTCTGAGCTGTGAGGGGGTAATTCCATGGGTCTCTCAGTGTCTCTGTGTATGTCTGCATCTCTGCCAGTGTTGATTCATTCTGGGTGTTTTTCAATGTCTCAGAATATCTGCAGCTATGAGGGTTCGTGATTCTATGTACATCTTTATGTCTCTGCAAAAGTCTTGTCTCTAAGTGTGGGGGGTGCAGATTCTGTATGCATCTCTGTGTTTCACTGTAGAAATATATGCATGGAGTGCACATGCTACGTGGCAAGTTCAGACTCTCCAAGTCTGGAAGAAACATTACAACAGGAAATGCTCTGGATTCCAGCTTCCGGATGGAATTTCACTCAGAAAAATACCCCTTCCTGGTCCTCCCAATAACTGCAGCATTCTTTGTCTTTTTTCAAGAGGCTGGGTTGAGGGGGTTTATGCTAACCTTGACCTCAGAGGCCTTGTCTTTCAGGAGGATTTGGCAGAGCCATGAAATTCCACACCCTGCCACTTGCCTCTTGCCAGGCCTACTTCTTCCTCCTAAAGCCTTTTATAGTTCCACATTATCTACCAGACCAATTCTGATCCAAATTCTCCAGCGAGGCCAGGGGAAAACACAGGGAGATGAGGAGAAACAAACAGAATAAGAGTTTTTAGAGTAAATAGATAAAGATTCAATTTGGCAAGAGAGGAACAGATAAAGAAATGATAACAGGAGATAATGAGACAGAGACAAAGAAATAGGGCCTGAAAGGTGGGAGCAAATAATTAGAAATGGGGATAAATAAATAAGGATGGGGACAGAGAGATGGAGTAGGCAGGCTGCAAAAAGAGGGACAGAAATGAGGCAGGAAAGTAGGGGAGAGAGAGAGATGAGGTCAGAGAGGCAGCTACATAAAAGATGAGGAGAGAGAGGGACACAGAGATGGTAACAGCCAGGTATATAGGAAGGGGGTGTTTGGATGAGATAAACCAAGACAGAAAGAGATAGGGATGAAGATGAGTAGAGAGGTTGATGATGTAGCAGCTGACATTTTTGAGCATTTGTTATGTCTGAGGCATGGCCCTACAAACTGTGCGTGTGCTAGTTCATTTAATGCTCACAGTAATGCTGTGAAGCAGGTACTATTATCAACCCTATTTTACAGATGAGGACACTGAGGCACAGCAAGTCAGAGGCACAACTAAGATTTGAATCCAAACTAGAAATCTAGCACCAGTGACTGTACTCCTGACTACTGTCAGTGACAAAGAGAGACAGAGGAATGGGGAACTGGGGACAAGTTAGCAAACAGAAACAGATGAAACCTGCATAGGGACAGAGAAATGGAGACAAAAGACAGGCACATGAGGAGAGCAACCCAATAAGAGAGATGGTAAGAGATAGAAAAGGGGTGATAGATGAGGAGAGAATCATATAGGGAAACGAGGGCAAAAAGACCTACATAGAGGGGTAAGAGAGACAGAGACAAAGAGTATAAATATTACAGGGAGGAGGGGAGATGAAAGAATGGAACAGAAAGGTGAGAATAGAGAAAGATAGGAGGGGAAGAGAGACAGATGAATGCAGCAGTACAAACAGAAAGAGGAGAACTGGGAAACAACCAGAGAGAAGTAGGGACAGGGTGATGGAGACAGAAAGGCAGACAGTAAAGAGGCCAAGGAGCCAAAGGAAACTGAAAGAGAAATAGAAAAGACAGAAATTCTGGAACACAGAGAAACTCAGAAACAGATGAGGTAGAGCAATGTGGTATTATATATATGAGGACAGAGACCCAGACCAAGATGAGAACCATAAGTTAGATAGGGATGGGATGGAGACAAGGCAATCCTCAACATATGCAATATAAAAAGAATGGAGTAAAAAGAGAAGAGAGATGAAAAGAGAATAGGAGAGACAGGGAAGAGAAACCACCAGAGAGATGTAAACAGAGAGACAAGAGAAAGCAAAATGTAGACCGAGATGGGGGGTGTCTGAGAGGTGGTCAACAGTGATGGTGAACTTGGTGGGAGAGACAGTCAAAAATAAGAAAGAGAAATAGAGACAAAGATAAGGTCATCTTGATTCGACAACCTACAAGTCTCTTGGATATATCAGGGCTGGCACTGGGCAGTGTGGTACCCACTAGACTATGAGCTTAGGAAGACAAAGCCCTGGCCTTTGTTATTCACTACTGTATCCTCTACCCACAATATAGTCCCAATCATATGGGGGACTACTGTTTGTTAAATATTAGGTCCCAGAAAATGTGCATGCATTGCATGGATTTTGTCATTGAATCCTTACAACTCTGACGTAGTAGGTATTGTTATCATCATTCCCAGTTTATAGATGGGGAAACTGATACCCAGAGTGATGAGTAACTTGGCCAAGGTCACACAGAGGAACTAGGAGTGAAGCTCAAGCCGGATCCAATGGCAAAAGTATTTCATGAACCAAGGATTAGGATGAGTCTTGCCCTGACCATGTACTTGAGGTGCAAACAAATTCTAGTCTGCCTGATTCTAAGGTCTACACGTTTGACCACCATGACACACTGCTTCAGTGAAGGCTTGCTGACACTGATGGAAGCCTGCTAAGCCAAGGTGCACATGTCCTGACACCTCACCCTCTGGAGCTCCCTCCATCCAGTGAAGAAGGCTAACCTGCCTAGCTCAGAGAAACTTGAAAAAGTCTTATGAGTGGCAGTAATAAACTTCTGTGGAAGAACCCCAGCCTGGGGCAATCAGAGAATGAATGCTTCCTGGAGGAGGAGGTAGTTCAAAGAGGCCAGAAGCAGATTTACACAGAAGTCAGTGAAGGTTCAGGACCCCTTATTTGCACAGGTCCCTTCAAAGGCCCTGCTTAACAGTGAAAAATCAAAGAGTACTAAGGATTTGTTACTTTTCAAGAAAATTGAAATGCCCTAACATCTTACAGCTCATATATGAAGGAAACCAAACAGAAGTTTTCCCAAATTTGACAAGTCCTAAAAATGTACATTATTGTGAAGCTGAAACTTTTTAAACTATCAATAGTAAAAAAACAAATTTCTATCGACCATGCTATTAAGAAAGTCTAATATTTTTATTCTTTCTGCAGAAAATGGCCTTACCTCATGCTTCAGTGACAAGATTGAAGCCATTGGACATCAGGAATGGTTACTGGGCCCTCATTTTCCCACCGCCAAATCTCTAAACCTCCCAGTAACTGTGTTCATCCTTGTCTTGTTCCTAACCAGTTACAATGAGGGGCCTGAAGACCTCTCCTCCTCTTGTCTCAGATCCCAACCCCTCCTTTCTCTTCCTCTTCTGCATCTTGTCCTCTCCCTCTCTACTGGATCATTCCCAGCAGCAAATGAGCATAGTCTACTATCTCCTATCTTTTAAAAAAATCATTCTTTGACCCTCCTCCTACCATCACCTTATCTCTCTGGGCTCTGTTCCCATTCACAGCCAAGTTTCTCAGTGGAATTGCCTATACACCTAGCTCTACTTCAATGGGGATGAGGGAGGTGTTCTGTTCCCTTTGATCTCAGGGAGGGTCCTGTAACAAATTACACTCTCACCAGCCCTCTATACAATTATTACTGTTTGTTAAATTAATTTTATTTTTCAGTATATACTTTATGTATTTTAGAATCTACATATACAGACAGTTTGAATAAATAATAAATATCTGTATACCCATCACCTAGCTTCAAAACCAGATCATTTTCAATGACAAAACCCCCTGGGTACCCTCCCCAGCCACATTTCTTTCCCCTCCCTGAGGTAACCACTGTTCTGAATTTTTCATTTTTCATTCTTTGCTTTTCTGTATAGTTTTATAACATATGACTGTATCCATATATTGCATAATTTTTCATGTTTTTCAACTTTACATAAACATTCTTCCATAACTTTTTTGAATCAGCATTAGGTTTTCTGAGTTTCATCCATGTTATTATGTGTAGCTAGAGTTCATTCATTTTTTATTTCTTTATAGTAGTCCATCGTATAAATATGTCTGAATTTATTCATCCCATGCTTGTTTCCATTTCTTGCTGTTACTAACAGGCTTTGGTGAATATTCTTGTAGTGTCTCCCAGTACACATGTGCAAGGATTTCTCTAGGGAAGCAATTCTCAAATTTTTTGATCTAAGGACTTCCTTTACATTCTTAAAATTCACTGTAAGATAAATAAATAAATGTTTAAAAAAGGGGGGGGAGCCTGGGTGACTCAGTAGGTTAAGCGCCTGACTCTTGATTTTGGCTCAGGTCATGAGATCGAGCCCCCACCCCACCCAAGGCTCCGAGTCTACTTGAGATTCTCTCTCTCCCTCTCTCTCTCTTCCCCTCCCCCCCACACTCGTGCATGCTCTCTCTCTCTCTCTCAAATAAATAAATCTTAAAAAAAAAATCACTGCAAGACCTCAAAGAGCTTTCACGAATGTGGGTTTTATCAATTGATACTTGCTGCATTAGAAATTAAAACTGCAAAAGCTTCAATATATTAATTAAAAATAATAATAAATCCATCATTTTCAAATAAATAACATATTTCATGAAAAATAACTATTTTCCAAAACAAAAATAATTCAGTGAGAAGAGTGGCATTGTTTTACGTTTTTGCACATCTCTTTAGCATATGGCTTAATAGAAGACAGCTGGATTCTCATATCTGCTTCTGCATTCAATCTGTTGTGTTATCTAGAACACTCCACTCTACAGTCTTGAGAGAATGAGAGTAAAAGAAGCAAATAACACCTTACTAGCATTATGGTTTTGGCTCCCTGCCCCCCACTTCTGCCCCCAGGATAACCCAGACCACACAGGGAGAACCACTGCTCTAGGATATATACCTAAAAAGGCTGGGTCATAGAATATTTGCATCATTCAGCTTTACTAGAAAACGTCCAGCTTCTTCTAGAGTGGTTGTATCAATTTACACTCTTACCAATGGTGTATCCATTCCCTCTTCATCCATTCTGGTGTTCACCCCTACCACTCCACCAAAACTGCTATTAAGGTCACTACCAATATCCGTGTTATCATATCCAATGGACCCTTTTCAATCTTCGTCTTAGTTGACTTCTCAGTACTCTTTTCAAAAATCTCCAACACAACCCTAGTTATATCCCGATCTCTTTATTTCTTTCTCAGTCTCCTTGCCACCTCCTGCTCCTTCACCCAGTCTCTAAAGTTGGAGTTCCTTTGAGCTCAGTCAAGGATCCTCTTTCTTTCTCTTTGCTCTCTTTCAGACTGACCTCTTCTCTTGTGGCTTTTAATGCCATCTCTATAGTGACAACTCTCATTTATATCTGAAACTCAGACCTCTCCTCTGGGATGTATACACCATTACCTGCTTTGACCTCTCCACTTGATTATCTTAAGGGACTGTAGAACTGAACCCTTGATCTTCCCCCTGAAACCCTGTTCTTCTTTCTGTCTTCCTCATCTCAATGAATGACCTAGCCCACATCAGATCCATGGGAGGCATCAAAGATGCCTCCCTCTCCCTCCCTCCCCCAAGCCACCACACCAACCCCTTTCAATTCTAAATATCTCCCAAATCTGTCTAGATCTCTCCATCTCCACAGCCACCACTTTAGTCCACTTACCATTATCTCTGACTACAGTAGGCTTCTAATCTTGCCCACCTCTAGTTCAATCCACAGCAGCCAAAGTACTCTTTTTAAATCATACCACTTCAATCCCCAATTAAAAACCTTTCAGTGTAGGGTATTTCAGCATTTGGGAGATGTGAATTATCTACAAAAGAGATACTAGCAATGTCCACAATAGCCAAACTATGGAGAGAGCCAAGATGTCCATCAACAGATGAATGGATAAAGAAGATGTGGTATATATATGTATATATATGTATATATGTATATATATATATATACACACAATGGAATATTATGCAGCCATCAAAAAAAAACCCCAAATCTTGCCATTTGCAATGACATGGATGGAATTAAAGGGTATTATGCTAAGTGAAATAAGTCAATCAGAGAAAGACAAGTATCATATGATCTTACTGATATGAGGAATTTGAGAAACAAGACAGAGGATCATAGGGGAAAGGAGGAAAAAAATGAAACAAGATGAAACCAGAGAGGGAGACAAACCATAAGAAACTCTTAATCTCAGGAAACAAACAGGGTTGCTGGAGTGGTGGGGGGTGGGAGGGATGGGGGGCTGGGTGATGGACACTGGGGAGGGTATGTGCTATGGTGAGCACTGTGAATTCTGTAAGACTGATAAATCACAGACCTGTACTTCTGAAACAAATAATACATTATATGTTAAAAAGAAGAAGAAGAAGATAGTAGGAAGGGAAAAATGAAGGGGGGGAATCGGAGGGGGAGACGAACCATGAGAGACTATGGACTCTGAGAAACAGAGAGGAGGGGATGGGGGGATGGTTAGCCCAGTGATGGGTATTAAGGAGGGCACGTACTGCATGGAGCACTGGGTGTTATACGCAAACAATGAATCATGGAACACTACATCAAAAACTAATGATGTAATGTATGGTGACTAACATAATATAATAAAATTAATAAAAAATTGAGATACTATTTCATCATGTTTCAGTTTATATGATACAACCTGAAACAAAAGTTTCATGAAAGAAACTTACCCTTCCTACATGATTCTATGGTACATCAATATTTTCTATTCTTATCTCAACTTGATTTCAGTACCTTCTGCAGTTTGACCCACATTTAAAAGCACTGCTTCAATACCTTTCCATTGCTCACAGAATAAGATCCATTCTCCTTACCATGGCCTATAAAGCCCTACATAATATGGCTCCTGCCTACCTCTTTGACCTCATATCCTACTCCTCTCACTCTCAGCTCACTATGCTCCAGCCACAGTGGCCTTCCTACAGTTCCTAAGTATACCATTTACATTTCTCCCCAGGGCCTTCCCACATGTTGTGTCCTCTGTGTGAAACACTTTTGCCTCTACTCATCAGCTAACTCCCACTCCTTCACATTCAGCTTAAATATCAGGCCTTGCCTGACCCCTCAGACTTAATTGCCCCCACCCGTTACTCTCCCTCTCATATCACCCTGTTCTATCTCTTTATATAGCCTTATCACAATTTGTAATTATGTGTGTGTTTATGTGTTATAATTATGTGTTTGTTCACTTCCCGTCCTTTCCAGCACCAGACCATAAACTCATGGTCTTGTTCACATCTGTCTTATTCACTGCTGCATAGCTAGTGCCTCACACGGCGCCTGGCCCATGGTATGTGCTCAAAAAGACATTCATCAAATGAGCAGAGATCGGAAGAACAAACGAAGTGGAACTGGGGAAATGTGGAGTTTCACACAGAGGCAACAGCATATGCAAAGACTCAGAGGCTAAAGAGACTAAGGAATGGTCTAAGACTTTCAACTTAGACTCAAGAATGAAGCCTGGAGAGGCTGCCAGCATCAAATAAATCATCAAGGGTGCAGCTTAATCTTCCTTGTTGAAGAAGGTAGGTTTCCTTTTGAGCCCGTGGGGACTCATTGAAGGGTTCTAAATATGAGAGGGATATGAGTTGATTTACCTTTTGAAAAAATCACACCACCTACAATGGAGAGAAGGGATTCCAGGGAGTAAGACTGAAACAGGGAGGCTGTGACAGTATACCAGTTTAGATGTGGTGCTGGCCTATACTAGGTTCATGTCAGCAGAAATGAAGAGACTGCATAAATAAATATGGGAGATATTTGAGAAGTAAACACGACAAGATTTGGTGATTGCATGGGGGTGGAGGAGAGAGAAGAGTCGGGGTATAACTCAGGTTTCTGCTTTGGGGTCATTCACAAAAGTAATGTACAAAGAAGGACAAACAGGTTGGGAGGAGGATGCCTTGAGGTGGTAAAAAACTGAGGTTTTAGGTGCTTCTGGAGTGCTCAGGTAGAGCTGTCTAATAACCAGTTGAATGCATGGGTCAGGAGAAATATCTGGACTTGAGGTATCAATATGGGAGTCATCAGCAAAGAGATGATAATTGAAGCCATGGGAGCGAATGTAATAATTGAAGGAAAGAGCATAGAAAGAGGAGAGAGCTCAGGCCAAATCCCTAAGGAGCACTGCCGTTTAAGGGTTAGGCAAAGAGGAGCCTGGAAAGTAACGAGGAATTTAAACAAGGTGATAGCTGGGTATTTACCTCAAAGACACAGTTGTAGTGAAAAGAAGGGCCATATGCACCCCAATGTTCATAGCAGCAATGTCCACAATAGCCAAACTGTGAAAAGAGCCGAGATGCCCTTCAACAGATGAATGGATAAAGAAGATGTGGTCCATATATACGATGGAATATTACTCAGCCATCAGAAAGGATGAATACCCAACTTTTACATCAACATGGTTGGGACTGGAGGAGATTATGCTAAGTGAAGTAAGTCAAGCAGAGAAAATCAATTATCATATGGTTTCACTTATTTGTGGAACATAAGGAATAGCATGGAGGACATTAGGAGAAGGAAGGGGAAAAGGAAGGTGGGGAAATCAGAGGGAGAGATGAACCATGAGAGACTATGGACTCTGAGAAACAAATTGAGGGTGTTAGAGGGGAGGGGGGTAGGAGGATGGGTTAGCCTGGTGATGGGTATTAAGGAGGGCATATACTGCATGGAGCACTGGGTGCTATACGAGAACAATGAATCGCGGATCACTACATCAAAAACTAATGATGTATTGTATGGTGACTAACATAACAGAATAAGATAAAATTTAAAAAATAAATAAAGCAGTAGAAGAAAAAATGCGAGTGTGGTGTCATGAAAGTGGGTTAAGGAGGAGGGAGTGGTCACAAGTGCCAGATACTACCAAGAAGTCAAGTCAATAACCTCTGAAAAGATTCTATTATATTTTGTGAGCTAGGCCATGGCAGACCTTGATGAGAGAGCAGTATTAGGCAAGTAGTGGAGGCAGATTGGAGTGGGTTGAAAGATAAATGAGAAGTGGGAAAATGAAGAGAGTTAAGTGTAGGCAACTCTTCTGAGAAGCTTACAGAGAGGAGAAGAGAGGGTGGTGGTTGGAGAGGGAGGCTTTTCAGCAATTGTTTACTTGTTTTCAGATGGAAGAGACCAACCTGAATATGTTTAGATGATGATGGGAAGGGGCAAGGACTCTGTAGGTTTGGTAGCAAGAAGTCCAGAACTTCCTTTCAGTGACTTCTGTTTACTCTGTGAAGTAGGACCTGGTCGGGTCATCTGCTGAGGCTTGGGGGCAGATGGAAAAGTTGGGGGTTTGAGGAGAAGGGAGGTTTGAAAGGGCCGCTGTGGAGCATGGGGGAAAGAGCAGCCGAGGGACACAGTAAAGTTGTGGGTCAGTACTGAGGGCCTCATAGATGATGGGGACCATGAGTTTATAGTGGCACAAATCTGTGAGACTGAACGGTTTTCTCCAGCACTGTTTAGCTGCCTTTGCGCAGGCATGGAAAAAGCGGACAGTTGGACTGATCCAAGGTTGGGATGTTGCCAGGCGGATGCAACAATCCTGAGAACTGAGGCTTTTGGCAAGAGAGTGACGAAGTTAAGGACCATAAGGTCTGGTCTGAGCAGAGTGAAGTGTATCAAAGACAAGTCCTCTATAAGCCAAGCACTAGGGAGACTCTGGAACCTGTGGAAAGGTTTCTGGAAGAGACTGAAGGACGAGCAGACAGAGGAAGACCTGAGAGAGGGACAGAAAGGCACATTAGGGGGTTTGAGCCCAGAGACTTGCCTGTGTGGGACCACAGAGGGATGGGGAACGAAGGCCGAGGGGAATGTTTAAGGGGGAGGAGGGCCTTTGAGGGCGGTCGCAGCGAGAAGCGAGGCGGGTCCGAGGCAGGGGGCGTGGCCAAGCGCAAATCCCGGGCGAGGGGGCGGGGCCCGGGTAACTGGGTCCCAGCGCCGCTGTGGCTGCGGCTGCCTCAGCGACGGCTCCCGCCTCCCCACCCCCCTTCGCCGTCTCCTTCCTGCCCGCCGCCGCGGAGACCTAGGCCGAAGCTGTTACCCTGCCCCCGCGGCTGAAGCATCGTCCAGAGGGATTGGCTGAGGGCGAGCCCCGCAGCCCAAGCGCGCGACGCACACGCGCGCCCCCCGCCAGCGCCATCCTCTCCTCCCTCCCTCCCCTGCCCTGCCCTCCCTTCCCCTCCCCTCCGCCCCCCAGCCTCCGCTGCGGCGGGAGGAAGAACCCTTTCCGACCAGTCAGAAGAGCCCAGATCGATTCCCATTCGGGGAGAAAGAGACCCCGCACACCGAACAGACCGTCCGCTCGCCCCGGGGCCACGGAAGTGGCTCGCCTCCTAAGAGGGAGCCCGCGCCGAGCGCAGCCCCCCGACCCTCACCCAGCCGCTGCCGCATAGACAGCGCTCCTCAGCGGGCCCCCGGCCCCGCCGAGCCCAATCCCCGCGCAGGGCCCGGGCTGGCGATGCCTGGCACGGCAGCGGCGGTGGCTGCGGCTGCTGCTGGTACTGCCACTGCTGCCACGGCTGCTGGCCCGGGCCCGGGCCGGGGGCTTGAATCTCCGCAGTGGGGCTGAGCCCGCAGCCCCGCCCCCCGAGCCTGAGGCCGCTGCTCTGCCGGGCGCCGGGCCTCCTCCGCCCGCGCCTCCGCCCCAGGAGCTGGAGCCAAGCGGGGAGCCCGGGCCCCGCGCCCAGGCCCGGACCATGCATGGCCACCGAGCCCCGGGGGGCGCCGGGCCTTCCGAGCCCGAACACCCAACCACGAACGCCTCCGGCGCCGCTCCACCGGTCAGTGCCGACACGGACCCTGGGGCCTCCGAGCCGGGACTGCCGGTACTTAGGGGCTCAAGCTCCGCTCTCGGCGGCCCCCTGGATCCCCAGTTTGCCGGACCCTCGGACGCCAGCCTGGGCGCTGCTCCAGGCCCCCGGGTCTTACCCTGCGGCCCCAGTCCACAGCACCACCGGGCCCTGCGCTTCTCCTACCACCTGGAGGGCTCTCAGCCCCGGCCTGGTGAGTGATCCAGAGAGCATGGGAGCCTGGGCCCCGGGCCTGGTACTGGGAGCGGGTTCTTGTTCTCGGGCCCTCTAAGCCCCACCTCGGAGCCGGCCCGCTCACCCTGGCCCTTCGAGTCTTCTCAACCCCCACCCCCTTCCCTCGCTCCTCTTCCGTCCAGTCCTTTCAACCTCTGTCCGCGGTCTCCTCTCTCTGTCCCCTTGCCCCCTCAACCCTTCCCACCGCCTTCTTGTCTATCTGCTGAGACTAATGGGAGAAGGAGCACTCCAAGAAAAACGGTCAGAATTGCAAAGCAGTAAGGGGAATTTGGTTGGGGGAACGGAGTTTGGGAGAATAGGAGAAAAGGAGTCTCCCATTTGCCAAGCGCCTACATTGTGCCAGGCACTGGGCTGGGTGCTTTGTATGGGCTCTCATATCATCTTCAGGAGCTTCCTGTGAAGTAGGTATCATTAGCCCCATTTTGTAGGGTAGGAAACTGAAGCCCAGAGAAGTTAAGTAACTTGCCCAACATCCCACAGCTAGAATGGAGCCAGGATTCAAAACCAGATGCATTTGAGTCCAAAGTCTGTGGTCTTTCTCTTTCCCCAAACTGAGGTTGGAGACCATGAAAGTAATGCCAAGCCTTCTGCTTATGTGATTTTCTCCTGTACTGTTCAGCAGCTCTGGAGTATGAGTGGAAAAAAAAAGAGAGAGAGATGGTGGATTGATCCAGATTGGGGTTTTGCCAAGGTGTGTGTGGCGGGAGGACCAGGGAAGGAGGGAGTAGAAGGTGCTGATGAGCGAGATAGGTGGAGGAGGTGGGCCTTGGGGGTCAAGCTGGAGGGGCGGGCTGGAAGGGCTGATAAGTAGGGAGACAGCAGAAGGAGTGGGGGGCAAAGTCAGCTGTAGCAGAGCTGTAGAGCTGCAGGGCTGCAAGGATGGTTGTAAAGAGAAATCAGGATGCTCGAACTTGGATTCGCAGAGGTGGAGCAGCTCTGGGTCAGGCTGGGGCCACAGACTACTGCCTGGAGAGGCATTTGCCCTGCACAGACCTGAGTGTCTGAGGAGTCCAGCAGGGCCACCCCCATCTGGGGACATCCCCATGTGGACCTGAACCCAGGAGCCACAGAGAAAGAGCAGTGTATTTCTGGTCTGCCTTCCACTGGAACACTGACAGAGCTGTTGAGCGCCTGGGACCCCCCCCCCCCCAGGGCTCACATCCCCAGCCTCCATAGGTCTCTGGGACTGTGGCCCAGCACAGTTAGCAGTAGTGAAACAAAGCACTGGCAAGATGTGCCCCTTACTGCTGTTGTGACCTTGGGCTAGTCATGGAACCTCTGGGAGTTTCCAGGGGCTCCTTCATTGTGGGCTGGAGATATCCAGCTGACAAGAGGCCTTTAACGCCCTGCCCTGCGTTCGCTCCTGCTAGCTTCCCAAACACCCCTTGACAGACACTGTGTGGAGCAGGCTACTTGGCTGCCCCTACTACGGCACCTTCTTTCAAATCCCAAAACAAGCCACAAGGACTCCCACCTCAGGGTCTTTGCGTCTGCTTTTCCCTCTGCCTGGCAGCTCTTCCCCCTGCTCTCCACCTGGCTTGTTCTTCATCTTTCAGGTCTCAGCTCAGATGTCACCTCCTCCAGAGACCCTCCCTGACCACTTTGGGGGGTGGTGCACTTGTGAGTCTCCATCACAGCTTCCGTCCTTGCCCTTCGTACAGTCTGAAATTATCTTATTGTATGTGTCCACTTGTTTATTGGCCATCTTCCTCCACTAGAAGGTGAACTCTGTGAGGGCAAGGGGATTGTATCTGTTTTGTTCACTGTTGTATCCCCAGTGAGTAGGGCTGTGCCTAGCACACAGGAGGTGCTCAATAAATCCTCGTTGAACAAATGCCCGAACAGATATGAAGGGAGCACATAGTAGGCCCTCAGGAACTATTGTCTAAAAGAAGGACAACGGAATTCCTGGCCTCCAGATGCTCTTGGTCTGAGAGTCAGTAGCTGGGCCGCGTCTCGACCCCTGGTCTCTTAGCCTCTGATTGCTGCTGCTACCGCTGCCGCCCCCATGGCCGTGATTCGGAGTTGCTGTCCCACATCCCACTCTCCCAGTCCTTACACATTACCAGTCACAATACCCAGCCTGAACTCCCCTCCTCCCCAAAAAAAGCAAAACAAAGTTTCCAGGATCCTTTTTGCCAGTCAAATCCCTGTGTCTGTAATTGGTGGCTGTCTATATATGTATATACTCCAAGATGGGGATTAAGAATAAGAAGAGTGTTAGGGAAAGACCTGGCTTCCCAACCAACCATTCCTATGTGACTCACCGTGTGACCCTGGGTGAGTGACTTCCCTTCTCTAAGCCTCGATTTCCCCATCTATAGAATGCCTCGAGAAGTCTATGAGACACTGGTGAGAAACCTGCAGAATAAAATGAAATTTTTTAAAAATAAGGGAAAAACCTTCCGAAGAGGAGGTGGAGGAATTACTCAGGCCCTGGCAAAGCAGGCGCCGGGCCATGTGATTCACAGCAGCATGGGGTGTGAGAGGCCCGCCTCCCCCACTGCCCAGCCGGCCCAAGGGTAGGCACAAGTGACTTGCTTCTCTCTCCACAGGACTCGCCTATAATTGGCCCAAAGAGGGCAGGGTTGGTGGTTGTAGGGTGTGTGTGTGTGTGTGTGTGTGTGTGTGTGAGAGAGAGAGAGACAGAGACAGAGACAGAAAGAGGGAGAGAGAGAAAGAGAGTCCTCTCAATTAAAGGGTTGAACATTTTAGTCCACATGTTAAGATTTCTGTGTGCCTGCCGACTTCCTCCCTCAGACTGCTGAGGCTTTTATTGAATCACCACCCGTAGGGACCAGTGACCCATCCTGGTGGGGGGGGTGCTCTTAAAAATAATACAGTTGATCCTTGAACAATGGGGGAGTTAGGGTTATGAGCCTCCATGCCCCTACTTGCACAGTCAAAAAATCTGTGTATAACTTTTGACTCCCCCAAAACATAACTACTAATAGCCTACTTTTGACCGGAATCCTTACCAATAACATAAACAGTCAAGTAACAAATCATTTTGTATATGTATTATATACTTTATTCTTAAAGTAAGCCAGAGAAAAGAAAGTGTTATTAAGAAATCATAAGGAAGAGAAGGGGTGCCTGGGTAGGCTCAGTCAGTTAAGCGTCTAACTCTTAATTTCAACCCAGGTCATGATATCAGGGTGGTGAGATCGAGCCCCACACTGGGCTCTGTGCTCAGCAGAGTCTGCTTGGGATTTTCTCTCTCCCTCTGCCCCTCCCCCCACTTGCACACGCACTCTCCCTCTCTCTCTGTCTAAAATAAATAAATAAATCTTAAAAAAAGGAAAGAAAATCATAAGGAAGAGGAAATATATTTATAGTACTATACTATATTTATTGAAAAAATCCATATATAAGTGGACCTGTGCAGTTCATACCGTGTTGTTCAAGGGTCCACTGTAGTTAAATCTTATCCATGTGAAAAACCTTCAATTTCTTCAAAGTGCTTTCTCTTTGAGTTACCCTGATTTCTGGTACGGGGAGGGGGCAATTGTTTTTATACCCATTTTCCAGGTTAATAAAACCTGGAAAGAGATGCCAGAGAGAGCTTTGAGAGAGTTGGAAAGGAGTTCCGAGCCTAGGTTTGCTCATACAGATTTGAGGGAAACCCTACCCTATTCCTCAGTTTTGAGACCTAGAATATCCTTCTGGATGCTGGGTGCGGAGTAGCTTGGGACCTGTCTCAGTCAAAATAGTTGCACCTGATGTAAGAGTCTTTTCATGGGTAGTGGGAGAACTGAGCCAATTGAGGGGGGCAGCAATAGGGCTGGCTCCCTCTAATTTGGAGCCTAGGGCATCATCAGAGACTCCAAGAGTTAGAATGGGAGCTGGAAAGGGCCCTGGACACCATCTGGTTCTGGGTTTCCCAAACTGGGTGAACATCAGAATCCCCTGATGACTTTGAAAAAATAAATGTTATTCCCAGACTCCACCTCAGAGCTCCAGAATCTTGGGGTTGCAATCTAGGAATATATTTTTAAAGCTTCCCAGGTGATTCTGATACACAGCCTAGAGTGGGAACTGATTTTTAGTTGGGGTAGTAGAGGCTCAGAGAGGCAATTTATTCATGGTCCTACAGTGAATCAGCATGATTAGGGCCAGAAGGATGCATTGGCCTCCCCTCTGAGGCCCTCTCCTCAGGACCCTATGTGGGCCTACCTCCCTGCCTCCCAACCCCAAAGGAAGGCAGGGGATCTAAGCTAAAGGGAGTGAGTCAACCCCTCACTCATATACGCACAAACACCGGCTGCCTTAGTTTACCATCTATACCTAGCTCTAGTGAATGGCTGCCATTTGGCACTTCACGTTGGAAAGCAATTGTAGTTCTGGGACTCTAGGCAGGGGAAACTGTAGCATCAGCAGCACCCACCACAGGGCCTGGCCCAAAGCAAGGGCTCTAAAAGGTGTCAGCAGGGTTTGTAGAACGAGGAGGAACATGGAGGGCAGTTCAGGTAAGAATTTCAGTGGGAGGGGCGCCTGGGTGGCTCAGTTGGTTAAGCGACTGCCTTCAGCTCAGGTCATGATCCTGGAGTCCTGGGATGGGGTCCCGCATCGGACTCCCCGCTCGGTGGGGAGTCTGCTTCTCCCTCTGGCCCTCCCCCCTCTCATGCTCTCTCTGTCTCATTCTTTCTCTCTCAAATAAATAAATAAAATCTTAAAAAAAAAAAAAAAGAATTTCAGTGGGAGCAAGGGCACTGAGGCTTGAGGCATGCTGGGAACTGGGAGTGGTATTGAGAGGCCTAAGGGATAAGGCTAGGAAAGGAACTTTATCCTGAGGGCAAAGGGGAACTATGGAAGGGTTTATTAAGCAGGGGAATGATGTGTTCAGAGGTGGGTGTTTGGGAGATCCCCATAGCTACATGTGGAGAGTGGATGGTAGGGATGCAAGAATGGGAACAGGGAGACAGGCAGGTGGGGGTCATAGTCATCCCAGTGATGGGTGATCATAGCTTGGGTTAGAGTGATGGCAATAGGAAGGACAATAAGATCTGAGAGATATTTAGGGGCTAACATGGACAGGCCTTGGTGGTGGCTTGGATGTACAGGCCAAGGAAGAAGGAAAAGTCCAGGATGAGTTTGGGTTGTTGTCTGAAACCAACTACAGTGACCCAGTGGTTGGTGCTGGGGCCATCTACCTGCAAGAGAAGGAGCAGGTTTGAGGGAGGATATTGAGTTTGAAAGGCCTTGGGGGACATCCAGGTGAAAGCGGCCAGCAGGCATCTCGATGTAGGGTTGGAAAGCTCAAAAGAGAGAGGACTGGGCCAGAGATGTTTGGGAATTCTCACCACCAATGCATACCGTGGATCACAAAGCAGCTCATGGGGAGAAGTGTGTGCAGTTCTGGGGGCCAGTCCCATCCCTGAAGACATAGATAGTGAGGTCAGCAGAGTCACACTCAGGTGGGTCATTCATTACCCGCCAAAACTTTGCCTTAGAAATGCCTTGAGGGGGGAGGGCAGTGTTTTAAAGCACATTAGCATAAAGCTGAGACCCATTTCACAGATACCCAGGCTAGTGGCTTGTTGCAAAGAACTGAGGCAGTACTCCTGAAAAGCAAATCAAACACTGATAAAGGAAATTCCTGTGGCTCCCTCAATGTTCTCCCTTTTGAGGGCATCCTGAGAGGTCACAGAGGAAGGTCGCTTTTGGGAAGAAGAGGGGGCTTATGACGGGGGCGGGGGTGGGCTCTGCTGGGGGTTTTGGGAGAGCAGCAGTTTGAGATTCTGAGGGAATGTCTGGGAAAAGACCCAGATTTGGTTCAGTAAGCTGGGGTCTTCCAAACAAACACAACAAAACATAAAAGACTCTGGATAGCTGGAAAAAGGACTTCCCCAGACAGGACTAAAGGAATTGAAGCTTCCAAGTTGCAGATGGTTGGCACCCCGTTCCTTGGCCCTTTCAGGTACCTCTGTCCCTGTGGGAGGGCCTGGTGGGAGCTACCTGCCTCCTCAGCGGT
Source organism: Mirounga leonina (assembly GCF_011800145.1). Classification (NCBI taxonomy): domain Eukaryota; kingdom Metazoa; phylum Chordata; class Mammalia; order Carnivora; family Phocidae; genus Mirounga; species Mirounga leonina. The sequence goes on along the minus strand of NW_023270143.1, from coordinate 1,334,521 downwards.
GAGTGGCAGCTGTGTCCGAGACAGACTCCAAGCACAGCTTTCTGGGGGCCAGTTAGCTAAATGCCTTAGGCAGATGTTGAGCTGGCCAGATCCTGGCTGGGTGGGGCTAGGACCTGTCTGGAATGAGGGCAGGAAGCACAGTCTGCCATTGGCCAGCCCAGCAGAGTTATGTTCCCTCCTCTGGAGAGAGCAGACATCCTTGGAGCAGTAAGTCCAGACTCTGGGTTCTAATGCCCAGTTCCTTGGACTTGGAAGGCATCGCATCTCCAAAAGGTGCTTCAAAACCCACACAGAGCTGAAGACAAGGATGCAGGGCAGTAGCTGAAGGAACCTCAGTGCTCCTGGCTCTGCCACTGGCGCACTGCACCCCACCCCGGGGTCCTTTCCCCTCTCAGGGCCTTAGTTTCCCCGTTTATAACCCTGGGACCTGATTATCACATTTGTCTGGTGTATAACACGGCATCAATGAATACTTGGTAATAAATAGCTGGCAGATAAGGGAAAGTGAAAGGGGAGGAAGAAGGGCATTTCTTTATTCAACGAATGTTTATTGAAGAAGTACTATGGGGGCGCCTGGGTGGCTCAGTTGGTTAAGCGACTGCCTTCGGCTCAGGTCATGATCCTGGAGTCCCGGGATCGAGTCCCGCATCGGGCTCCCTGCTCGGCAGGGAGTCTGCTTCTCCCTCTGACCCTTCCCCCTCTCATGTGCTCTCTCTCATTCTGTCTGTCTCAAATAAATAAATAAAATCTTTAAAAAAAAAAAAGAAGTACTATGTGCGTGGCCCTGTGCAAGAAGACAGAGCTTCTTCCTAGCAGGGAAGATCTACATGACAAGTAATTGTGAGCACAGATGCTGCAGGAACATATGAGGAGTGGCGTAAGCAGGGAAAAGAGGACACTTGAGTTGAGACTCCAAGGATAAATGGGAGTCCAGAGGTAAGGCAAAGCGGAAAAGCCATTCAGGCCACGGGAACAACATGTGCCAAAGCCCCAGGCGGAAGAGAGCACTTTCGAGGAACAGACAAGAGGCCATTGTGGCTGGAGGGTGGGGGCGGGGAAGTGTTCTTGAGCTGGGCCTTACTTGTCCCCAAGCTCAGGAGGTTGGCGTTCACCCGGGAGGTGAGGGGAAGCCCTTCACAGGGCCACAGGAATTGAAGCTGACTGTTTTCATAGGCTGGTTGTGGTGTGGAGAACGCCTTGTAGAGAGGATGAGAGGGAAAGTAGTTAGGAAGCTGGAGAGTGGGGCAAAGCTTATGGATTCTAAAGCTATGAAAGTCAGGTCTGCTAGGGGTTGGGGTCTGGCTGGATGTGTGAGTTGAGGGAGAGGGAGGAGACCTGGAGAAAGCCCAGCCTCTGGCTTGGAGAACTGCAGGGCTGGATGTGCCCCTCTTGGGATGGGGAAGGCAGGAGGAGGTGCCCCTAGGGGTTGGGTGTGGCTTGGGACGCACTGAGTCTGAGGGAGCCCGAAGACAGGGGATGGGGCATCCCGGTGGCAGTGCCCAGCAGGCATCGGCTGTGCCCCGGCCCCCGGGCCCCAGAGTTAAGGGCAGGAGGGTGAGGGGCACAGGTGTGTGGCTGAGGCCCAGAGGGAATTGGGAGGCTCCTCGGGGCGCTGGCAGCCTCCAGCCATCTGTGGTGCCTTCTTGTATGTAGCCTGGGCACGGAAGGGGTTAAGTCACAGAGGGAAGGCGCGTGTAGAAAGCGGCCAAGGCAGGACTGGCAAGGCTGGCCCCAGGGAGCTGCAGCTGGCATAGCAGCCCTTCCGCTTGGGCCTGCTGGGCGCGCAGCAGCTGCCCACACCTCTACCTCTGCCTTCACCTTCACCTTCCCTGCTCCCCCGCCCGAGCTTCTTCCCAGTTCCCCTAGGCAGGGCCTCCCTGCCTAATGCATTCCAGGTGTTGACACAGCCCCAGGGGCGGCAGGAAGTAGGGCAGGGAAGGTGTGGGTCTCTCTTGCTGTGCATCTCTTAGGGGCTCCAGTCTCCAGGCCTCACTGACTGCTTCTGTTCTCTGGAAAATTCCTTCAGGGATCTCTGTTTGGGTCCTGAGTCTCCGGCAGGGTCAGGCAGTGGTGAGAGTGTCCCCCGACCCCCCGGCCCCAGACCCAGCTCTGGCACTTTCTAGCTTCACGTGACCTTGAGCAAGTCTCTTCACCTCCCTGAGCCTCAGTTTTAACATCTGTAAAATGGGGTTATCATGCCCACCTCTTAGTGTTGTCTTAAGAATTTGCCACAGGTAGAGAAAACCCCCGCAGCACTCAGCATGACACATTGTAGCCATGTTCAACAAATGGCCGTGGTCTGCCTTGGTCTGCCCTTTTTGTTTCTTCACATTTGCCTCTCTAAGCCTGCATCCCTCACTGTCCCTGTCTCCCTTCTGACTTGCCCCCCCCTTTACCGTTTCCCTCTCTAGCTGTCGGGCTCTCCGCAGTCTTCCTTCCGGTCTTCTCTTTCCTTGTCTTGGTTCCAGTGCCTCTCTCTCTCTTTTTCTCTCTCTCTCTGCCTTTTTCCCTCATGATCTCTCTGTGTTACTAATTCTCAAATTTGACCAGGCTTCTGGTGACAGGGGAAGGGAAATGGGTGGATCTTGGGATCCCTGGGGTCACACACAGCAGGGGTCAGAGGGGCCATCCCCTAGTGGCTTTGTCCTCACAGGAAGGGAAATCCCAGCCAGCGTGGTAGCCCCAGCACTGGGTAATTATTGCCCCCAGTGCTCCCAGCTGCAGCTCCACTCCCTTCCCTTCCTGTCCTCTGAAGTCCCCAGCCCCTCCTGGGGGTGGAGCAACCACCCCCATCCTTCTCTGGCCTCAGGTCCAGAGACACAGGGAGGAGGTGGCCAGGCCCTTACAGCAGTCCAGCAACTGGAAGAGGGATGGGCTGCCTGTGCTCCCATGTGGCCGTGTGGTGTGTGTGTGTGTGTGTGTGTGTGTGAGCGCACGCATGTGTGCGTGCATGCACGTGCATGTGTGCACATGTGCCTGGCTGCCTGGCTGTCTTTGTCCCCAAGGGTCTGTTTTGTGTGTATCTTAATGTTCTTATTTCTGTATGTCTGTCTGTATGTTTGAGTGTGTGTCTGTATATGTCTCTCTGTGTCTATGTGTGTCTTTGGGTCTGTATTTGTTGTGTGTTCCTGTTTGCCTGCTTGTGTGTCACCTTGGTTCTGTCTAAGCCCCTGGGAGTTTCTAGATGTTTCTGCATGTGGGTTTCTGTATGTAGATCTCGTGCGTGTGCGTGTGTGTGTGTGTTTCTGTGCCCATGTCTGTCTCTGTATGCCCCCTATGAGGTCTGTATCTTGGTTGTAGTTGTAGTTGGTGTGTGTGTGGGCAGGGGTGCCTGCCTGTCTTTGGGCCCTTCCTGCCCTCTTCCTCCTGTTCTGGAACGTTTTTTTTTTTACAAACCCAGGACTCTGTTCATTGTGCCCTCAAACACACTCTTCACCTTCCTACCTAGTATTCCCACCTTTGCTCAATTTCTTCCCTTGCCTGCAGGACCATGCCCAGTCCACCTAAAACCAAAAAACAACAATAACAACAACAAAAACATACCCCATCCTGGATGGCTGAACTCAAAAACCGCCTCCGTTAGAAAGTCACCCCATTCCCCCCTCCAAATGTCATTTCTTTCCCAACTCAGCAAACATTGGCTGAGGATGTGCTCTGTGACTCTGGACACAGACATGCTTGGGATCCCATCCCAGCTCTAACTGTGTATCCTCAGACAAGTTATTTTGCTTCTCTGTGTCTCGCTTTTCTTGCCTATAAGATGGAGCTAATAGTACACAGGGTTGTTAGGAGGATGCCATACCGGAAAGCATCAACACAAAGCCTGACCCAGAGTAGGTGCTTAACAAACAGTTGAACCCCCATACTTTATATCTTCCACTAAGAAGTGAACACCTTGAGTTCCAGACAGTTCTGGAGGTTCTTGAAATGCCCTGCTCTCTTCTCCAAGGGTCTTGCACAGGGCAAAGTGTAAACTGGACCAGGTGGAACCAAAGGATCCCAGTTCAGGGAACTGCTGACAAGTGTTGCATGAGCCTGCTCAGGCCCAGAGAAGATTGGGCCCTAGCAGAGGGTGGAAGAAGGGACCTCCAAGGCTGCCACCCAATGGCCAGAGCATGTCAGATAGGGCAGGAGGTAACCGGCAGAGGTGGAAGGGGCCTAAAGGACCATCTAATTCGGATACCCCAAAGTGGTGGCCCACAAGTTGAATTGGACTCACAAATATTGTTTGACCTACTCACTGTTTTCAAAATTAGGGGATTTCATGTAAAAGTCTGGATTTCTGATTCTCTTGAAATATTGGAAGATCCGAAAACACAGGGCCCTGTTCCTGCAAAGTGACAATTAGATAGAAGGGAGGAACTTCAGGTGAGGCACGTGGTCTCCAGTTTACCCCAGTCCCTACCATTCCCTAATGGCTAGTACTGTTCCATTTTACAGAAAGGTCCTCACTTTACATGAGAGTACACACTTTACAGAAACATCCTTCACTTTATAGAAGGGGGCCTCACTCTATAAGAGACTTCCTCCATTTCACAGAAAAGCCTTCTGTTTGGCAGAGAGTCCTTCATTTACAGACAGGTCATCCGTTTTACAAAAAGGTCTTTATAGAACTCTCCTCGCTTTACAGCACGTCCCTCCATTTTGAAGAAGTCTCCTCCACTTTCTAGAAATTTCTTCCCTTTACAGAAGGGGCATTCTTTTTATCAAAAAGGCCTCCATTTTGTTGAAAGTTTCTCTATTTTGCAGGAAGGAATACTCTAGGAAACTCTTGGAAGTGGCTCCCACTTTCCAAAATCGCCTTCACTCTGCAGAAGGTGCCTCTGTTTTTCTGCAGAGTCCTTATGTTCAGAAGACCAGTCCACTTCAGGGAAGGAACTTTCAGATCTACGCACAGGGTTCCTGTAGAACAGCTCCCCCTGCACGTCTCACACTCGACAGAGCTTCGTGTTTGAGCTCTCAGAGAGAACATCTGTCAGGCCAAGCAAGGCCTGGGTCAGTTTGGCCCCAAGGGTGTAGGGCAGCAGGGCTGGACCTCACATTCAAGGGGAAGGTGGAAAAAGTGGGGCAGCTATGCCTTTATCCCCTGTTTTTTTCCTCAAACTGAGGGGCTCCCCTCCCCCCCCAAACTGAGCTGGCTTTCCAAAAGGCACTTTCTTATTTGCTGTTGTTCTTTCTTCTCCACTCCCTCTGTTCCCTTTCTCCACCCCACCCCACCCCCAGGAATTCCAGCTGTCCCTGGGGCCTACCTCTTAGCCTGGAGAGACAGAGATCTGGGGGCTGTAGGGAGAAGTATGCAGTGGGGGGTCAGGAGGCCTGAGGGCTGGGGCCAGCTTCTGCCCACTCTAGCATCTCACCAGGTCCTCAGAATGAGGAGCGCACACATATTCTCCCCCATTTTGCAGATGGGGAAATTGGGGTCCAGAGTTGTGAAGCAACTCCCCAGGTCACCATGGAGTTAATGGCTGAGGTCCAGTCTGAGGCCCTATTAGCTGACTTGAGATTAAGCCAAGGCTACAACTAGGAGATGGGAGAGGGGGTGTTGCTGGCCAGGGAAGGGGGATGCTGGGAGCTGAAATTACCAGAAAGAGGTGAGGGAGAGGCAGGGTCATTCCAGTGGAAATGGGCAAAGGCAAGAATCCTTATCTTCCAACAGCTAGAGGACAGACCTGCTCTGCTAGGAGCCCCAAAGCATGCGCTCAGGGCACCTGCCAAGTAGGGGCATGCAGCAACCAGAAACAATTTTTGGAATGATTTTGTTACTTCAATAACAAAATGTTGTCATGGAAAAATTCAAAACTCTATTATACTTCTGAACACTTATATTACAGTTTTGTATGATTTGTATTTTCAATTGAGTTTGAATTGCAGGATGGGGTACCATTGTCTTTTCTTTGCCATGCCACCTCTAGTAGGAATCCTGCCCTGATCTGAGGAGCTGTCGAGGAGAGTGGAGCTGGATTCTGTGTCCCTCTTTGACTGGGTTTGCTCGTGCTTCTTGGTGTGTCAATAGCTTTGTGTTGGGTTGCAGCCTGCGGCCTGGGGGTTTATTATCTGTGTGCATAGTTTTGTGTCTTTGCGGATGTGTAGTTCTGTGGGATTTCAAGTTTCACTCACATTGCTGTGTGGGTGGGGGGCACTATGCTCTCTCCCTTTTTTGTTTCACGGACTACCCCAAATCAGGGGCTGTGATTACTATCCAATTTTCCAGACAAGGAAACTGAGGTTCAGTAGATAGAGAGGCTTGCCCAGGGTCACACAACTAGTAAGTGGGGGTGTTGGGATTTAACCAGCTTCTCTATGACTCCTGAACCAGCTCTTCCTTTTTTTTTTTTTTAAAGAGAGGGAGAGAGTGGGGGAAGGACAGGAGGAGAGGGAGAGAGAACCTCAAGCAGGCTCCACGCCCAGGGCGGAGCCTGTCACAGGGCTTGATCTCACAACCCCGAGGTCATGCCTGGAGCCAAAATCAAGAGTCAGAAGCCCAACCCACTGAGCCACCCAGGCGCCCCCTGAATCAGCTCTTCCTAATGAAGGTGCCACAACACCTCAACATGCACAGTCCAGTCAGTGAGTGCAGTCATGCCACCCCTCTTTGGGATAGTCATATACCACAGGTTCTAATTGACTGTCCTTGTTTTTTTAATAAATAAGACCAGATTCAAGGTTATCCCTGAAATAATGTCACTGTCATGAGCACTCAGGTGCCCACTGCAAGGAAATTGGGTAGAGTCCACAGCTTGCCTGAGGCTTAACTGGACAAGAGACTAGGGGGCCCTGGTTGCCAGGTGCCGCCTCAGAGGCCCGGCTCTGCCTCATTCACTCTAAGCCCTCCTTGACTGAGGTTGCTAAAATTTGCTCAAATAAAGTACAGGTAGATTTGAATTTCAGGTATTCGACAAACAATATTTTAGTATGGCATAATAAATTTTTAGTGTAAGTATGCATGAGACATGCTTATACTAAGAAATTATTCATTGTTGATCTGAAATTCAAATATAACTGGGCATTCTGTACTTTATCTGGTCGCCCTGTCCATGGCCTCTCCCTCCCCTGAGCTTCCCCATCCCAACAGACTGACCCCCCCCTACGGCACTTCCTGAGCCCCACTTAGCTTTTCCTAAATGAAAGTCTCTTGTCTTTGAGATTGGGAGCTCCCTGAGGGTTAAGATCAAGATTACCTTTTGCCTGCTGAAGGCTTGCCGGGATGGCATACCCCCACCCCCGCAGAAGAGCTGAGACAGTGCCCAGGATGTGCTTCCGGTCGGTGACAAGAGATGCCAAAATGGCAACAATGGTGGTGTGTGAGCATAACGTGCCGAGCACGTGGCATATGGACACGTGAACAACTCTGCGGCTCTCTTGAGGTCTTTGAGGGCTCTGCATTGCCAACGTGTGGCTGGGTACATTTTCACAATGTATTATAAAGTTCGGTGGTGTGACTTTCTCTCTGTGGGGTGGGGCCCTTTGTGGCCTCTGCTCTAATGGGCCCTGGGGACTCTGGTAAACCCAGTAGTGGAGGGGGCAGTGCTGGTGGAAGACTCCATCAGGTGTGTAGGTATGCTCACGTGAGAGATAATGCCGGTGACGGTCAACTATAAAAAATGGGCTGGAGAAAACCAGTGCAGAACCTAGCCAGGTGGGGATGGGATGGAGCAGTGGGAAAGGCTGTGGCATCCAGGAAGGGAGAAGGCCTCCCTTGGGAGCTCCCTAGGGGCAGAGATGGGATTTCACATCTTCCAGCAGTGAGTCTACTAGGCTCAGAGTAGGACTCAGAAATACCTGGGGGAACTGACCTAAGCCTAGGGAAACCAGAGAGTTCAACAGAACCGTGAGGTGCCATGGGGGCCTAGCTGAGAAGTTCCTATCTTCCCCATGGGCAGTGGGAAGTCATAAAAGGCTCTTGCGCAGGTAAGTGTCATGCCCTGAGCTGGAGGTCCATCTACCCTCATGGAGGAAGCAAGACCTGGGGACCAGGGGGACACTGGGGGAAAACATAGGCAGAGACAAGGAAATGGAGGCAGAGGGACAGGCATGAGGAGCACTGACACAGGAGAGGGAGGGATCTTGAACCTTCTTCCTTCAGTGGAGCCTCAGCCGTTCTTGGCCAGGCCTAGGCTCCTGAACTGGAACCCTGATGTCATCTCCCTGGAGGTGGGCGTAAAGGTATTGTACTCACTAGCCACACTGCAGCTCACAACTTTCTGAAGCACTGGGGTACAACCCTGCCCCTCCTACTTCCCCCCTTTTCCAGCTTCCCCTTGAAGGGCAGGGTTCAGAAAGGAGTCCAGTGCAGGACCCATCTGCTGAAGCTCTGCCATTGACTTGCTGTGTGACCTCGGGCAAGTCACTGCCCCTTTCTCGGCCTTCATCTCTTCATTAGATCCTGAGCTCACAGTCCCTGCCCTTCTCTCCTGCGAAGCCAGAGTGTGCCAGAATATCTGAATTTTATCCAGCCTTCCATTCTGCAGGGCTGCCCGCAAGGAGGCAGAGAGAAAGGAGAGCAGGCCCACTGGTGGGGTGGGTGTAAAGAGAGTAGAGGGTAGGCCAGAGCAGGGCCACAAAGAATGGTGTGGTCACCCTATCCCCAGAACAAGCAGTGGAGTGGACAGAGAGAGAAGCCTGGCCAGGGGCCCCCCAGCTGCTCTGCACAGACTGGGTAGGGAGGGCTCACCGGGGAGGCCTGCCTGCTTTGAGGTGTGGAGACAGGGCGAGAAGGAGCCTTGAGGAGGCAGACAAGGGGCACCTGAGACCCTGGCATCTATGTGTGTATCTCTCGGGGGGGGGGTCTCTGCACAACGGGGTGCCTGGCTTTGCCTGCTGGGTCTCTGACACTGTCAGCTACTCTGTGTCTCTCTTGCTCTGGCCATGTGTCTCTCAAACTGTGTCTCGTCATGTGCCACCCTCCAAGTGATTCATCCTCTTCAACCCCACACCCAGGGGGAAGGCAGGGCAGGACCAGGCCAGGATGTGCTGAGCAGGGCAGGGTAAGCCGAACTGAGAGGAGTATGTCCTCCCTCCCCGTCAGGGCCCTGCCTGCTCAGGTGGGAAAAGAAGGAGGAACCTGCACCCAAGGCAAAGTTGCAGGGTGGAGGAGTGGGTGCGGCCTGGGGCCTGGGGCACCATGTTGCTGCAGGGCTGGGAGCGGACCACAGCCCAGGTCCCCTGGGGCCTGCCTGGCTGGACTGGGGCCAGAGTGCAGCCAGGGACCCAGGGAAGCTGCTGGAACACTGTGTGTTGGGCTATTCCTTCCCTCCAGGACTGGGAGACCTAAAATTCCCTGTGCCTTTTTTTTGCCCATGCGACCCCACAGGGTGTCTCTGTGTGTTGTAGCTGTATGTTTTTGCAACGGAGGGCACATGGGACACCGTGACCATTTAGACCAGTAAGCAGATGTCAGGTGTGTCAGTGTGCCTGAGCCCCCAAGACCTACAGACACCTTGGACATGTTTGTTTCATGAGTACGACATGGGAGTAAAAGAGGCCATACGTCTGTGATCGTGTGTCTGCGTTTCTGGATACATGGTGGTGTGTGACTTCGGGATGTTATCCCATTGTGTGCAGTCATATCTGACAGGGTACAATGACCCTGCATGGCTATAGTCCTCATAGCTGTGTGAACCACTTGCAGGTGTGTGAACCTGTAACACCGTATTACAGTATGTGTGACACACTGTGGCCCTGCGACTGTGAGACGCAATATAAATGACTCTGTATGTCTTTGTGACTCAGTGTAACCATCTTTGAGGAGTGTGTATGATGGTAAGTGGTTGGGAAATTATCATATGAAACTGCATAAAACGATGGGCTTGCCACCGTGTGGCTGTCTTTGTGAGTGTGCGTGCCTGTGTGCTTGTGTATGTGATACCGTGGGGCCGCGTGATAATACGTGAGTTCGTGACTGTGGGTCTTGGTGACTGTTTGTGAGCAGGCTTTCAGGAGCGTGATAGCATGTGATTGATTGGATATTTGAATTTGTGGGGCCCTGCAGTTGCCTGAGACAGTCTAAATAACACCATGTGGCTCCGTAACTGAGTGGGCCCTTTTGTGACTGGTCAGTATGAGACTCTGTAACACAGGCTAGCAGATCCTGTGGCTGTGAGAGGGTGTGTGGCTGGGGCCCAGCAAAACCAACACCACGTGTGGGTGGGAAGGGGCTCTTGGCCGCCACTCACTCTCCTGTCCTCACACCTGTTTGCCTACGTCCTTCCCTACGCCGTGGACTTTCATGACTTCCTTCTGCCCGCAGGACAGTCACCTAGCTCCTCAGCCTGCCTCCAGGGTTGGCCCTCTCTGCTCTGTCCCCCCACCCCCCACTGACTTCTCAGTGAAGACCGAGCCAGGCCCACCTGAGCGCCACACTTCTTCCCTTTGGGACATGTCAGCCTGGAGGGTCCCTCATTGTCTTCCAGATGGAATCTTCTCTCCCAAAGGCAACCATCGTCTTCCCCTAGTACCAAAGACAGAGGTGGACTTAGGGAGCCCACAGTGAGGGAAGAGGGACAGTGCAAAAAGACCTCCCATTTTCTGCATTTGTTGCCTGCCGTTTTAAAGCCATTCCCGTGACCTGAACTCTGCGTGCTGGGTGTGTGTGGTTGTGTGTGGGTGTGGAAGTGGAGGAGGGTAGTAACAGATTAGTGAGAGGCTGGGTTTTCAAGGAGCAAAACTTTTGTTCGTGAATCCAATTTTGTCATTTTTGAGCACACTCGGCTGAATACAATTGTAGACAAGGAAGACCAAGTATCCTCAGGACCTTAAGAAAAAGGATGAATGGCTTAGGCTCAGCATACTCACTGTGGCCATATAAACAAGGGCTGCAAACACATACACAAACTGGAGGGTGCTCGCATCCACCCCCAGTCTGGTTAAACGCCCTAATAATGATGCCTGCTGACATACAAGGAATCAATGCACAGATCACAAAGAACTCTTGTCTATTGATGAAAACAGCCAGCCACAGCCCCGGGCCTGGCTCCCCATCTGAGGGCTGCGGTAGGGGCTTCCCAGAAAGGCAGTGTGCCCTGGAAAGGGGTTCAGGGAAACCCAATACCCCAATACCTGCTAAGACATACGACTCCCCTGGCCCCTTTGGGGTAACATCAATCGCTTCACACCCAGGTTCTCCCTTTCTGCAGGGCTGCACCAAGGAAACCGGATCCTGGTTAAAAGTTTGTCCCTTGACCCTGGCCAGAGCCTTGAACCTCATCCAGAAGGTCCCCAGCGGCTTCGCTCAGACCCAGGCCCCCCCACTGAAACCCCCAGCCAGCGTCCTTCGCCACTGAAGCGGACACCCGGTCCAAAGCCACAAGGTAAGTGGTTCCAGCGAGGGGCAGAGAAATGGCCCAGGAGAGGGGATGACAGAGGGGAAAGGCTGACCAGTGGCAGAGGAGAATGCTTGTTAGAAGGCTAGGAAGCACCACGGTCTAGCGGCAGAGGGCTGTGGCCTGTGGCTGATGCGTACACGCTGGCATTTTGCCTCAGGCTTGCTCTGTACCCGCCTTGGGCAAAGGTGCAGACTGGGGGTTTGTGGAGGGCCTTGTGGCCTGACCATGACAGCCACCTCCAAACTCAGCTCACTGGGATCTCCCCTCTCTTCCCTGTGCATTTCTCCAGTCCCCCCAAAGCCCAGCTACCTGCAGATGCCCCGGATGCCCCCCCCACCTGAGCCCATTCCCCCTCCACCATCACGCCCGCTGCCTGCAGACCCCCGAGTGGCCAAGGGCCTGGCCCCCAGGGTGGAGGCCAGCCCCAGTTCTGCAGCAGTATCCTCACTGATTGAAAAATTTGAAAGGTGAGTCTGGTCCCCGGGGGACCCTGTGGGGGTGAGGGTGGGCCTGGGACAGGAAGGACAGCTCTAAGACGGGACTCTCAGTGAGTTCATACCCTGCCTCCGTGTGTGTCCACCACCCACCTCAGAGAGCCTGTGATTGTCGCCTCGGATAGGCCAGCCCCTGGCCCCAGCCCAGGTCCCACAGAGCCAGCCGTGTTGCCACAGCCACCCGCGCAGCCTCCAGTGCCCCAGCTTCCCGAGGGCGAGGCCTCCCGCTGCCTGTTCCTGTTGGCTCCCGGGCCCCGGGATGGCGAGAAGGTGCCCAACCGGGACAGCGGCATTGACAGCATCAGCTCGCCATCCAACAGTGAGGAGACCTGCTTCGTCAGTGATGACGGGCCCCCCAGCCACAGCCTGTGCCCCGGGCCCCCTGCCCTGGCCAGTGTCCCTGTTGCCTTGGCTGACCCCCACCGGCCCGGCTCCCAGGAAGTTGATAGCGACCTGGAGGAGGAGGATGACGAGGAGGAGGAGAAGGACAGAGAAATCCCAGTGCCCCCGATGGAGAGACAGGAATCTGTGGAGGTACTGACCCATGTTCACCAAGAGACGAGACCATGTGGAAAAACCAGGAGCCTGGCTCTTACACTTGGTTCTTCCCCAGCTCGTTATTTCTCAAAACAGGGCATTGTTTCCACTTGGGATGTTTGGCTTCCCTGGTCCCCTGGTACTAAATATCGGTAGCAAACCTGTACCTCGCTGCCGCCCCGCTTCACTGTAACTACCAAAATGACCATGCATGGTCCCAAATGCCCACTGGGAAAATTGTTCTTCCCTCATCAGAGAACCACTAGCTGGACCTCACTTTTTCTGTCTTAAAGATGTGCATCCTGCTTGGGGATCCTTAAAGTCCTCCTCCAGCTGGAAAATCCCAAGACTCGGTAGCTATGTGACACTGGGCAAGACTCCACTCCCCTACCACGAGCCTCGGTTTCCTTATTTATAAAATGGAAAGTCTCTCACATCCAGAGAGACTCCCCAGCAGCTGGCCGCCAGAGGGGCACGAGAGCTAGAGCTCCTCCTGCCTGAAGGACCTGAGGCTGTGGTCATGAAGGCCCTTGGCAGCAGGAAACCCTTTCTGTGCCCCAGCAGCCTAAGGCTGCTTTCAAAGGCTTCCTCGCACTTAAGTTAGGTTGCCTCCAGAACACCTTCTTCACCAGAACCCAGCTCAAATGTGGGGGCTGAGGCCAGGGACTCAGCAAATATGTGTCCAGTGATTTGGAAACTGGGCCAACAGGCGATGAGTCGTATACCTTTTTGTACTTTGGTGTTTTCTTCACACCCCGGGTACTCGGCAAGCTTTTGCTGACAGTGAACTGAGTGGGTGAATAAATAACATTTATAGAGTACTTAATCTGTAGTCTGCTATGTTTTACTTACATTAAATCATTTAATTATCTCAACTACCAATGGACTTAGGTCCTATTACTATCAGTTTATACAGATGAGGAGACTTAAATACAGAGCAGTTACACAACTTATGCAAGCTAATGAATGGCAGAGCTAGGATTTGAACCCAGGAAGTCTGACTTCCTGGCCCACACAATTAACCACTGCGCTATGCTAAATGAATAGAGAGAGCAGATGCCTGGGTGCACGAGTGGCCAAGTAAGAGAGTGCGTATCATCGGAATCGAGGAGTGGCCTTTAGGATACACTGGGGAGTCAGAGATTGAAGCTGGGAGGCTTATGGGTCCAGAGATGGGGAAGTAGGGTTCACCCAGGGTGGCACTGGGCTTAGAGTAACATTTGAGCTGTTCTGAGAATTCTGTGGGCTTGGGTGAAGGTTAGGGTACGGGGTGATGGATGAGTGGTTGCCTCTTCTCCTTTCCAGTTGACTGTGCAGCAGAAAGTGTTCCATATTGCCAATGAGCTCCTGCAAACTGAGAAGGCCTACGTTTCCAGGCTCCATCTCCTGGATCAGGTGAATGGCCCCTTGGGGGTCCCAGGGCCCCAGGACCTGGTAGGTGGGTGCCAAGGGGGAAGTAATAGGGCCTGAGCCCAGCCGTACCATTACCAATCTAGAGTTGGTAAGACCCCTTTCTGACCTTGACCCCCGTCCTGTCTCTGAAGTCAATTCTGATCATGACCCCAAGCTTGATCTTTGTACCAACCCTCATTCCTAACTTTGGTGGGGTACATCAGCCCTGACTGCAACTCTGACCTAGATCCTGAATTGACCCCAGCTGTAAACCAGACCCTGATCCTCATTCTAATCCTGGCCCTATTCCTGCCCCCAAATCCACTAGAATCCATATGGGTAGGAATTTTTGCTTGCTTCGTTCACTCTGTTATCCCAGCCATTGCAACAGTGCCTGGCACACAGTAGGCACTCAAAAATATGTGTTAAATGAATGAGTCTGACCCTGAATCTAATTCTGACCTTGACCCTGCTCCTGACTTCTCCTTGTTCCCATGCCTACCTCCAAGTCCTAACCTCGATGACCCGAAATCCAACCCCACATAGAAGCCTAACTCCATTCCCTCTCTCCTCGGTCTCAAGACCAGTGCTGATCCCAAAGCTCCACAGAGCTGCCCACAAACACTGCCCTCACCTCCAAGCTGCCCCTTCCCCAGCCAAGTCCCAGGCCCAGCTGGGCTCAACACTCCTGCCCTGCCCCACAGGTGTTCTGTGCCCGGCTACTGGAAGAAGCTCGGAACCGCAGTTCCTTCCCTGCTGACGTCGTCCATGGCATCTTCTCTAACATCTGCTCCATCTATTGCTTCCACCAGCAGTTCCTGCTGCCTGAGCTAGAGAAGCGCATGGAGGAATGGTGAGGGACCCCAGATCTAGGCTGCCTGCCTTCCTGTCCACGCGCCTGCCAAGCCCAGGGCACAAGTGTGCACTCGAGGTCATTCCCACCTGTCCTCTCCTCTTAGCGCCTTTCACAAAGAGAATCAGACCGAAGCTCTGCCCTCTACGCCGTCCCAATGTAATACGAAACACAGACCGGGACTCAGAAAATTACAACAGAATAGCACAGCCCTTAAGAGTATGAGGTTAGGAGCCAAATTGGCTGGGTTCAAATTTCAGCTCTGCCGTTGGCTCGCTTTTTGATATTAAGCAAGTTTCTTAAATTACTGTGGTTCAGTTTCCTCCTCTGTGTAATGAGGATAATAATAATAGCCTACCTTGGAGGGTTGTTTGAAGGATAAATGAGTTGACACATGTCGAGAGCTTAGAACAGTATCCTGCGTATAATAAGTGCTCAATGTGAGCTGTTGTGTTTTTTTTTATCAGACCTATGATAGAGCTGAGAACGGGAGGCTGTAGGAATCCAGACGAATGGACCAAACCTAGGCTGGGGTTAGAGAAGGATTCAAGGAGGAGCTGATTCCTGAGCTGAGTCCTGAGGTAGAAGGGCAGGGTTTACAGGCAATCTCCCAGCCGCCAGGCTCTCCTTTTCCCATCCATCCTTTGGAGTCTACACCACCTGCCATAATGGTCTTTCTGAACAATCAGACTGCGTTACTTCCTGCTTGAAAATCATCTCCATGCTCCCCACACCCACAGGATAAAGTGTGTCTCCCTCCCTAGACTGTCACCACTGAGGGCTGGCATGAAGCCAGTTCCTGCATCTTCCTAATTGACTGTTACCCCTGAGGGATAGGCCTGGCCCGGTTCTTGTGTGTCCCCCAGCAGACCGTGACCAATGAGGGCTAAAACCAGGTCTAGTGCCATGTGTCCCTCAGCGAACTGTGACTCCTGAGGAGTATGACCAGGCTTGTTCACTTTGTCTCCCCTATCAGACAGTGACCCTGTCGGGCTTAGCTCAGTGTGACTCATTTGTGTCTTCGGAATCACCCGGCATACAGCTGGGCACAGAATCAATAAGAAGTGTATGAAGTGGCCCTCACGGTGAGGTCTGGGCAGGTATTTCAGGACATGTTATTCCTGGTACTTGAGAAAGGCAGAGTCGGGGCCGGTGGCAGCCCGGGCCATGGTTTCAGGTCAAGCTGAGCCTCTTGGCCTAACTGGCCTATAACATAAGCAGCAATTCCAGAGGAGCAGAACTGGCTGACGAGTAGATTTCCAGGAATGCGATGAGAGTAGCTTCCCTGGGACTAGAGACCTAGGAAGAACCCTGGGAGAGTTCTGGGGGACAAGGCTCAGCAGGACCGTGCCAGCCCCCGCTTCCACCCCAGGGACCGCTACCCACGCATCGGAGACATCCTGCAGAAGCTGGCACCCTTCCTCAAGATGTATGGCGAGTACGTGAAGAACTTCGACCGGGCCGTGGAGCTGGTCAACACCTGGACAGAGCGCTCCACCCAGTTTAAAGTAATCATCCATGAGGTGCAGGTAAGCAGCGAAGCTGGATAGGACAGACTGGGGAGGAGAGGTCTGCAGGGACCCAGTGAGGGGTCTGTGGCCGGACCTGAGCCCCTCTGCTTCTGCCCGTCACAGAAGGAGGAAGCCTGTGGCAACCTGACGTTGCAGCACCACATGCTGGAACCCGTGCAGCGCATTCCCCGCTATGAGCTGCTTCTCAAGGACTATCTGTTAAAGCTGCCCCACGGCTCCCCGGACAGCAAGGACGCCCAAAGTGAGTGCACACATCCGGGCCCTGCCCCACCCCAGCCCCCAAGACTTAACTCACAGGGTCAGCCTTCCATTGCAACATAATGAGATCCCAGAAGAGGATCTCCAAACTGAAAGGCCCACATTGAGGCTCTAGAGTAAGACCCCAGGATGTACCTCTGGGTTGAGTCTCTGCCTGAGTACCCAGACAGAGCAGTCAGGGGTCTCCCAGTCTGAAGTCCCCAGCTGGAATCCCAGAGTTGGAAGAGTATACCAGAATGATCCCCTAGAGGGAGCCATCTGTTTTCTAGGCCAAGACCCCAAAGCTCACCCCTAGACTCATCCTCAAATGAAGTTGTCCCAAGTCCAAAATGAAACTGAGCCTGAACCCCCAGGGACTGAGCCACCAGGCCAAGAGCCCAGACTGACCCCTCAGGCCAAGCCCTCTTTACTGAATCTCCACAGCTGAGCTCCCTACAAGGAGAGGTGTCTCATCAAGACCCTGACTTTACATCATCCACGTTTAGAGCTCCACCCTGTGTCGCCAGCCACTACCTAAAATGAACCTCATAAAGAACCTCCCAAGTCTGATCAGAGCCCTACAGAATCACCTTTTCAGAACTGAGCACCCCAGACTGGACCCCAAATTTTCTGCCTCCAAGATTTGGATCTCTAGGCTGAGATACCATCTCCTCAGACTGAGTCTTCACACACTGAACCACTAGGAAAGTATTTCATTCTGATTCCTCCAGTATGAGACCCACCCCGCCCCCAGGTTCACGCCTCAAAGAGTGCTTCCCTAGAGTCTCCCCAACTTTCTCCCCCCAGAGTGTTATTTCCATTCGTTCCTTCATTAATATAGCAGCTATTTACTGAGCACCTTATTCTGTGCATTGTTGTAGGCACAGGGGATATGGAAGTGAACAAGACAGACAGCAGATAATAAAGAGAAGTAATAAATACACAGGAGAACATTGGATAGGTGCTACGTGTAATTCAGAGAATAAGAGGGTGATGTGACAGGGACTGGGGGGCTTACTTGAGGTTGGGTGGCCTCTCTGAATAGAAGATATTTGAGTCAGACCTGAATGACATGAAGAAGGGAGCCACGTGCTGACTGGGGAGGAACATATTCCCCAGAGGCAACAGCAGGTGCAGAGTTCCTAGGGGGGAGGAGGTGGCAGCTTGCATATCTCCGGACCAACAAGAGGGCCAGTGTGACCTGAGCATGATAAGTGAGGGTAGAATGGTAGAAGAAGGGTTGGAGAGAGGAGCAAGACTTTAAAGGCCTGGATAAGGAGATGGATTTTTTTCTGAGTGCAGTGGGTAGCCAAGGGAAGATTTGGATCGGGATTACTACCAGTAAGAAGCCTTTGCAATAATCTAAGTGAGAAAAGTTGGCTTGGATGAGGGTAGTAGCAGTGGAAGTAGAGAGAAATGGTTAGATTCAGGATATATTATATTTGGAAGCAGCACTGAAAGAACCAGGATGGAGTGGGTGTGAGACTTGGGAGAAAGAGTCAAGAATTACTTGCAGATTTTTGGCTAGTGGTGATGGTTCTTGAGATGAGCTTAGGAGGTTGATTTTGGACATGTTCAAAGTGAGCTGCCAGGTAGGCAGTTAGATGAGTCTAGAATCCCAGGGAGAGAGATTTGGATGTCACCGGCTCATAGACAGTATTCAGAGCTGTGAGGCTGGCCCCAATCACCAAGAGAGTGAATGTAAATGGAGAAGAAATGGGGACCAACGACAAAGCTGAGGGAGGTTGAATCAGCAAAGGACTTAAGAAGGAGCAGCCCTACAGGGAGGAGGAAAGTTAGGAAAATGTGGGATGCTGGAAGCCACAAGAATCAGGAGCAGACAGTTGTGTCCACTGCTGTGTCTACTCCCCAAACTGAGGCCCCGCCACCCTACCACATGGGACACTTTGCTACCATGCCTGGACCTCTAGAAAGAGCGAGAACCCTAGAACGTTTGACAGCTAAACTCTACAAACAGACATCTGCAGACTAAGGGCCTCAATCCTCTCCCCAAATGAGAGCCCCCACTGAAGTGCCAGGATGAGCTACATTAACCTAAACCTTGAGAAACAGCCTTCCAAACTGATTCCCTGGGAATAGTTCCATGGGGTGACATCTCCAACCTGAGCCCTCAGGCTGAATCCAGTATAAGGTCCCAGTTATAGGACCTCCCACACTTGGTTTCCCCAAACTAAGATCTGGGCTTCCAGAATGTTCTCCCCACCCTGAGCTCGGAGAGCAGGTTCCCAATCTGAGCCCTCAGCCTGAGGTCCCACAGGGAGATTCCCCCAAACAACTTCCCAGTCTGATCTCCATGGCCACCATTCTATAAACAGATATTGCCAAACTTAGCACCCCAGATTCATCCCCCATTTACTGTCCCTCAGATTGAGACATCTATCCTAGCCCCAAAGATTGACTCTTTTGTCAGGGACCGATCCATGCCACAGACTGAGACCACTGAGGCCTCAGACTGATTTCTACAGTACTCCAGTGTGAACCCCAGAGGGAACCCTGAGATTAAGCTGCCCGATCCGAGCTCCAAACAGAGACTCCAGATTGTGTTCTTGCTAACCCCAATCCCCCAGACTGAAGACCCCTGTTTTCCATCCCCTTCACTGCACCCTGGGACTAATGCCCTAGATTTTCTCCCAAATTAAGTCTGATCCTCCAAGTCTGATCTTCCCAGTCCTGACTCCCAGACTGACTCCCCACAAACAGTGCCCCCCCCCACAATTTTCTACATCCCAGCCTTGGATTCACAGATTGAGATTCCCAGGCTGAGTCCTGAAGAATGAGGTCTCCAGATTGGGCTCCATCTTGAGACCCAAGAAGGACACCTCACTGCCACACTGAGTCTCCACATTTTATAACCCTCCAACTGGGATCCCCAGAAGAAGCCTCCTGGCTTATTTCTCCACTCAGAGCCCATGGATTCTACAGAATCACATATCCACAGTGAGCTTTCAGGACTGAGTTCTTCCAATTTTATTTCCACACTGGATCTCTAGCATGACATTTCCAAACTGAAATTCCCCAAATGAGCTCCCTGTACTGAACCCCCAAAGTGAGTTGCCAGTGTAATATTCCTAAACTGGGCACCAGATAGAGTCCCTTTTACCAACTATGTGTCCCTGGGCAAGCTGCTTGGGCTCAGTTTTCTCGTGTGTAGAAGGGGGATGATAAGGATACCTCCCTCATAGAGTTGTTCTCAGGATAAATGAGATAATCCAGGTAAAGCTATTAGCACAGTGCCTAGCGCATGGCAAAGGTCCAATAAATGTTAGCAGTTTTTATTACTGAATGCCCTGACTGATGCCCTCCATACTGAATGCCCATAAAAGTAGATTGAGTTTACCTAACTTGGGTTCCTATTTTGTACCAATCTCAACCCTATCTGAGTCCCCAGATTCAGCCTCAGGGCTTGAGCTTGCCCAACTGAGCTCCCCATGCTAAGCCCAAAGATGAACACCCCCCCCACCACCACCACCCAAGAAAGAATTTTCCAGTCCGGTTTTCTGAGCCACTCAGAATGAGAATCTCTGAATGAGAGCCAGTCCAAGATATGCTCACTAAGCTACCCAGCCCAAGATCTTAAACTGACCGCCCAATGTTTTACCCCTCAGACTAAAATCCCCAGAAAGTGCCTCAGGGTCTGAGCCCCACTGAATCACATCTCTGGTTCCCTAGACTCACTCCCCCCACTTTCTTTTTTTAAAAAATATTTTATTTACTTATTCGAGAGAGTGAGAGAGCATGAGAGAGAGAGAGAGAGCACACAAGCGGGGGAGAGGGGGAGAGGGAGAGGGAGAAACAGACTCCCCACTGAGCAGGGAGCCTGATGCGGGATGCAGTCCCAGGACCCTGGGATCATGACCTGAGCTGAAGACAGATGCTTAACTGACTGAGCCACCCAGGCACCCACTCCCCCCACTCTCTACTTCCTAGACTGAACTCTGGAACCTGGACTGTAGACTGGGCTCCTCAAACCAGGCTAGAGGGAACTACTGTCTGAACTGCATACCCTGAGCCCAAGACTGAACTACAAACCCAGGCTGCCAAAGCCCCACCAGAGCTTCCAGACCAAGCCCCTACACTCAGTTCCCCAAACTGCACTCCCTAGTCCACACCCCCAAATGAAATCCTAGCCTGACATCCCAGACAGAGCCTACACACACTGGACCCCTGGAAATACCAGTTTGTACTCCACACAAGGCATCTCCAGACAGAGTTCCTGATAGGAAAGCCTCTAGTCTGAGCCCAGTGACCTGCCCTGGCCTGAGTAAGTATGCCCACAGCTTACCAGAGTCTTCTTCCTGTCCCTTCCCTGGTTACCTCCTACCTCTACCACCCAACATGCCCCCTGCCCTGGGGTGGGGGAGATACAGAACAGCTAGGAGAAAAGGCAGATGGCCGAGCAGTTCCAGCTCTGATGGCAACTCGGCCACTTTCCAGGTAGACAACCTAAGGCCACCACATCTTCTCCCTGAGTCTGTTCCCTCATTTTGGACAAACAGGGCACAAATCACACCTATCTTACAGAGTTGTTGTGAGGATTGAAAGGAGCTAATTTATGCAAAGCATCTGATGGGGAGCCCTGGAGAGGGTGGGGGGACTCTGGCCCCATCCTAGGGAGTTCCCAGTCTACTGAGGGATGCAGATTTGTCAATACATGATGAATACACAGTGTGGCTGGTGGGACAGAGGGGAGTGCAGAGGAATGTGGGAACCGAGACAGGGTCTCGGCCCAGCCTGGGAACTCAGGGCAGGTTTACTAGAGGAGGTAAGCTGAATCCAGAAGACTGAGTGGCAGTTAGCCAGATGAAGCAAGACAGGACATGTTTAGGGAGGTACAAGTGGAGAAAGTTGGAGAGGTCAGCAGAAGCCAGATCTCCAAGGGCTTTCGATGACAGGCTAAAGGGCTGGGTCTTTTCCCCTGCAGATACAGGGGAGCTATTGACAGATTTAAGCAGAAGAGTGACAGCAAGCTATATGTGAGAAAGATCCCTCTGGCAGCTAGGGTGGAAGAGGGGTTGAAGATTAGAGACTCCTGAAAGGCCTGAGCTGAGACAGGGGCTACAGATCTTGAGTACCAAGACTTGGTCATGGAGGCAGAGCCTCCTAGAAAAGCAAGACTTGGTTTGCCAGGCATATGGACCCTCTTGAGAAGCACCTGTACTCCTCCATCACAGGCAGATTTTCCAGTGGGAAAATTTGGCATCATACAGACAAGAGTGGGATGCAGTACATCTGTAGCAGGGCCTCAAGTGTGGGCAGGATTTTCTAGTGTGGGGATATGTAGGGACTTACTTCAAGATTTTTTTTTTCCCCTGATGATACCTGGTCACTATACCTGAAATATGGAAATTACAGAAAAGATGAAAGAGGTAGGGAAAAAGATCACCTGTGATACAAGCCCCCAGAGAATAAGCACAATGAACATTTTGACATATTTTCTTCCCAGTGTTTTTATACATATATATTTGCGAAATTGAGATCACTCAGTGTACACAAGTTGGTATCCTTTTCTTAAAATATCCTGAGCATTTCACAAATTATGAAAAACTCTACATAAGCATCACTTGTAAAGGATGTTCAGTATTCCGTTATATGAATGCACATGAATTTATTTAACTGACCCCCTACAGGGGGACTTTTTTTTTTTTTTTTTGAGAGAGAGAAAGAGTGCGTGTGCAGTGGGGGGAGAGGGAGAGAGAGAATCCCAAGCAGACTTCCGGCTGAGCATGGAGCCTGACACAGGGCTTGATCTCATGACCCTGAGATCATGACCTGAGCCAAAATCAAGAGTCAGTCGCTTAACCGACTGAGCCACCCAGGCGCCCCTACAGTTGGACATTTTTGTTTCCGGTTGACACTGTTGTAAACACCACTGCAATGAAAGTGTGTTTGTACATAGAACATGTATTTTCTCTTTTTTATTTATTAAGTTTTTATTTTATTTTTATTTTTTTAAGATTTTCTTTCTTTATTTGACAGAGAGAGAGCACAAGCAGGGAGAGCCACAGGCAGAGGGAGAGGGAGGAACAGGCCCTCCGCTGAGTGGAGAGCCCGACGCGGGGCTCGATCCCAGGACCCTGGGATCATGACCCGAGCCGAAGGCAGACACTTAACCAACCGAGCCCCCCAGGCACCCCTAAGTTTTTATTTTAATTCCAGTATAGTTAACATACAGTGTTATATTAGTTTCAGGTGTACAATACAGTGACAATTTTACACATCACCCGGTTCTCATCAAGACAAGTGCACTCCTTAATCCCCATCACCTACTTAACTCATTCCCCACCCCTCTTCCCTCTAGTCTGGAACTGTGATACCTCTGTTTTGTTTTTCTTTTTCAATTTGCTTTGGCTATTCAGGGTCTTTTGTGGTTCCATACAAATTTTAGGATTATTTGTTCTAGTTCTGTGGAAAATGCTGTTGTTGTTTTGTTTGTTTGTTTTTTATTTATTTCACAGAGAGAGACACAGCGAGAGAGGGAACACAAGCAGGGGGAGTGGGAGAGGGAGAAGCAGGCTCCCCGCTGAGCAGGGAGCCCGATGCGGGGCTCGATCCCAGGACCCTGGGACCATGACCTGAGCCGAAGGCAGACGCTTAACGACTGAACCACCTAGGCGCCCCGCTGTTGTTGTTTTGATAGGGATTGCATTAAATGTGTAGATTGCTTTGGGTAGTACAGACATTTTAACAATATCTTATCTTCCAACTCATGAGTATAGAATGTCTTTCCATTTCTTTTTTTTTTCTTTGTGTCATATTCAGTTTCTTTCATCAGTGTTTTAAAGTTTTCAGAGTACAGGTCTTTCACCTCTTTGGTTAAGGTTATTCCTAGGTACTGTGCAATTTAAATGGGATTGTTTTCTTAATTTCTCTTTCTGCTGCTTCATTATTAGTATGTAGAAATGCAACGGATTTCTGTACATTGATTTTGTATCCTGTGACTTTACTGAATTCATATATCAGTTCTAGTAGTTTTTTGGTGGAGTCTTTAGGGTTTTCTCTATAGGGTATCATGTCATCTGCAAATAGTGAACATTTTACTTCTTCCTTACCAATTTGGGTGCCTTTTATTTCTTTTTGTTGTCTGATTACTGTGGCTAGGACTTCCAGTGCTATGTTGAATAGAAGTGAGGAGAGTGGACATCCTTGTCTTATTCCTGATCTTAGTGGAAAATCTCTCAGTTTTCCCTCATTGAGTATGATGTTCCTTGTGGGTTTTCCATAGATGGCCTTTATGATGTTGAGGTATGTTCCTTCTAAACCTACTTTGTTGTGGGTTTTTATCAAGAATAGATGTTGTACTTTGTCAAATGTTTCTTCTGCGTCTATTGAGATGATCATATGAATTTTGTCCTGTCTCCTGTTGATGTGATGTATCACGTTGATTGATTTGCGAATATTGATCCACCCTTGCAGCCCAGGAATAAATCCCACTTGATTGTGGTGGATGATTCTTTTAATGTATTTTTGAATACAGTTTGCTAGTATTTTGTTGAGGATTTTTCATGTATGTTCACCAGGGATATTGGCCTATAGTTCTCTTTCCTTGTAGTGTCTTTATCTGGTCTTGGAATCAAGGTAATGCTGGCCTCATAGAATGACTTTGGAAGTTTTCCTTCCCCTTCAATTTTTTTGGAATAGTTTGAGAAGAATAGGTATTTTTTTCTAGAAACATAATTTTTCTTTTTAAGATTTTATTTATTTATTTGTCAGAGAGAGCGAGAGCGAGAGAGTACAAGCCGGGGGGGGGGGGGGGCAGCAGAGGCAAAGGGAGAAGCAGACTCCCGCCTGAGCAGGGAGCCTGATGCGGGGCTCGATCCCAGGACCCTGGGATCGTGACCTGAGCTGAAGGCAGACTCTTAACCGACTGAGCCAGCCAGGTGTCCCGAGAAGAATAGATATTAAGTCTTCTTTAAATGTTTGGTAGAAATCGCCTATGAAGCCATCTGGGTCCTGCACTTTTGTTTATTGGGAGTTTTTTGATTACTGACTCAATTTCCTTGGTAATAATCAGTCTGTTCATATTTTCTATTTCTTCCTGCTTCAGTTTTATTAGGCTATATGTTTCTAGGAACTTATCCATTTCTTCTAGGCTGTCCAATTTGCTGGCATATAGTTTTTCACAATACTCTCTTATAGTTGTTTGTATTTCTGTGGTGTTGGTTGTTATTTCTCCTCTCTCATTTGTGACTTTATTTATTTGAGTCCTTTCCCCCCTTTTTTCAATGAGTCTGGCTAGGGAGTTATTGGTTTTGTTGATTAGAACATATATTTTCTTAGTATAGATTCCTATAATCAGTATTATTGAGACAAAGAATAGGCTCATCTCTTTGTTTCTTTTTCTTAAGATTTTATTTATTTATTTGAGAGAGAGAGAATGCACACGAGACAGAGAGGGAGAGAGAGGGGGGAGAGGGAGAGAAAGAGCATGAGCGGGGGTGGCGGGGGAGACAGAGGGAGAAGCAGACTCCCCGCTGAGCAGGGAGCCCGATGCGGGGCTCCATCCCAGGACCCTGGGATCATGACCTGAGCCGAAGGCAGATGCTTAACCGACTGAGCCACCCAGGCGCCCCTCTTTGTTTCCTTATATGGCTTTTTTTCTGATTAGAAAAGTAATACATGCTCTTCATCAAAAATATGGAAAATACAGAAAAATCTAAAGAACACAATAAAAAGCACCCATAGTCCCACCATTCAGAGACAACTTGTTAAACATGGGTATGTTTCTTTCTAGTTACCGATGTAATTATTATTTTTGCTATTTTTAATGGTAATAATAATCCTGTTAAGCTTGCATTTTATTCACTGCCAGTTATTCCATGTACTGTGATTCTGCTGTTGTGGGATTAATTGAGATAGTTTCTGATTTTAAGTGATGTTGCTATGGACATCTTTGAGGCTGGTGCTTTCCGGGACGGGGCGGGTGTAGTCAGGCCAGGAGGAGGTACTCAGGGAGCAAAGAAGCCCTTAGAGCCTCTCCTCTGCTGGTCCCCCACTTGACCTCCCACTCTGCCCACAGAGTCTCTGGAGCTGATAGCCACAGCAGCAGAGCACTCTAACGCTGCCATCCGCAAAATGGTGAGTGGCCCTTGCAGCCCCTGCCCTTCCTCGGTCACCCACCTGTGGTGTCTTTGTCCTGGGGGACTTGTGACGTGTGGACACGTCAGGGGAGGCCAGCACCTCAGCCCTGCCCTCTGCTTACTGTCTCCTGCCAGGAGCGAATGCACAAGCTGCTGAAGGTATACGAGCTGCTAGGGGGTGAGGAAGACATTGTCAGCCCCACCAAAGAGCTCATAAAAGAAGGCCATATCCTTAAGCTGTCAGCAAAGAATGGGACCACTCAAGACCGATACCTCATACTAGTAAGTGCCAGGCGTGCGGTTGCACACATTGACTTGGTACTCACTCAAGACTGTACCTCCTGCTGGCCATTCTTTCCTCTATTGATTCATTTTATTTTCACTACCTACACTAGGAATTTGTTTTCTCTACTTCAGAGGTGATGTAACTAAGACTTAGAAGTGACTTGCCCAAGGTCAGCCAACTAGGGGGTGACTCTCATGCCTAGGCTCTTTCCTTGTGACCCTTGTGCCCAATCTGGGCTGTGCATTCTCCATCTATTGCCTTGATTCCCCAGCAGTAAAGCTTCAGGAGTCCCATAAGGGTAGGGAGCTGGGCCACACCTCTCCTGGGTCTTCCACACATACATCCCCAAACTTTTCCTTCCTAGTTCAACGACCGCCTCCTTTACTGCGTGCCCAGGCTGCGGCTCCTTGGCCAGAAGTTTAGCGTGCGGGCACGCATTGATGTAGATGGCATGGAGGTGAGCACCAGGAGGTGGGAGATGGGGACCTGGAGTGGGGCCTTGGTGCTGGGAGGAATAAAGTTGTTCTGACTTTGACCCCAAGTCTCTGTGTGCATGTGTGCAGAGGGTAAGGGCCCCGTGGAGCTTAGTAGTCCTCACAAAGCCTCTTTCTCCCTCCATTCAGCTAAAGGAAAGCTCCAACCTCAATCTGCCTCGGACCTTCCTGGTGTCAGGAAAGCAGCGCTCCCTGGAGCTCCAGGCTAGGTACTTGCCCTTACCTATACCTTCCCTCCAGCCCCCTCTTTTCCTTCAGATATGAGGCATTCTAGGCCTAGTGCCAGGCTACCTCCCTAAGAAAGAGATCCTTCCAGAGAAAAGATGGGCACCTTTTCCCAAAGATGCAGGCTTGCTCTTCTGGTGGGTTTTGTTAGAAGAGAGGGAAGAATGAGATATTAATCCAAACAGGAAGAATAACAACACGGTTTATTGAAGATTCAGAGATTTAAGAGAAATAACAACCAAATGCAATGCTTGGTCCCCGATAGGAGCCTAATTAGAGCAAAACCCTAAAATACATTTGCAAGACAATAGGGAAAATCTAAATATGAACTGAACAATAGCTGTTGGGTAATTACTGCTAACTTTTTCAGGTGTGATAATGGTATAATGTTTATACAGGAGAATGGCCTTGTTTTTTCGTGAAGCATGCTGAAGATTTAGTATCATGATATCTGTAATTTATTTTTAAATGACTTATCAACCAAAAAAATACACACATATATACATATACACACACATATATATACGTACCTATATGACTATATGTGAATATATGCATATATATGAAGTAAATACAGCAAAATATTTTTTAAATTTGCATCTATATAATAGGCATACATTTAATGAATTTGTGCTATCCTGTCTGCTTTTTTGTATGCTTGAAATGTTTTATAATAAAACTTTTTAAAATAATAACATTTTAAAATAATGTCTAGCCATTTTACAAAGGGGCTTTCATATCCATCCTCTACTTGGATGATAATAGTAGCTCACATTTAGTGAAGACTTGCTCTTATGTTAGGCACTGTTTTAAGTTAATTTTAACTTAAACAATTTGTTTAAACTGACTAGTTGAATCCTTAAAACAACCCTTGAAGTAGCTACTGTTACCATCAATCCCATTTCACATATGAGCAAACTGAGGCACAGAAGAGTTATGTACCTTGCCCAAGATCCTATAGCTAGAAAGGAGCAGAGTGGGAAATCAAGCTCATGCTGCCTTCTGAGGGCCCAAGTGATTGATAGGGAATCGAGGTCAGGGTCAGGGCCAGGGCATGGATGCATATGGGTAGATGATCTGTTTCTGACAGGCTGCAAGGAAGTGAAAAATGAGAATCAGAACCCTCATTGCTGGGACTGCATGGAGGCAGAAAAGAGAGATGAGTGTTACCTTTGAAGCTCTGGGAGACCAGAGAGCATCCCCAAGGCCTGCAGCCAGGAAGCAAGAACAAAGCCAATGTTGGGCACATCCAGGAGAGGGCTCAGTAGAACCTGAGTGACAAGTCACATGACTCAGGTCTTCTGCTAGGAGGATGGGAGGGAGGGGGCTGCTGAGACAATGGAGCCAGAAAGGAGCACTAAGCAGTGTAGGGTTTCCTCCTAGTGGCAGAGGAAAGGCATGGAGGGCTTACCTTGCAATTGCTTGTACTGCCCTTTAAAAAATTTTTTTAACGAAAAATTTCAAATATCCAGAAAAGTAGAAATAGAACAAACACCCATATACCTACCATTTGGACAACTGGTGCTCAACCTTGGCAACACAGGAATCAGCTGGGGAGCTTTTAAAAAATAGTTATGTCTGAGGGGCACCTGGCTGGCTCAGTCAGTTAAAGCATGCGACTCTTGATCTCGGGGTTAGAGGTTCGAGCCCCATGTTGGGTGTAGAGATTACTTAAAAATAAAATCTTTTAAAAAATACCAATGTCTGAAACCCACCCCCAAAGACTGATTGAATTTGTCTCGGGCATAGCCTGAACATGAGGAGTTTTCAAAGTTCCCTTGGTGTGCACCAGGGTTTAGAACCACTGACTTAGGAGTCAACAACTATTGACATTTTGCCATATATATCTTTGGCTGAACCATTTTAAAGTAAATTAAAGACATGATACTTCACCCCAGGCCTTTCCTCTATTTGCATATATGTGTGTATGTGTATACACACACACACGTTTCCTTTCTATATTTTATTATGAAAATATTTCAAAATACAGAAAAGTTTAAAGAATTATACAGCGAACAACTGTAATCCCACCATACAGATTCTACAAGTGTTAACATTGCGCTATATTTACTTTATCACAAATCTATCCTTTTATCCATCCACCAATCCATCTGGTTTTTTAACATGTATTTCAAATGAAGTTACAGACATCACTACACCTCATCCCTAAAGACTTTGGTGTGCATATTATTAACTAGAGATCAGTATTTAATGTCCTCTCCTTTTCTTGAGGCCAAATTTTCACACAGTGAAATGCACAGGTCTTAAGTGTGTACCATCAGTAAGTTTTGACAAATATAAACACTCATGTCACATGTTTTTCAACAAAAATGGAATGCTATGTGTATTTTATATGTTTTCACTTAACATAAAGAGCTTTCTATACCACTTAACATACTATATTTCACTTAACATATTATAAGCAGCTTTCTATACCATTTTTGTTGTCTGACAGTAATGATGTACCATCATTTCTTTTTCTTTATCTGATCCCTTGTTGTTGGACACTTAGGCTGCTTCCAATTTTTCATAATAAATAGCATTGCAAACCTAAATATTAACTCCTATCCTTAATTTTTCATGAAGCGGTTCTAAGGATGTAGTCAGATTTTCATATTAGAAAAATACTTTTGATGTCTGGTGGGTAGATGTGGAAGGGGATTAGAAGGAGGCCAGGCAGGAGTCAGCCAAGAAACTGGGTCCTATTCCTAGTGAGAGGTTTATGGAGTTATCCCAGCATAGAGGCCTTGGAGACTACGGGGCAGACAAGGAGAGGTGGGAAAGGAAGGCAAAAGGAAGACGTAACTCGCATTGACTGAGCACCTAGTGGACCAAGGATTGTGCTGGGCACTTTACATACCACTTCAGTTACTGCTCAGAACAACCCAGACTGATAATTCTCTCCATATAAAATGGAGAAGAAAATGGACTAAAGGAAAACAAACTGCCCCCCTTTCTCAAATTTGCCATTCCGACAACAGGGAACTATTTATGGTTTCTTGTATGTTCCATACTTTTACACACACCTCACCCATAGCCCTCTACCTGAGGCCCAGCACCTCCTTGAAGAAACCTTCCTTAACAGCCCCACCCAAATTCCAGGCTGGGGCAAGTCTCTTCTTCAGGGCTTCTCAGCCCTATTTTCCCTCTGTCACAGTGCTGATCCCCCTGTATTGTCCCTGTCTATCTCCCCTCCTAGACCATGAGCTCCTTGAGGGTAGGGTCCTCTCTAAGCCCCAGGTTCCTAGCACAGGGTCTGGAAAGTATTAGTAACTATTGAGTAAATAAACTCAGACAGGCTACATGACTTGCCTAACGTCACACAGTAAGTTAAGGACCAGAGGGTCAAAACCCTGGTCTGTCTGACTCCAAAATACCTACTTGTTACCATTCCCGTTGCTTTTGGTTGGCCTGCCTAACCCAACATTTTTCTTTCCACCCCCCCCCCCTTCCCCAAGGACTGAGGAGGAGAAGAAAGACTGGGTCCAGGTAACATCCAAGAAGGCTTTGTGGTAGGGGGCTGGAGGAGTATTAACAGGTCTCCTTGGGGTTGGTGGACTCTCCCCTAAAACTCATATCAGACCAGAATGGGCCTGGACACCTGCTTTCCAACAAACTTTACCATCCCCGTTTTACAGAGAAGCAAGCCAAGGTCCAGGAGTTAAACAGAAACTCACAAATTCTCCCCTTAGAAAGCTGGCTCCGCTGAGGGTGTAACCCCAGTGAGTTAAATCCTGTAAAACCTTAAGCCCAGAGAGTGGCCAGGAAGACCTGAGTTTTTTCAACCACGGATCCCCTCCACCATTTCACAAATTTAAGAACTGAGAACTGGATTTGGGATTGGGCTTGCTCAAAATCGTATGCCTAGCAAGGGGCAGAGTTTGGCCTAGAAGCCAACTTTCTGACTCCAGGCTAAGTCACAAGAAGGTGAGGTGAGGGTGGAAGTGGGTGCGTTGTGAGGTGATCTGACCTCTTATTTCCTACAACCTCCTTTATAGGCCATCAACTCCACTCTCCTGAAGCATGAACAGACGCTGGAGACCTTCAAACTGTTGAACTCAACAAACAGGGAAGATGAAGACACACCCCCTAACTCTCCAGTAAGAGTCCCCACCCTCTCCCCCTGCCCTGGGACCCCTTCCAGGTTTCCAAGTCCCCACTTTACTTTGAAATGATCCTTGCCCCTTCCCAGAGAGTAAAGACCAGAGAGGCAGTGCATGACCTCGGAAGCACAGTCTTCTTTTGGTATGCTGCAGAGAAATCACGGGGGAAACTGAGGCCCAGGAAGTAAAAATGACAGTGAGGTAGGGACAGAGCAAGGACTCAAAGGCAGGTCTTCTGAACGTATGTGCTGCCTCCCAATGATGATCCAAGCCTTGGGGCAGAGGGCAGGGGCTGGCTGCACTGGGCTGGGGAGTAGCTATCTCTGACCTGGGACCTGGCCCTCTCTCCAGAACGTGGATCTTGGGAAGCGGGCACCTACACCCATCCGAGAAAAGGAAGTCACCATGTGCATGCGCTGCCAGGAGCCCTTCAATTCCATCACCAAACGCAGGCACCACTGCAAGGCCTGCGGGCATGTGAGTTTTGGCAGGCAGGGGCAGAGCTAGGGAGGGGACAGGCTGGCAGCCCAGAGGCCCACTTCTCAGCGGGTTACCCTCCAAGCGCGGGAGGCCACGAGGCCACTGTGGGAGTTGGTCCACTGAAGGGAAAGACCTGCAGGAACCAGGCTGTTTTTGCCCACTTGCCACCCCAGGTGGTTTGTGGGAAGTGCTCCGAGTTCCGGGCCCGCCTCATCTATGACAACAACCGCTCCAACCGTGTGTGCACGGACTGCTACGTGGCCTTGCATGGGGTGCCCGGGAGCAGCCCGGCCTGCAGCCAGCATACACCCCAGCGCCGGAGGTCTATCCTGGAGGTAAGAGCCAGGTCCCCGACTAACGCTCCCACGCTGACCACAGGGGCCCCAGCCACCCAGCCGGTGTGACTGACGCCTGGGCATCTCTGAAATGCTAGGGTGCCATGTGCATCCACTGAGCAAGTGACCCAGGCTCGGAGTGAGTAAAATGAGTGCAAGAGTCAATGAAAGACCGATTTTTATTAAGTGCTTTAGACGTTTAATCCTCACAGTAACTAAACTATCCATGCTATTACTATCCCTGGGTTACAAATGAGGAAACTGAGGCCCAGGGAGTTATTTGCCCAAATTACACAGCCAGCGAATGGCAGAGCTAGGATGTTTTCTCAATTAACAAATTATCTTTTCTTATTACAAAGTAGGATATGTGCACTGAAGAAAATTAGACAATATAAACAGAAATAATAAAACACCGTATTGCTTCTACCCACTAGATCACTACTATTAATAGCTGTGCTATAGCATGTACACACATTTTTGGTTTTGTTTTTTAACCAAATTGAGGTATTTATTTTATTTAACACTCAAAGAATGCTTGCTCTGGGGGCGCCTGGGTGGCTCAGTCAGTTAAGCGGTTGGCTCTTGATTTCAGCTCAGGTCACGATCTCAGGGTCCTGAGATTGAGCCCTGTGGTGAGTTCCTCACTCGGCGGGGAGTTTGCTTGAGGCTTCTCTCCCTCTCCCTCTGCCCCCTAACTCCCACTAGCGTGCATGCGCACTCGCTCTCGCTCTCTCAAATAAATAAATCTTTTTTTAAAAAAGAATGCTTACTCTGTGCCAGGCACTATTCAGAGCATTTTGCATACATTAACTCATTTAATCCTTACAACGGACCTGTATGTTCTCCAAGTCAGTACATTTTCATCTCGAGCTGGGATTCTGAGCCAGACTGCCTTACCCAGCTTCCCAGTCCTCTTCACCACGATGCTAGGTTGCCTCTTGCTAAATGTAAGGCACAGGTGTATGATGGAAGAGGACGAACAGGGGAGGTGTAAAGGCCTAAGTGACTTGAGGAATGCGTGACTGATGGAAGAATGCCTGCGCAGCAGCCAGGTGCCCCTGCTGAGACACCCCTCCCACCAACTCTTCGGAGGCAGCAGCCATGGCAGTTCAGCAGACAAGCCTGGCTTTTGGTCTCCAGTCTAACTCACTGTGGGGGGAGGGAGGGCGAGGGGCACTGGACAAATCCCTCCTGCCATCCGAGCGTCAGCTTCATCAATCCCTATGCTGAGGGGTTGTCAAAGCCAAGAGGAGCCAAGCCAGGCCTTCTATTGACACTGATGTCCCCCATGTCTCTGGCCACAGAAACAGGCCTCAGTGGCTGCGGAGAACAGCGTCATCTGCAGCTTCCTACACTACATGGAGAAAGGTGGCAAAGGCTGGCATAAGGCATGGTTCGTGGTGCCTGAGAACGAACCCTTGGTGCTGTACATCTACGGAGCCCCTCAGGTGTGCATCCTATTCCTTCGGTCCTTCCCGCCACCTGGCAAAACCAGGCTGTTCCTCCTCCCCTTCGGTCCTTGACCTTTCCTTGGCCTTGGGGGATTGGGTAAGGCTAAGAGGAAATCAGAACCCCTACCCTTGTGAGACAAAGACCAAGTAGAGACAAGGAGTGACTGTGGGCCAACATGTGTAGGGAAAAGTGGGGTGAGCTGGCGGAGCTAGTTTCCTGGAGGAAGCCAGAGTGGAGGTTAGGCACTGCTAGGTCCAATTGGAGCGGGGAAGAACATGTAAGTGGAGGCAAGAGCCGAGACAAAGGCCTGCAAACATTATTTGGTACATGTGCTAAAGAGACTAGCCCAACTGGTTTTGGTTGTGGGAGGAAACAGGTATTTGAACTAGCCTGCATGCTAGTTGCCTCAGTTGACATTTTTCTATTGCTATCACTGGAGCCACGGAAGGTTCCTGAGCAGGGGAAGGAAAAGAAGGGTTCAGCAGATGCAAAACTAGTGAGAAGCCCAGACTCAAGGTGACCCTAGCTCTGTCCTGTTCCCTAGGATGTGAAAGCCCAGCGCAGCTTGCCCCTCATTGGCTTTGAGGTGGGACCTCCTGAGGCAGGGGAGCGGCCTGACAGAAGGCACGTCTTCAAGATCACCCAGAGCCACCTGAGCTGGTACTTCAGCCCCGAGACGGAGGAGCTGCAGCGGCGCTGGATGGCAGTGCTCGGT
This sequence comes from Mirounga leonina, assembly GCF_011800145.1. Lineage (NCBI taxonomy): Eukaryota > Metazoa > Chordata > Mammalia > Carnivora > Phocidae > Mirounga > Mirounga leonina. The sequence continues at coordinate 1,300,967 of NW_023270143.1, read as the reverse complement.
CGGGCAGGCCGTGGGGACACGTTCTGCCCAGGGCCCACACTGTCGGAGGACAGGGAGATGGAGGAGGCACCGGTGGCAGCTTCAGGAGCCACTGCTGAACCCTCCGAAGCCCCCCAGACCCGAGACAAGACCTAGAGGGTTTGGGAGGAACTGGGGCCCCCTGCCCCACACCCTAGCTGCCCATGTCCAGTTGGGGGGCCCCAGCCCCCTCCCTCCCAGCTCAGTCAATACTTGAACTCCCATCATGGGCACTTTCAATCCCCAGTGCTGGGTCTTGGGTTTTTTTAATTCATCTTTTCACAAAACATGGGCTTTAAAAAAAATTCCTACAGTGATGTTAATTTTTTTAAAATCCCTGTCCCCAGGAAGGGTGGGAGCTGTTGCTAGACCCCCCCCCCGAATTAGGCCATTTTGTCCCCCATCCCCTCAACACCCTACAGATCCTGCCTCCACCCAATTCCCCCCAAAGCACTGGAGGCAGGAGATCTGGATTCAAGTGCCAGCTCTGCCACTGACCCTACGGCCCTGGCCCAGCCCTGCCCCCTCAGTCGGTGTCTTTACACGTGTTACATGGGGCGGGGAGCAGACCCCTCCTGCCTCTCCCATGGCTTACAGCTTCCACCCGGCCCCAAGACTACCCAGTATTTTATCGTCCAGACCCATGGCAGGGCCACAGGGCAGGACAGGGGAATGGGTGGGGAGGACAATGGATACTCTTTGTTTTGTTTTGTTTTTTTAAAGAAAAATACAGTTTATTTCGGGCTTATGGAAACTTTCAGAGTGCTGCTGTGTACCATTTGTCCATCTGTTTGTTTGTTCAAAGTAACAGGCTACTAGGATGGGCCCAGAAACTGCTCCCCTATGGAGCTCTGAAGCCCGGCTCCTAAAAGGCTGATTCCAAGGCTCTCCATGGGTCAAGTCACAGATTAAACAATAAGGTACTATTCATTGAGGTTTTAAGCCTCATCCCAGGATTTGGATAAGTGTACAGAAAGAGGTTGGAGGAGCCAGAAAACAAAGCCCAGGTCCCCCAAGCTCACCACCTAGCCAAAGTCTTAGACTTCCTGAGGGCACCCAGGACTGGAGGCTAAGCTGCAGAAAGGGAGTGTTCCTGGGAGGTTCCAATTTCTGGCCAGGAGTACAGAGCTGCTCTGTGCGTGTATGGGCGGGGGGAGAAGGAGAGGTACCACAGCTATCTTCGTTCACATCTTCGACTCATCTCGCTTCTGGTTTGCAAGTTCATCTCACCATTCCTGACCCAACAGGGCTATTGGTTCTCCTGCTGGTCCTCTCCCTTCACAGATCCACCTGGTCACTGTCAACCAGTGTTTAGCTTCTCCTCTAGTCACGCCCTCACCCGTTCATCCCTCCCTCTTCACACTGACCGCACCTGAGAGGCAATGTGCTGGGAAACCAGGCCTCATCGTGCAGATAGTAACTTAAGGCCCAAGGGGCTGTGGTGAACCAGGCCACACTACCTAGAGAGCAAGGACCCTAGCGCTCTTCTTCCCCTGGAGGAAACTGGACAGGGGAACAGGAAGAGGGTGGAGATGGGGCAACCAGTCCAGGAGTCCACAACCCTCCCCCAAACCCCTACAGACAAGTCTCAAAACAACTAGCAAGCAAGGGCCCAAACCATTTCCAGCCCCACTCATTTCTTTCTCCGGACAATGGTCCAGCCATCCTCCACTATATCCTCTTCTTTAATAGTCTGGGAGTCTGGACCAGTGGATTCAGGCTGGGGGCAAACCCCATCTGTAGCTGCCCCATCATTCGTAGCTGTGACCTGGAGGAGAAATACAGGAGAGAGCTAAATACAACACCTGCTGGCTGTGGCCACTGGAGACCCAGGCTCTCTTCCCAGTTTTGCCAGGACTGGCTGTGTGACCTTAGGAAAGTTCCTTGCCCTCTCTGGATGATATAACCCCCCCGATCATTTCCCTATGAAACTAGCTGATTTCCTAGAAAATTGAAGGTATCTGCATCTCCCCACCCAAGGGGCACCCCTTTCACCTCCATCTCCTCCACGCTGTCCGCATCATCTTCATCCGTTTCTCTGGCTGTTGTAACTGCAGTGGCTCTGACCCTGCACTTTCTTTGGGTGATGTGAGAGGCCATCTCCTTCAGAGCAGCCCCATCACCCCTCTGGAAGTGGTAGAACATGGTCTGTAGCTGCTGGCTCACCTACCAAGAAAACATTCAACCAGGATTTTCTAGATTTTCTAGAGAGATTTTCTAGATTTTCTAGAGATTTTCTAGAGAACCTACAATACAACCAGCACGTGTTTGCAGCAAGAGTAGGGAGGGGTTTGGGATTTTCCAGAAGAGAATGGGGCTTTTTCTTCCCCAAGGAGTTCACTAATGAAGGAACCATATATGAAAGACTCAGGTAAGAGCCTAAAGTACAGAAGGAGAGCTTCCTAGCAAGGAAGGCACTAGAACTCGGTTTGAAAGACAGAAGAGGTAAAAGAGAAGGCAAGCCCAGCAGGAATTGATGGGGAGAAATGTTAACCAGAAGAGGGGTGGAAATGTACCTGGCCTGACCTGCCCTTGGGATGGGGGTGAAGAACGGACCCGGCTGAGAATGTTGTATGGAGAGAAATAAAAGAGAAGAGGCAGAGTTTGGAAAGACCTGGGAAGACGAGACTTTTCCCTTTAGGCAAAAGGGAGTCACAGAAGGTTCTTGTGCAGGACTCAAGAAAAGAATGGTTAGACCCAAGAGTCTTGGCCTAAAAACAGACAGGGAGAGGAAAGACTGCGGGCAGGGAAATGGCAGTTATGTCCACGATATGCTCACCTGGGGCAGACTCCCATCCTCCACAACTGTATCAAATTCGTTCGTCATGAGCTCCCCGAGGAAATCCTCCACCTCATCTAGCTCCAAGTCAGCTGAGTAGGAAAGCAAAGACCAGCCAACTGAATCACTCTGGCCCACTACTATTCAATACCTACTTGGTGAGTCCACATGTGATTGGTGGGTAAAGGCCCAAACTGCGAGCCTTTTATTCACTGTAGTGCTCTGTACTCCAGGTTTTTACGTGATTTTTAAAAACCCACCAAACAAACACTAAATATAAATACCTAATTTCCAATCTCCTGCATCCTACCAAACCTTCTTATTCCCACAGCATCCCAACCACACTCACCCTCTTTCATCTGACCTATTTTAACTGGCCTCCTCTCTGTGACCTTGAGCAAGTTACTTATCTCTGTGCCTGTTTTCTCATCTACAAAGTGGGGCTAATAGTGGCCTTCTTGGAGGTCTGTTATGAGGAGTCCCCTAAATAATGCCTAACATAGGAGAGACCCATAATCCATGTTAATCTCCATCACTCAAGGGCTGAAGTTTCTGAAATGTAGAAACCCTTCACAACTGTGCTCCACTGAACGGGATAGGTAAGAAAAAATGGATGTTATGTACTTCCAATGATGAAATCATCACAGCCTTGCCATCAACATCCTACTGTGTGATTTTGGCTAATCCCTCCCCTCTAGGCTTCAGTTACCTTCTGGGCCCATGCTCTACTTTTTCTGAATTAGAGAATTACTCAAGAGAGTCTTCCACAAAGCTCCTCACTCTCCCTTCCCTCTGGGAGAGCTCAATTCACTCCCTTGACTTTCCTTACCACTCTCATCTAATATCCCCCAAAGCTGTCTCCAACCCAGACTACACTCTACCTGTTTCACAGATGCCTCAGGCCCTCCATATCCAAAGCCAAACTCATCACCTTACCCTTCAAACCTACTTCTCGTCCTCCAGGGTTCCTCTATTCCATGAAAGGCACCTAATCCACCCAGCGACTCAAACCAGAAACCTGCCTCCTTTTCCCTCCCTCTTCACAGCCGAACAATCTCCAAGGCCCTAATCCATTGCTACTGCCACTGCCCTAGTTCGGGCCTCATTATTTTCTAGACAGAAATAACCTTCTCATCAGTCTTTCCCTCTCCAGTCCACGCTCCATACGGATTATTTTCTGAACTTTCTAGTCAACAAATCCCATCCCATTACTCACCTTAGAAAGGGCCCATGAATTTTTATCACCTACAGCAGTGTTTCATATCCTGCTTTTCAGAAATAGCTGTCCTGCTGGTTTTTAAAGGAAGCTATCCATAGAAAGCTAACGGGAAACAAAGGAAAAGAGGCTTCTTTTTTGTGGTTCTTATCTTTATCCAAGCTTTTATTATGTTAATGATTATTATGACTCCTAAGGAGGAGCTGAAAAAAAGTTCTTACATAATTTGACTGGAGAAGCTTTTTCTTCACAGAACTAGTCTTCCACAGCCTACATTTTGGCAAATGCTGGCCTAACAGACAAAACCAAAGGCATGTAAGGTCTTCCACGTCTTAACCTCTTCCTGGGGCCTCCCCACCCCCCCAGCTTCATTCTCAACCACTCCTACCCTCCTTATACCCACAAGCGCACCCACACCCTTACTCCAATACTGAGCTCCCTGCCACTTTCCAAATATAACACATCATCTTCTCATACCACAGAACTTATTTGTGTGTTGCTCTCTGTGTCCCCCACCTAGTTAACTCCTTTTCATCCCTTAAGACTCAATCCAATCACTACCTCCCTGAACAATCTCCAAAAGCCTCCTCAGTCTCAGGCTACCCAAGCACCCTGAGCTCCTCCTTATTAGAACATCTATCACCCCGAGTGTAAATGCCTACTTACTTAAGTGGATCCATCACTAGATGGTAAACTTCCTTGACAGAACTCTGCCTAATGTCATCTACAAGACTAAATACCTGAATAAAGAATTTTGTAAAAATCTTAATATGCAAAAGACCCTCTACAGGGTCCCCTATTCTTACACGACCTTCAAGACACATCGAAGGTGTAGATCTGTGCTGCCCAAATAACCAAATGTGGTTACTGAGCACTCAAAATGTGGCTAGGCACACTGCAAACGTGCTAAAATTGTAAAATACCCACCAGATTTTGAAAACTTAATACTAAAAAGGGATGTAAAATATCTCATTAGTAATCTTTTATACTGATTACCTGCTGAAATACTTTAGATATACTGAGTTCAGTAACAATTTCATCTGCTTGTTTTTACTTTGTTGAAGCGGCTGCTAGAAAATTTTAAATGACATGATGTGATTCGCACTGTATTTTTATTGGACAGTGCTGAGATGGGTACTTTAATATCCATTTCAGGAATTAGGAAACGGAGTCTCAGGTAAAATAACTTGTCCAGAGTGATACCGCGGGTCGATGGCACAGCCTGTAAGGCATCAGAATTCAAGATTCTGACTCCCAAAGCCTGTATTCATTCTACTTCGACCTTGGGTACCGTCCCACAACTGTTCAAGAGGAAGTGCGTGCTCCCTAGGACCCGCCTCCTCCTCCCCACGCCCCCACAGACAGGTCGCAGCGCCTCACATTCACTCACCATTGCGGAAGAAGTACTCCTCTACTGCACCCCCCAGCCACTCGGCCTTCTCCTGGCTGTGCACGCCCCCGAAGCCATTCTCCACAGCGATCTGCGAACATAGGCCCGAGCCCACCACGTCAGCCTGGAAGCCGGCCTGGGGAGGTGTAGGGTTGGCTGTTTATGCGGCCCGGTGGAGCCTCAGGCGCGAAGTCCAGCCAACTCCTGTTCTGCCCCAGACCCTAACCTTTATCCTAGCCGTGGCCCCACTCACTTGCAAGGCCGGCCAGGCTTCCAGCGCCGCGCGGACGCCAGCCCCGAAGAGCGCCCGCGAATCTTCCCCAGCTCCTGCCATTATCCAGCCTCAGACCACGTGATGCCCAGGAGGCCCAATCGCTACGCAGCACGGCCCAGGCCGAAGGAGCCGAAAGCCGAACCTGAGAACGCCGATGTGCCTTTCCGCGGACCTGGCAGCAAGACTAGAGCAATAGAAAGGTCTGTCAGAGCAATGGATGACATCACCTCGGTTACGCCTATGTAATAAACCAAAGGAAGCCAGGAGTGGAGGTCGCGCGGGGCCATGGGTTCTTGAAAAATGTGGGAACTTAATAAAGATACGGATTCCAGGCCTTGGAACAGAGGAATCAACCTCAGGGAGCATCGCCTTAAAATCCGCATTTTAAAAAAAAGCATCCTAACACCCATAGGACACTGCACCCAACAGCAACAACAGAATATACATTTTTCTGAAGTGCACCTGGAACGTTCTCCACGACAGACCATAGGCTAAGTCATAAAGCAGGCCTCAATAGACTTTAAAGGGATTGAAATCATACAAAGTGTGTTCTCCCACCACAATGGAGTGAAATTAGAAATCAATAACAAAGAAATTTGTGAAATTCACAAATATGTGGAAATTAACACACTTCTAAATAACAAATGGGTCAAAGAAAAAATCATGAGGGAAACTGGAAAACAAATTGAAAGGAATGAAAACGAAAGCACAGCACACCAAAATTTATGAAATGCAACTAAAACAATGCTTAAAGTGAATTTTATAGCTATAAACACCCATATTAAAAAAGAAGAAAGATCTCAAATTAATAACCTAACTTTTCACCTTAGGAAACTGGAAAAAGAAGAACAAAGTAATCCCAAAGCAAGCAGAAGGAAGGAAATAATAAAGATTGGACAGAAAATACATGGAATAGAAAACAAAAGCTATAGAGAAAATCAGTGAAACAAAAGTTGGTTATTTGAAAAGATCAACAAAATTGACAAATTTTTAGCTAGGTTGGCTAAATAAAAAAGAGAGAAGACTCAAATTACTGAAATCAGAATGAAAGAGATGGCATCACTACGAGCTAGCCAAAAAAGACTACATATTGTATGATACCATTTAATATGAAATGTACAGAATAGGCAAATCTACAGAGATAGAGAATAGGTTAATGGGTTGCCCGGGTCTTGGGGAGGGGGAGAAATGGGGTTTCTTTGGGGGGAGATGAAGATGTTCTAAAATTAGATGTGTGATGGTTGCTGTTGGGGGCTGAGTTGTGTGTCATCCCCTCCATTCATATGTTGAAGAGCTAACCCCCAATACCTGAGAATGCGACTGTATTTGGAGACAGAGCCTCTAAAGAGGTAAATAAGGTAAAATGAGGCCTTAGAGGTACATGCTAATCCAATATGATTGGTGTCCTCATAAGAAAAGGAGATAGGGCATAGAGAGAGACACAAGATACACAGAGAAATGACTCTGTAAACACTGAAGGTAGACATCTGCAAACCAAAGAGAAAGGCCTCAGAAGAAATCAAACCTGCTGACACCTTGGTCTCAAAGCTTGAGAAGTTCGAGAAAATAAATTTTTGTTGTTAAAGCCACCAGTCTGTGGTACTTTGTTATGGCAGCCCTAGCAAACGAATACAGTTGCACAACACTGTAAATATACTAAAAACCACTGAATTTTACACTTTACATGGGTGAAATTTATGACATATAAATAATATCTCAATAAAGCTGTTCTTAGAAAAATAGCATAGGTGCTTTCCTCTCACAGCAAGGATTGCAAAATTTGGACTAGACCATGTTAACAAACAGTACTGAAACTTCTGTGCCTGGGCCTGTGCTGAATGCTGCTGGGTTATGCATGGGGTTTGATCAAATGCCTAAGGAGTTTACAGTCTGTCATGCAAGACTGGCCAAGGACCCTAGAGAATGATCAGTGCTCTGGGTGAATCTAGGTGTTAAAGGGCTTGAAGCAGATAGAATTTTGCAAACTGTGTTTAAGAGAAATAGTACAAATTAGGTATGGAAGTATTGCTTTATTTTTATAAAAGAAATCACAAATGTTACAAATTACAAAAATTTTAAAAAACTGACAAATACCATAAACATTCTCAACCCCCCCAAATAAAATATTTTTTATCAATTTTTTGACTTGCCTCTCCACTAATTTTTTTTAAATATCTTATTTATTTATTTGACAGAGAGCACAAGCGGGGAGAGCAGCAGAGGGAGAGGGAGAAGCAGGCTCCCCCGTGAGCAAGGACCCCTGTGGGGCTCCATCCCAGGACCCTGGGACCATGACCTGAGCTGAAGGCAGCTGCTTAACCAACTGAGCCACCCAGGTGCCCCATCTCCACTAATTTTTGCTTTGGTTGCAAGTTCCTTGATACCCTCTTCTAAATGAATAGGACAATTGTTTTATAATAACATTTTCTAGAGAGAATACAAAGAATTCAATTGAATTCAATGTCATTCAGTTGATGAAAATTTTTATTGGTAGGTTAGAAAAGTTTTGACTTCACAATTTGTTATTAGTAAGGTAAATTTTAAGGTTGTTGTTAAATTTGGGGGAACCTCTATCTAGTTTCTTTACATGTGAGCTATAAAATTTCAGAGTATTTTAACTGTTCTTGTGCAGTGACAAATCTTAAATGCTCTTCCAATTGACAGTGCTCAATAATCAGGGACTGGGAAGTGGCCTGTGTAAGTATGGGGTGCTGAGGCTTAAGCTTTACTAGTTCTATAATAAATCCGTCTCTGTGCAATGTGAGGAGAAGGGAGCACAGAGAGCTCATGAGAGTCCAGCAGAGGGGGCCCCTGACCCAGCCTCGGGGCTTGTGGCAGGCTCTCAGAGATGATGCTTGAGCTGATTCTTAGAAGTTTGAGTGGAATTTTGCCAGGTGGTGGGATGTGTTACTAAAAAAGAGAGAGAGAGAGAGAAAGAGACTTTCATGCTGAGGAAACAATGTATATACAAAGACACAGAGGCAGAAAACAACATGGTGTGTAATGATAACCATGAGCGTTCCCAGGCTGATAACTTCAGGAGCCATGAACTCCTACAGAACTATTGAGACTCATTCCAACAGACTCAGCAACTTAAATTGAGTTCAAAGAAGCCCAAAGATATTGAGATTAATCACCTCTGCATGAGTTTCCAGGGTCTAAGGCCTCAAATGTATATGGAGAGAGTAGGTAAGATGCTGGTCACCAGTTCCAGTGTGTTGTGGAGGTTTTTCCCACACCACCAAGTAATTCTCTGACATCAGCTGTGTGTCCTCCAATTCAACTCACTTCTGATACTGCCTACCTGGAGATAGCCTCTGATCCCACAGGTTAAAGGTTCAGTCTTACAAAACTGCCCCCCTCCACACACACACACACACACATCACATGCCAAACACAAGTGCAGGTTGTCACCTGCCCTTCTGACCAAAGAGCTACATATGGGTGGGCACAACAACCCCCTCCTCTGGTTCAATTAATTTGCTAGAGTGGCTCACAGAACTCAGAGAAACATTTTACTTACTAGATCATCAGTTTAGGGACACCTGGCTGGCTCAGTCAGAAGATCATGTGACTCTTGATCTTGGGGTCATGAGTTGGAGCCCCACACTGGGTGTAGATAGATAAATAAATAAACTAACTAAAGTTTAGATTATTGGTTTATTATAAAAGGATATAAGTCAGGAACAGCCAGATGGAAGAGATGCATAGTGCAAGGTGTGTGGGAAGGAGCAGGGAGCTTCCATGCTCTCTGTGAATCTCCCTGTGATCATCAACCCAGAGGCTCTCTGACAGGGTTTTTATGGAGGCTTCATTACATAAGCATGATCAGACATTGGTGATTTGTTGTTGGTGCTGTTGTTTAGCTTTTATTTCATAATCATAAACTTCATTCTGCAATCCAACTAGACTTGGAGTAAGGAAAATATGGAACCCAGAGAACTGCAGCAAGAGCACAAAGATTATAGGATATTTCGAGCAGATGGAGGTGAAGGGGTGCTCTCCTGAGCTACAGAAGGAATGGTCTGGAGGTTAAGATAAAACACAAGTCAAATTTATTAGATTTGTCCACAGTCAGCAATGGTGATCTTCTTGCTGGTCTTGCCATTCCTGGTCCCAAAGCGCTCCATGGCTTCCACAAGATTCATGCCCTCGTTCACCTTGGCAAAGACCACATGCTTGCCATCCAACCACTCAAGTGTTGGCAGTGCAGATGAAAAACTGGTGACTGTTCATGTTGGGTCCAACATTTGCCATGGACAAGATGCCAGGACCCATATGCTTCATGATGAAACTCTCATCATCAAAATTTCTCCCCATAGATGGACTTGCCACCAGTGCCATTATGGCGTTTGAAGTCACCACCCTGGCACAGAAATCCCAGAATAATCCTGTGAAAGCAGGAACCTTTATAACCAAATCATTTCTTCCCAGTACTCAGAGCATGAAAGTTTTCTGCTGTCTTTGGAACTTTGTCTGCAAAGAGCTGCAATCTGTTAAAACAGCTTTATGGATTAGATGAGCAGTCACTTCTTGGTTTCCAGGTCCCTTACCTCAAAGGAGATGCAGCCCAAGGGCTCACTATCCACGGCAATGTGCACAGTGTGGTTGACTATGGCTGGTGACATGGGAGGCTCCAGGGCAGTGGTGTCTGCAATGCCTTTGGTGATTGAATTCAACCTCCAGCCCCTCTCCTCTCCCAAGAGGACTGAAACTTCCAAACTTATAATCATAGGGTTGGCTCTATAGGCAACCAGCCCCCATCCTTTGTTACCTACGGGCTTTCCAAAAGTCACCTCACTAACATAACAATAGATACCTTTTACCGTTCTCATCACTTAGGAGGTTACAAAGATTTTAGGAGCTCTGTGCCAGGAACAGGGTCAAAGACCAAATATGTATTTCTTATTATAAATCACAATATCACAGTAGATCTTCTAGAAATATCTACACTTGGAGCCCCACTCTGGGCTCCAACAAACCAAGACCTCTGAATGAACCCTGAGATTTAGCCTTGAGACTGAAGTCCAAGGTTGAGTATACTAAGTGACAAACTTCACCTTTTCTGTGCCTTGAACCCATCTGGCAATCTGGTGAAGCCAATATGTCCCTTCCCAGATTAATGATTTTAAGTGCATAAAATAAAATCTAGGTTACAAAGGAAACCAATTATGTTAAAATATAGTTATCAAAACATTACAAAAATTAATTGTAATATACATGTTTCTTTATTAATGCCTTAAATACAATGCTCTACTAGCAGGTTAGCAGTTAAGTGACTACTGTGATTTCAAATTAATGATGATTGTAAATAACATTTTAAGAGATCTGCTATTAGGGGTGCCTGGGTGGTGCAGTCAGTTAAGCGTCTGATCTTGGTTTTGCTCAGGTCATGATCTCAGGGTCGTGAAATCGAGCCCTGCGTTGGGCTCCATGCTGAGCATGAAGTATGCTCAAGATTCTCTCTCCCTCTCCCTCTGCCCTCCCCCTCTATAAAGTAAACAAATAAATCTTTCTTAAAAAAAGATCTACTATGAAAAATATTTGTGTTGGTGACAAATTAGTATTCTGCTAATACTACTGTGGTTGGTTGCCTACATTTATTATTGAAAGAAATGCCTAATTTCATTGGAGGTTAGTGAAAATAAGACGTATTTTTTCACATCTAAATGCTCACTCAGTTCTATGCATGACACTTACTCTACTCCTACTCTAGACCTTATTCTACATTTCAGGCTAGATTAAGTGTACATTTCAGGCTAGATTAAGCCTTCAGATGAAGAGGACCAGATTGATGTGGTAAAGACTGAACTCCCAAAACCTAAGCCTAAACTCAATTCCCAACATGAGACCTGAGACTAAGCTCCAAGATTAAAACACAGATTGAGTTGCCAAACTGAACTGCTAGTGTCTAAAGGCAGCAGGTGCTTCCAGATGGAAATTTTTCATACTAGAACCCAGCCTGGAATCCCAAGACAGAGCCCACCAGACAGAGATCCCCAGGTGAAGTCATCATACTGAAATTCCCTAGGCTTGGCTCCTCAAGCTAAAATATCCTGGACTGAACTCCAAAAATCTGATTGTCCCAAAGCAGGCCAGACCCAGCCACCCAGACTGAGCCTTGAGCCCGGCAATCACTTGGTGAGAGGCTCAGTCATATCTTAGACCAAAAATCAGGCTTCCATATTGAATCCTTGGGCGTTTCAAGAGTGAACTGTCAATGTTTAAGCCCTCAAAGTCATGTCCCTGTAATGAGCTTCTAGGCAGAGGCATGGGATTGAGACCCTAAATTTAGCTCCCTGAAGGAGGATAAGGATGATATCTGGAAGTAGTCCAAGGCTGAGTTCCCAAAAGGACCCCTCACATGCTGAGGCCACAGATACCTCTCCTCACTGTAAGTATAAAGTGAGCCCATGTTCTGAAACAAGTTCCTCCAGAATGAAAACCTAATGTCTGAGCCCCCAATTAACGTGCCCAGAATGAGCCCTAGAGGGAATCCCCAGAAAGAACCACCAGTATTTATCCAATGGTAGCCATGAGAAAGCATCTCATAGACTTTTTATTTTTTTATTTTTTTAAATTCTTTTGTTTTAAAAAGATTCTATTTATTTATTTGAGAGAGACAGAGACAGAGAGAGCACTAGCAGGGGGAGGGGCAGAGGGGGAGGGAGAAGCAGACTTCCCGCTGAGCATGGAGCCCAATGCGGGGCTCAATCCCAGGACCCCGGGGTCATGACCCGAGCCGAAGGCAGACGCCCAATCAACCAAGCCACCTGGGTGCCCATCTCATAGACTTTTTAGACTTCAGGGAGCATAAGTAATCAAGTGCACAGCTGCTGTGTTCTGAAATCCATCCCTACATTTCTGCAAAAACCATGCTTCCCACAAGCTACTCCTAGCCTGAGTATGGCAGAGATACTTTGATGACTTTGGTTCAGGAATCCCAGACAGCCTTGCCAACCTTCCTTGAACTGCACAGCCGTCTAGAACACTTCCATTCAACCTCCCCCGCCTCTCTCCTTAGCTGGGTCAGACTACACTGTGTTCTGATAGCTCTCTCAGCTTTCCATGGCACCTATCCCATTTTTTGTCATGGGCATTTCCCCTGATAAAATCTTGCTCATTTAATCCCATCTTGGTGTTTGCTTCTCAAGACTAACATGAGCTCCTGAGCATGAGATTGTGTTAATTGCTCCAGACTGAGCTTCCATTTTTAGAATGAGCATATAGATGGAGATCAGGAGCCACGGTGTTCCCAGATGAGCTAACAAGGTCTCAACCTCAAACTAATATCCCAGTTTGAGTCCTCAAACTTGTATGGAAGAGGGAGCAATCTAGGTGGACTCCAGAGGCTGCCAGATTGAACTCCCACTCTCAAAACTTTAGGTTTATGTTTGTAGAATTAGCTTCCAAGACTGAGCCCTCAGTCAAAGTGCCCCAGAATGAATTACTAGATTATCCATTTAACTGACTCCCCTGAGGAAGCTCCCACACCAAAGCCCTAGACTGAGCTCCCAATATTAGAGCTCCTAAGACATATGCCAAAAATGGATCTCCAGATAGGTATGCAGAGAGAGGGGGTCCTTGACAATTCAGACTGAGGACCCCACACTGAATTCAAATATGATGAATAAAGGCTGATCCCCCAAATTGAGCTAGTTCTCTTAGATTGAGCCTCCAAAAGCTGGGCTCACAAACCCAATGCCCAGAATGAAGCACCAAACTAGCAATTCAGAGACTCAGACATACCCTGGACTGAGCCCAAAGGTAGAACACCAAAAATCAGGCTCCCAGACTGAACTCTCATATTGAAATACTAGAATGATCCCTTAGTCCTAGTACCCCCAGACTGAACTTCCTATAAATGGAAGACCAAGAACGGGAATCTGTAGACTGATTCTACCAGACTGTCTACAGACTCAGAAATTGAACTGAATCCTTTAAAGTAAGCTTCTAGACCGAGGTCCCCCAACTGTGATCATGGAACTGATTTCCCAGAATGAACTTCCAATCTCTCAGACCCTAAATTCATACCCCCAGAATGAGTACTCAAAATGGTATCCACAGAATCAGGGGCTTAGACTGAGAATCCCAGGCTGAGACATCTGTGCAGCAAGGCTGCTAGCTTCACATTCCAACTTACATTTTCCCTTTTCTCCTTCGGAACAGAACCCATAATTTTAGCTGGGTGGACATAAGTCCAGCTAAAAGACTACATTTCCCAGTACCCCTTGCAACTGATGACCATGTGATATAAGCTTTGGCCAGTAAGATTTAAATGGAAGAGTGAGGCAGTTCCTTGGGACTGCTTTTACATGAGAGAAATAAAGGCTTCTATCTTGTTTGAACCATCAGTATTTGTTGGTTCTCTGTTACATGCAATTGCATCTGATGCCAGCTGAGCTCCCTTGGCTGGGCTGAAGTCTGATCCACAACGACTCAGCATTCTAAGCCCAAATCCTGATGCTGATCACCTAACAGTGAGTGATCCAGACAGAGCTCCTGACTGACCAGTACAGTGAGACTAATCCCCAGTACTAAGTTAGCAGTGCCTTAGCCCTTAGACAGGCAACCATAAGGTAAGTGGTTCAGTTTCTAGACCAAATCCCCCAAAATGATGTCTCCAGAACAAATATCCTGCCTGAGCTCCCTGAAGAAGTTTCCCAGATTGTGTACAAGAGATAGTTTGCAGAACAAAGTTTCAGATCCCCATACTGAGGCCACACTCAGCCCCGCAAAAGGAAACTCCTTACCAACCTCAGAATGAACCACTGGATGGAGCACCAGTCCATTACATCCACAGTAAGCCCCTTCACTGTGCCTAGTAAACAGAATCCCCTAATTGTAGCCTCCAAACTGAGTTTTCCAGATTAGAATTCCCAGATAAATCTCCCTGAAGCTGATCTGCCAAACTGAGGTCTCAAGATCAAGTCCCTCAAGCTAAAACTCCAAAATCACGTCCAATGATAGCACTAGGTGGTCCACTCAGGTTGTTCAGATTGAACCCAAATATAGGCCCTCAGAGTGAGTGCCTAGGCTAGGCCCCCAAATAGATTCCACAGATTGAAATTTTCAGATCAAGGTCCTGTACTAAAATTGAGATAACCAGTGACAATGTCAGAACTTATCTGAGTCCTGTCTTCCTGGAAAACAGCCATGGTCCGAAACTCCTCCACGCTTTGTGCTCTGAGAAAGGACTACCAAGGACTTTCCTGCTCCCACATATTCTGAGATAAGACTCAGCTCTCCCTTTCTTCAGTGACTCAGATAAGATCAGTCCCTACTCTTCCTAATCACCCTGTAAGACTCCTAGACTGTCCACCCTTGTCTACTTGCCACCATAAAATTTCAGTCTCCCTTTCTTTCCTTTAAGACATTTCTCATTAATGTATGGTCTCTCTATTGCAATAGGCTGAATAAAAATATCCCCTTAATTGTCCAGTGTATTCTGTCTTTCATGCCAATCTCAGTCCTCACATTGAAGTACATTGCACTTAAATCCTCAGTGCCTCATTCATTCATTCATTCATTTACTCATTCACCAAATATTGATTGAGTGCTGAATATATGCCAGGCACTACATTAAGCTCTGAGCTAACAAGGCTCTGCTTTCACAGAGCTTACATTCAAGTAGGATAACAGGGGAGGGAGGAACAGTTTTTAATATGGTGGTCAGGAAAAACACTTCTGAGGATGTAACATTTAAATTGTTCCCATAAGGAGGAGATAGAAGGCCAGAAGAAGATGGTTCCAAAAAAGGTAACAAGCACAAAGACAAGGATAATGGAACTTAGTATGAGAGGAAAATAGGTACAGGTGTGAGGTGTGAGGTGTGTGACAACGGCAAGGGCCTTGTTAGTCCATGGCAAGAAATTTGAATTTTATCTGAAATGCTATGGAAAATGTTCTATGCAGGGGAATAAAATGATATGATTTACCTTTCTGAAAGACTACTCTGGCTACTGGGTGGAAAATGAATTATAGAGAAGCAAAAGCAGAAGCAAGAGACTGTCAGAAAGCTATTACAATAGTTCAGATAAGAGACAATGGTAGTTTGGTGTAGGTTAGTGATAGTGGAGACAGACAGGTGGACAAATTCAAGACAAGTTTTAGAGATAAAACCCATAGTACTCTGTAAAGTACTACTGAGTGTGGAGGAGATGAGGGAAAGGCATGATTCTCAGTTTTCTAATTTAGTAACTGGTAGTTGTACTGAGATAGAGAAAGGTGGTGGGAGGAACAGACTTGGGGAAAATACCAAGATTTATGTTTTAAACATGTTTAATTTGAGGTGCCTATTAGATACTCAAGTGGAGATAACAAGAGGGCAATGAGTCTACAAGCTCAGAACGTCAACATTTAGAGGCCAGCAAGGAAGGATGAGAAGACATAGATATGTTTCAAGAAGGAGGAACTGGTTGACCAACCATGTCAGAGGCTACTGAGAGCACAATTAGGATGAGCAAAGACAAGTACCCGTCTGTTGGATTTGACAACATGAAGTCTTTGGTGACTTTGACAAAAGCAGGTTTCATGGAGTGGTACAAAACTAGACTGGAGTTAGTTGAAAAGTGAATGGGAGGTGAAGTGGGGACAGCAATGCGTAATCCATGTCTTGAGAAGTTTTGCTATGAAAGGAAGAGAGAAATAGGCAGTAGCAGGAGGGTCTCATGGAATTCAAGGAGTACTCTTAAAAATGGTAGATAACAACAACAACAACAAAATGGTACATAACAGAGCACATTCATGCACTATTAGGATGGCCCAAAAGAGAACCTGGTGATGCAGAAGAGATGGGAGTACCTGAGGGAGTAAAGACCTTGAGTAGGTGAAAGGAGTGTAAAGCAGAAGTGGAGGGACTTGTCTCTGATATGAAGAGGGATAGTTCCTTCAGGTGACAAGTCAGAAGAAAAGGAAGTTGCATGCAGAGAGGATTGTAGATCCGGTGGTGAGATAAGGGAGTTTCCATTTGAATGCAGCTATCTTCTTAATGGAAGGTCATGTGAAACCAACAAGCTGAAGGTGAGAACAGAGGCTGGAATGTGGGAGGTTTGGGAGGTGCAGAGAAGATATAAAACAGTAATCTCTGAGAGTGGGGAAGTGAGCATGGCAGGATTGCTATGCTATTAATGCCCATTTGAGGTCTGCAATCAATGAATTAGAGTGAAATCAATTGACTTGTTGTGTGGTTTTTGGTTTTCTCTAATAACATTCAGCTGCTCAGATACAGATGTAGCGTAGGTGGGGCATTCATTGTGACTAACCTGGGTTGTGTTTGGCCAGGCAAGTATTAAGATGGGAGGGAGGGGCTGTATTAGTTTTCTGTGCTACAGAACAAATTATCACAAACTTAGAGGCTTAAAACAAAATGTATTTATTATCTCACAATTTCTATGTATCAGAAGTCTAGGAATAAATTAGCTGGGTCTTCTCTAGGGTTTCATGAGGCTGCAATACAGATGTCAACTAGAACTGCAGTCTCATCAGAGGCTCGACAAGGGAAAACATCTGCTTCCGGGCTCCCTCAGGCTGTTGAAAGAATTTACTTCTTTGAAGCTATAAGACTGAGGTCCTCATTTTCTTGCTAGCTTTCAGGCGGGGATGGCTCTCAGCTGCTAGAAGCCAAGTTCCTTGCCACATGATCCTCTCTATAGGCCTTTTCACAAGGCAGCTTACTTCTTCAAAGCTAGCAAGAGTGTCTTTAATTCTAATCTGCTAAGATGCAGTCTTATGGGAGCGACATCCCATCACTTTTGTCATATTCTATTGGCTAGAAGCAAGTCACAGATTCTGCTTACACTCAATGGGAGGAGATTACACGGGACAATGAACACCAGGTAGTGGGGATTACTGGGAGTTGCTTTATGGTCTGTTGGGCACAAGGGCTAGAATAGTAAGGATGTTTGCAAGGGAGTGATTATAATGATGGATAATGAAATCTAAGCTGAGTGTATTAGTTTTCTATTGATACATAATGAATTACCACAAAATTGCAACTTAAAACAACACACAGTTATTATGTCACAGTTTCCATGTGTGAGAAGTCCAGGTACAGCTTACCTCGGTTCTCTGTTCAGGGTCTCACAGGCTGCAATCAAGATTTTGGCCAGAGCTCAGGTCTCATATGAAGCCACATATTATTTCATATTCTCTTCCAATCTCACATGGTTGTTGGCAGAATTCACTTCTGTGTGGTTACAGACCTGAGGTTCTCAGATCCTAGGGTCTGCCCAAAGTTCCCTGCCATGTGGCCCTCTCCATAGGCAGTTCACGACATAGCAGCTTGCCTCTTCAAGGCCAGCAGTTGAGTTCCTTGCATGCTAGCAAGATGAAGCCAGATAGATAGCTAGATAGGTAGATAGAGATATCTCCCAACACCTTTGCCATATTCTATTGGTTAGAAGCAAGTCATAAGTCCTGCTCATACTCCAGGGAAAATTATTATACAGGGCGTAATACCAGGAGGTAGAGATCATGGGGACCATCTTAGAGTTCTGCCTACCACACTAGGTAAGGAGGGAAGTGAGAGCACAAGGGGAGTGCAGGGCAGTGAAAAGGTGGTGGGGTGAAAGAATCAGAGGTTGAGATGTGTTTGAAGAATTCCTATGCAAGTTAGGTATGAAAGTAAATCAGCTAGAGGACCAGGAAATGATGATTAGAGGGTGGTATGTTTGAACTCAAGATTTGGGGAAGAGGTTCCATTTTTGCTGAGGATAAGGGTTAGGCTGTGACCATGAAAGTGGGAGGCTGAGGTGGCTGGAGAGGAAGGTTGGAAAGGAGGAGGTCAGAGATAGGCCAGTATGGTGGATTGCTCATCTACATCTAGGACCTAGCCATCCAGGAGAGCCTCATAAATTGAGCCCCCCCTAAATGGAGCCCTCAAATTGAGATCCTAAGGTAGAGCCCCATAGATTTGATGCCCCCTAAATCAAGCCCCTTGATTGAATGAAGAAGCTCACATAGGCCTGAGTAAATTCCCATGGAGAGGATATGCCCCTAACTTGTCCTTTTCCATACATAATCTCCTACCCTGAGTATCTATCTGGGTATCCTGCAAGGTTTCATCTTGTTTCCCTCAGTCTCTCTCAAGCTAACAGCCTTTTATCCTATGTTGTCTCATCCTTCCCAGCCACCCCTACCCATCCCCTCCACAACCTACCCCAGGGAGATGCAGCAGGTAAGGCTGCTACTAGCCCATACAGTAATGTTCTCTGAATGTAGTGAAAGAGGCACTCCCGGGGCTGGACAAATTACAAAAATGAGCCCCTTCCACTGGATAGGCACAAGTTTATAAAGGGGTAGCTGCCTTGTTGAGTGCATCACAGGTTAGATTTCAGCCCAGTCCCCACTGAGCCTCTAGATTGGGTATTCTTGTAAATGCATAAACTACACAACCATATACAGCAGCCAAGGCAGCATGTGTAGGGGAAATAACCACTGTGAGGGAGCCTTAGCTCTGCCATCTCCTAGCTAAACAACCTAATGCCAGCTACCTCCCTTCTCTGAGCCTCAGTTTCCTCATTGGACGAATGAGACATAATCATACTTATATTACAGGGCTGTCCTGAGGATTAAAAGGACTACTTAATGCAAAGCATTTGATGGGGAGCCCTCGAGAGGGGCATGGGACCTGGGCCATGCCCTAGGAGGCACAACCTGATAGTGTATGTATGTGACCTCATGTGGGTAGGGACCACCTCTGGTCATCTAATGTCTCACAGTGTACTCTCACACTCATTTCTGCACCATATTTCCTTATCTGTGAATGGTCTGTTCATATCCCTTGCTTATTTTTATGTTGGGATGTTGGGGCTTTGTATCCAGCAATGCAAAGATGGGGAAAATGATTGGTGCTCATTCACTTCTTCCAGGAGTCGTGCCTGGGGGAACCTGTTAATAATTTTATGCTATTGTCAAGTTCCCTGATGGGCTTTTGTCTGTCCAACCTTCCTTTCAATCCTGTGAGTTTCTCTTACTTTCTGTTACTTGCAGCCAAAGAATTCTCATCAAAATCCACATTTATAAGTGGAGAGATGAAATTGGGCTGGCCTTCTGCTAACTTTATAAGAATGATTTTGAGGGGAGACCCTCAAATAGCATTCTGAATACTAATGAATGAAGTCTTACAGATTCAAGTTTTGCTCTTTATGGGTGGACTCTAATAAATTACTATGTGATATGGAGTAGTAAGCCTATTGTAAACCAAAGTTTGAGTCAACATAATACTTTATACCATTCACTGTCAGAAAATTACTGGAGCCTTGGTGACAGAGTCATTTGGGCAAAATATTGGGCAAGCTGGAACTAACAATTGTGAGAACAGTTCAGACAAGCAGAACTCACCCATATTTTTGCTTCCTCCACTATGGAATCTGCTCCATACCAAATATGGCCCTAGATGGAAATCCCATAAGAGTGTCCTGTTACCTTGCCAGGGAGAAACCAGAGCTGAACAGTTCCTGGAATTCCCAGCTGCTGGGCCTCATCCACAATAATGCCTATGTCCTTAGGCATTCATTCTATCTCTGGGTACCAGGGCTTCATTTGAAGGTTTTATTCAAAGATTAACCCTCATGGAGAAGTTAAGGCTGTTTTTATTTTTATTTATTTTTTTAAGGAAGAACTTTCTGAATTGTCCTTATCACCTGGTAGCAATATCTTGGGTACACACTGAGAAACTTGTACTTTGTCTTGTAGCTGTGTATCTGAATTGTGAGAACGGTGAGTTTGGGACACGGAGTTCAGATCACCCCTTAACCATATCTCCCTTCTGCCACATACCCTTTAATAAGCTACTGCATTTTGTAATGCCAAATCTTTTAAACATGGCCTTCCAGCAACTTAATGAACCAAAACAATTATTAATGGAGACTCTGACATCAATGCGAAGAATCTTAGTGATGTGCAGACCTTCTTTCTTTACCAAAGCAGTAAAACTAGATGAACAGTCATGCATCTATGCACATAGTTTCCCAAAGTTTTCTTCCAGCTGTTGCTGGACAAAGAAATGTTCAACCCCACCTTGAAGATGCCCAAGAGCCTTTATAGTCCCCCAAAGGGGCTCACAAAATAGAATGTCTTTGATGACATCAGCAACACATAAAGGCTGAAAACTAGGTGCTGGCTATAGGGACAGACAATGGCACTTTGACCCAGTTGCGTGTTGAAAGGAAATTGCTCCTCACTCTCCCTCCTTACTGCCCTCCCTTTCTACTTCCCTCCCTCCAGCTTTCCTTCTTCCTTCCTCTAGAAAGGAGGACCAGATCCAGAGCAGCTCTCGACTGATAATCTTTTAAGGTTTGCTGCATCTGGATGAAGGTATTCCAGCTGTTTGCCCACTCTGCTCTCTTTTTGCTCAAAGGGCGACCTGTTGGCATCATCTGGGAGTTTTTTAGAAATGCAGGATTTCAGGCCTCACTGACTCAGAACCTGCCAGACTCCCAAGTGATTCATATGCATATTAGATTTCAGAGAAGCCTGTCTCAGTCAAGATCCAGCTGGTCTAGTTTGGGCCTTCTGCCCATCCCTTGACGGAGGAGGGCATATACGATGGTTGAACTTCCTGCCAAACTATATCCAGTAGGGGAAGTGATCATTTAAATTTCCCAAGTCAAGGTGCTATTACCAAAAGAATGGGGAATAAATGCTGCGTAGCCAAGAACCAAATAAACATCCATTTCACCTTTGGTCTTCTTTGGGAGGGTGAGGTTTGGAAGGTATTTTTTCCCCCCAGGAAGGGTTAATAAAGCTTTGTGTGTTCATTAGCTCTGGTTCTTCCTTGTAAGCAACGGAAGTTACTTTGCCTATAAAAGGGAATTTCAGGGGCTTGAAAAGGAAAGCCTCACAAGGCCTGGGATAAATCCCTAGGGAATGGAAAGAAGAGGAGTCTGTGATGGGCAAATACCCAATTCATTCTGAATCCTGTGCCTCTGAGGCAGTGAGGTCTCCGAGAAGAGCTAAGTGTAAGCTCAGAAACACTGGTTACTTAGAGTTGCAGTTTGGGGAATATTTGAAGGACCATAGTGACCTATGCTGGAAGGTGGAATCAGCAAAGCTTTGCTCTAGAGTGGACCAGAAGTGCCAGATGGAAACAGACCAGTGTTCAGGAGTGTTACATTGTGGCATTGAGGCACAATGTCAGTGGAGATTTTTCTCTGCTGAGGCATAGACAACAAGTCAACCTCCTTTGTGGACTGTGGTCTAGTCCTTTGTGGACTTACCATTCTGGATAAGCCAGAGGAAGAGAAGAGCCAAAGCGGGTGGTATTAAATTTGTTGCTAATCTGGCCCATGAAGGTTCAAGCCTGTTTTCATTTATTTTGGAGAAATACAAAAGATATGACTCTACTTGCACCTCAAGAGTTCTAAAGCTATTCATAGAGTCTACATGTGTTTGTATGTAATTGTTAGTTCGGTGTCTTTCTTCCCAACCAGAAAATACCAAGAAGGGCAGGGATTTTGCCTGTCTTATTCATGCCTGCATCCCCAGAACCTAGCACATGGTAGATGCTCAACAAACATTTACTGAATGAATGAATGAATATGATGGAGTATCAGTGTTGTGGGGCTTCAAGACAGGTAATGATACTGGCCAAATCCAAAAGTCATTTAAATGCCTTCTGCCTAGATGTACCCAAAAAGTACAGCCTGATATGGTTTCCTAGTTCTTTAACATTCTCATAAAATGGCTGAAATCCTAGCCACTTAGAAAATCCAGTATCTCCCCTGAAATCTCTGAAGATTCTTGGCAGAATCTCATTTATTCTGGCCAGATTTCCTACTTCTTCTGGGCCCATCTGCTACTTTGCACTGCCCTGCGAGGTGCCATAGCCACTCCCGTTGTTACATACACCAGGAGCAGTCCTTTTCACTGAGGCTTCCCTGAGCTGCCACCAACAGTTCTTGGCATTGTTTTTACCCTGTACCTACTTTTCTTCATAGTCCCCCTCCCATTCAATCCTTCCTTCTTAGACCTTTTAACCTCCTCTAAGGTCACTGCCACTACTCTTTCCTCCCCAGACCAGATTAAGTGACTGTCAAGTAATATCTGGCAGTAGGGGGAGAGCCCCACAAGATGGCCTCTATTTTCCTCTCTTCTCTTTCCAATCTTTATTATAATATGTTCTGCTCTAATTAAGGATTTCTCTTTTGCAGAGTCAAAGTGCATTATCTTTGCACAAAAGCCTAAGTTAAGAGCAAAACAAAACAAAAAACTGAACATTATCTACCTCTTCCTCTTTATGTTTCTTCTCTAACAATTCTAATTCCAAATTCCATTTGGGGCAATAATGTACTGCATTGAGCTGTCCTCTCTGCAAAATCATGTGCACTCAGAACCTACAAATATGACCTCATTTGAAAATACTATTTTTGCAGATATAATCAAGTTAAGATGAGGTCATACTGGATTAAGTTGGGCCTTAAATCCAGTGATTGGTGGCCTTATTAGAAGAGGGAATTTTGAACACAGAGACACAGAAGACAGACACACAGGGAGAAGGCCATGTGAAGATGGAGGCAGAGATTGGAATGATGGATCTATGAAATAAGGAACACCAAGGATTGCCAGCAACCACCAGAAACTAGGAGAGAGGCATGGATCAGATTCTTCCTCAGAGCCTCCCAAAGGAACTAACCTTGCCAATACCTTGACTTTGAACTTCTGTCCTCCTGAGCTGTGAGAGGATGAAATATCTGTTGTTTTAAGCCATTCAGTAAGTATCATTTTGTTATGGCAGCCCTAGGAAACCAATACAAACGTGGATGCTCTTGTCTCCTGGTAGAAGAGCTAGGAAAGGTAAGACAAAAAAAGAAAAGCACAAAGATTAAGATTTCAAGATTGTATCCTGAGATTTTTAATATGATCTACAACCTTGCTAATCAAAGTAGGTCCAAAGAGCAGCAGAATTACAGTTTAAGAAGGGCTGACCCAAGGAAATTCTGGCACATGCTGCAACATGGATGAACCTTGAGGACATTATGCTAAGTGAGATAAGCCAGTCATAAAAAGACAAATGCTGTATGGTTCCTCTTCTATGGGGTACCTAAAGCAGGCAAATTCATAGAGACAGAAGGTAGAATGGTGGTTGCTCAGGACTGCAGAGCGGGGGGAAATGAGAATTTATTGTTTAATGGGTACAGAGTTTCAGCTTTGCAAGAGGAAAAGAGTTCTGGAGATGGATGGTGGTGATGGGTGCACAACAATGTGAATGTTAATGCCACTAAACCATACACTTAAAAATGGCTAAGATGGTACATTTTTTTTAAAAGAGTTTTTATTTTATTTTTTTTAGTAATTTCTATGTCCAACGTGGGGCTTGAACTCACAGCCCCAAGATCAACAGCTATTTGCTCTTCCAACTGAGCCAGCCGGGTGCCCCTAAGATGGTAAATTTTATGTTATATGCATTTTACCACAATTAAAAATAAAAAAAGAAGGGCTGGCCTATAAAGTCACTTCTGGCTTCTGCCACCTCTCTAGACTCATTTGGCCCATTGTCCCCTTACTTTGTGCCCCAAACAACCTGGAGTTTCTTCTATTCCCCGCATATACCACCTGTGGACTTTGACAAGATGTGGTTCTCTCTGCCTGGTGCACTTCCCCTATCATATTGCCTAATGTCAAATGTCCCTTTCTCGGGGCAAACCTTTCCTGACACTATAGACCAACTCAACCTCCAACTGGACATTCTAAAGACACCCTGTACTTTTCCTTCCTTATGTGGATTGCATCAAATACTTATACAACCCATTGTTTAAAGTCTGTGTCTCCAACTAGAATGTCAGCTCCACAAGGACAGGGATTGTGTCTATTTTGTTTACTGCTGTATCCCTCTCCTAGAACAGTTAGATATTCAGTAAACATTTGCTGACTGAATGAATGACCTACTCATTGATGGGTTCAAGCTCCTTACCTCCTATAATCCAAGGCCTAGGAACTTCAGTTATGTGGATCCAGAAACCTGACTTTGAAGGAACACACAGAGATGATCCAACTCAGAGCTGGGTGACACAAGCAAACAGTACAATCAATTACTCCACAAAACAGATCCCATTTAATTAATTTATGGAGTGGTTGCTTGTTGAGCAGAGAACCAGTGCCAAGAGAGATCAAGAGTCTTGATGATACTTGCCTAATGAAACAAAATGAAACAGAGAGTACCTCCTAGTGATTGGTATATTTCTGTCTCTGGGCCTGCATCTCTGTTAAGGTTGTTGGTT
This sequence comes from Mirounga leonina, assembly GCF_011800145.1. Lineage (NCBI taxonomy): Eukaryota > Metazoa > Chordata > Mammalia > Carnivora > Phocidae > Mirounga > Mirounga leonina. Next base: position 1,276,070 of record NW_023270143.1, on the reverse strand, counting down.
GTGAACAATAGAAATCATGTCTGTGCTTGTAGAATCCATGCTCTCCTGGAGGACCAGGCTGAGAAGGGGGACGGGGACTACAGGAATGCTAAAGGAAATGAACAACTTCACACTCTTCCCTCCATCCTTGTATTCTTTGCTCATGATTCAAAGATAGCATCTGGTTGGCTAAGTTTAGTTTATAAGCCCACTCCCCTCAACATACTAGGGAAAAAGAGGTAATGTATTATTTCGCAAAACAAGAAGTCTTAAGGTGACTGGGGGACACCTCTGGGTTGGTTAATTCAGTACCTCAAGGACCCAGTCCTTTCTACCTCACCATTATGTGAAACTCAGTGCATTGACTTTGTTCTTAGAGGCTACCTTGCCTTGCTAGCTGCTAAGTCCCTGCATCACTTCCAGACAGGACAATATTAAAAGACAAACAAAGGAATGGTTGCTTCTTCATGTGTTTCCTTTTCAGATCAAGGAAACCTTTCTTATAATACCACCCCATAGAGGACCACCCTTTCTGTCCCATGAGTCAGGACAGTGTCACATTCTCCTTCTTTAACCAATTTCTGGGACAAGGAATGGGAACCCTATGATTGGCTTAAACCAACTGTTCTCAAAGTTCTTGGCTTCAGGACATCTGTATACCCTTAAAAATTATTGAGGACCTCAAAAAGCTTTTGTTTATATGAGCAATAGTTGACAACTTTTATAATATTAAAAATTCAGACTGAGAAATTTTAAAAATATGGTTGCAAAACAAAACAACAAAATGTACTAACTTCTTGTGTGTTTCTATGTAGATGCATGAAAAACTTTGGGATTTAAAAGTAATGATGGGTGCCTGGCTGGCTCAGTTGGAAGAGCATGTGACTCTTGATCTCAGGGTTGTAAGTTTGAGCCCCACTTGGGTGTAGAGATTACTTAAAAAAAAAAACTTTAAAAAAGAAAAAAAGTATATGCTAAAAAATTTTAAAAAATAAAAGTAGTGATGTATTGGATGATAATAAGGTTGCAGAGATTATAGCTAGTAACAGCACAGAAGTACTGATATTAAACTGAGTTAATCTGTAAAAACACATATATTTATGTTAAATCTTAAAAAATTCTAGAAAATACAAGAATACACAAAGACACATTCTATTCTCTGTCAGAGTGATGACATCATATGTCATGTAACCTCTAGAAAACTCCTTCATATACTTGTAATTAGAGTGAAAAAGGAAAAGAACATCATGAAAAGGGTTAAGTAATGGGAGTGAAAAAGGAAAAGAACATCATGAAAAATGTTTTGACCTTGCAGTATGAAAAGGTCTTGGGGATCCCCAGGAGTCTCACGTACACCTTCAGAACCAGTGGCTTAAATCAATCAGGACTTAGTCCTGAGTCACACAGGGGAAGAGTGGGCCCTGGAACCAAAGCAGGGTCCTGACAGCCTGGAAGAGGAAGGTAATTGACAGGGCCTGCTACAGTGGGTCAGAGAGAATTCCCCAAAGACAACAAAGGAAGGGGAAGAAGTGCATCTGAGCAAACATAAATCAACAAGCAGTATCCCCACTCTCTCTCCCCCGGACAGGACTACTGTCCATTGGACACACTCTTCTAATTTCTGCATCTCTCCTTTTCATGGCTGGGCATGGTTGTCCATGGAACCATTTTTCCTTCAGATGTGTTCATAGCCCTGATGAATTTGTTTAGGCACTTGGCTGCCTCCCATTATATATTGCTTTCATTAGATCGGTGTTTGCTAAACAGCAGCTGCTGGAGAAGAACCTTAGAATGTTTGCCAAGATCAAGCACCACCTTGGCTATTATTTATGTAATCTTCATCTTTAATTCAACTCAATTTATTTCAAAAAGAACATCTTATTCACTATCCACACCATTGATTGAAAGTCTCTTTAAGCCTCTCCAAGGAGTCGCAGGAAAAATGATCCACTAGACTATTGATTCTTCCTTAGAATTACATTTGTGTGGGGGTTAAATTGGTTTTAAAAGCCTTTTCTGTTTTTATTTTCTCATCAGATGATGTGGTCCAGGCAAACCTAGCATTTCAATGATGTGGTTTCTTAGAGGAGTTTTTTTTTTTTCCTAGAAAGTCAAACCAAACTCTGACCATCATTAATTGTACCGGGACAAGACAAAAGGAGAGTTTTAAATTCCTCATTCGTTTCACTTTTCCCCTCCAAAATGAATGGTAAAAAAGAAGACTACAAGTGTAATAACACCCCCTTTTTCCTGCTTCTCCTCCCCCTCCACCCCTCCTGAGGGTCAGCTTCATTCAGGCCTGGGAGGTGGGAGGCCCCAGTGGCTTTGAACAGCTGCAGAAGCTTCAGAATCTTGGAAGTTGCTCATCCTTAAACCTGGGAGGAGGGAGGAGTGTAGAGAGGGGGTGGGGTGGTCACAAGAAAGATTGCTGAGGGGTGGGTGGGGCATTAGATTGACCCAAAGGCCAACAACCCATTGAAGGGAAGGAGAAGAGAGAGACAAAGAAACAGAAAAGCAGAAATCTGAATCACAGAGAAGAGAAAGGGCAACACATAGAGGGGCCAAGAAGGAGAAAAAGTCAGAGAAAGACTAAGGGAAGGAAAGACAAAAATAGAGGAAGACAAGAAAGAGGAAAGAAAAGTAGCAGGAACTAGATCCTCTAACCTCCCTGACGGAATGATCACCATTTTCTGAGTACCACTCCACTCAACTTTCTTAGGGTAATCTAATTTCTCCCACATCCTAGTCCTTGCAGGGCTTGCGGGGCACCTAGCTGTCATCTCTCTGTTCAAATCTGGTGGACTTTAGGGATCCAATGCAAGTCTGGGAACAAGGGCAGACATACCTAGAGCTGAGATTCAGGAAAACTGGATCAGACAGCAAGGAGACCAAAGTTGAGGTAACTAGCGGGAAAGCTTTTTCAGAAGTTCTGGCAAAGGGATAAGAACTGCACTAGTGGGATAGTGAGGAGGGAAAGAAGGGCTGCAATATCATGATGTCACCAGTTACCTCAAGGCCAGCCTTCTAAGAGCTTTCTTCACATCCAGGATTTCATTTTATCTGCTCCAACAATTTTTTCTTTACAGGGAATATTATATCAATTGTACAAATGAGGAAACTGAGTCTCAGAAAGTGAAAGAGATTTGTCTAAGATCTCTTAGTGTGTCTGTGGAGGAACTAGGACTAGGGCCAAGGTCTTCCGAGTGTCTGTTAAGTACCAGGCCCAGTCTTGCTGCTTTGAACATATATTTGATCCTCACAGCAACCTTATAACATTAAGGAGGTATTAATATCCTCATTTCTCACAATTTGCACAAATGTACAGCTGCTCCTGGATTCCTTTGGGAGGGCGGCCTATTGGCTATTATTCTTTCTGGGGGTCAAAGCTTCCTAGGGGCTACAGCTTCTTTCCATGAGGAGAGAAACCCCTCATAACCACCCCTACCCCTCCCTTGGGGTAGTTGTTCAGGGCTGGAATGAGTCTGAGCCTACATATTTGGTAGACCTTAGAGCTGCTCTTAGAAAAGCAATAATATTCCATTCTTCCAAGGGCTAGGGCTGGGACCCAGGGCTAGGATTTCCTCAGCATATCCCTTGTGCATTTTCCTCCCTCTACCCTGCTTCCACCCTCATCCAAACCATCACCGTCTCTCACAGGATTACTGCAACAACCTCCTACTAGTCTCTTTGATGAGGACTGTAGACAGTAGTTGTGCAGTTCATGCACTGCACAAGGGCATCTGGTTGAGGGGCCGAGTAGGGGCTGAAATCCAGCCTGTATTCTGGTGCTAAGTCGTGCATGCTGGTGTGGGACTGCATCTGCAGGAAGAAGGGGCATATTTCTCTTTAGACAAAGGCCCTCTTCCCCAAGCCAAGTGCCATAACGCTATGTCCACTTGGAGATGGCACCTTTTATAAAGTCATACATTGACAGGCAAATAACACCTAAACAGCAACCTTGTACTTGCTTTCACCCTTGCCTCCTTCAGTCTATTCTCACAACAACCAAAGGGGCCCTGTGAAAACTTAAGTGAATCCCATCTCTCCTTTGTTCACAATCCTCATGTGGCTTCTACCTTACTCTGAGTCAAAATCAAAGTCCTTACAGTGGCCTACAAGGCCCTACATGATCTCACCTCCCAATACCTCTATAATCTTAACTCTCACCTTTCTCTCCCTCATCACTCTATCCTAGCCACACTGGACTTCTCACTGTTTTCTAAACACACCAAGTCCATCTCATCTCAGGATCTCTGTACTTGCTTTTCTCTCTGCCTGGATTCCTTTTCCTCCAGATATCTGCATCACTGATTCCTCATCACAGACAACATACCCTCAGTTCTACAAGATCCAAAGTAGTAAGAGCACATGTTTCTTTGATTATTGATCCTGAGGAGTGGGAAGAAAAAAAGGTTTGTGACAGGGGTGCTTGGCTGGCTCAGTTGGAAGAGCGTGCAAGTCTTGATCTTAGGGTCATGAGTTTGAGCCCCATGTTGGATGTAGAGATTACTAAAAATAAATTAATAAATAAACTATTTAAAAAAAGGTTTGTGACATCATTGGAATTGCAGCGAATGTTCTCACTTTCAAACTTTCCTCCATCATTGCATTACTCACTCAGGATTCAGTCTTAAAAGAGAGCCAAATTTGGTATAGTGTCTATACCAGGGGGAGGTAAAAAAAGGATCTGGCCCCATTGGCTTTTGTAATGGGAGCCAGTAGTGGGGAGCAGGTGTTGGGAATTCCCCTCCTGCCAGGACTACATGCAGTGGAAAGTATGAAACTGGATAGCCCAAAAAACAACAACTGTCATGTTTTTAGGCAATGAAGTAGGAGGCTTCATTGACAATAGAAGCAAGTCTCAATAATGCAAATGTGAAAGCTATTGGGATGAAGATGGGACCACATCCCCCCACTTTAAAAAACAAACAAAAACCCTAAAAACTTTCATATATGTGCCAGAAGTGTCCTAAGCCCTTTATACAATTAAAATTAAGACCACATCCGCCACTTTAAAAAACAAACAAAAACCCTAAATACATATATATGTGCCTAGAACTGTTCTAAGTCCTTTATAAAATTAAACTCCTACTATCACAGACAGAACCATCTTGTATTCTGGCTTAGAGGACAATATATTTAATTTAGCTGTTTTGACAAGATCTCTTCATTTTTCTCTTTTTTGGTCATTTTTTATTGTGGTAAAATACACATAACATAAAATTTACCATTTTAACCATTTTAAAGTGCACAGTTCGTTGGCATTAAGTGCAGCCATCACCAGTATCTATTTCCAGAACATTTTTATTACTCCAAATAGAAACCCCATGTCCATCAATCAGTCACTCCCTATCCCCCCATCCCTAATTGCTGAAACCACAAATATGTTTTCTGTCTCTATGAATTCGCCTATTCTAAGTATTTCATATAAATGGAATTGTTGTCCAAAACCAACCTCTGTGCTCTGGAGCCAAAATATAACATAAAGACAGAGTTTGGGAATAAAGAGGAACAATAGAATAGTTTTATTACTTTGTCAGGCAAAGGAGGCTGCAGGAGTCTAATGCCTTCAAAACTGCAGGCCCACCAAGGGTAAAAGGCTGAGGGGTTTTATAGGAAAATACAGGACCTAGGCAGTTGCAATAGAAATCTGTTATGTGTTGCCGGCCGCGTTTGTCATGTCCTCAGTATGGTCTCATGATTAGTGCTGGTGCCGGCAGGCCAAGGTTCGTTACTAACTATACATTGAGGTCAGCAAGATGTCAATATCGATACTGAGTTCCTGGAACAAAGGATTCTACAGAAAAAAAAAAAAGTGAAGGGGAGGAGGAGGCTTCAAGAATGAGGAAGAGAAAAATTGGTTCAGTTTAAAGTCAAGCCTTGCTGAAGCATTAGTATGTCTATCTTAATTTCCATTCATCTTTACGTTTCTATAATGGTTTCAGAATCATATGATATGTGGCCTTTTACGTCTGGCTTCTTTCACTTAGTGTAATGTTTTCAAGGTTCATTCACGTTATGGCATGTATCAGTTGTTCAATTTTAATGGCTGAATAATATTCCATTGAATGGATATACTACATTTTGTTTACTCATCAGTTCATGGACATTTGGGGTGTTACCACCTTTTGGCACTTGTGAATAGTCTTGCTCTAAATGTTCATGTACAGGGATTTATTTGAAAACAAATTTTCTTTTTTTTTTAAAGATTTTATTTATTTGTCAGAGAGAGAGAGAGCGTTCACAAGCGGGAGAGCGGCAGGCAGAGGGAGAAGCAGGCTCCCTGCCGAGCAAGGAGCCCGATGCGGGGCTCGATCCTAGGACCCTGAGATCATGACCTGAGCCGAAGACAGACGCTTAACTGACTGAACCACCCAGGCGTCCCTGAAAACCAATTTTCAATTATTTTGGGGATGTACCGAGGAGTAGAATTTCTACTATGTGGTAATTCTATGTTTAACTTGTTGAGAAACCATCAAACAATACAGCATGGCTACACCATTTTACACTGACACCAGAAATGTTAGAGGGTTCTAATTTCTCTATATCCTTGCCAAAACTTGTTAATTTACTATTATTATTATTATTATTATTATTATTATTATTATTATTGCCATCCTGGTAGGTGTGAAGTAGAGTAGTATCTTGTGTTTTTTTAATTTTTTAAATTTAAATTCAATTTAATTAATATATACTATATTAGTTTCAGAGGTAGAATTTAGATTCAATGCAGCTGAATTTAGATGTATGCAACAGATTCATCAGTTGCATACAACATCCAGTGCTCATCACTTCAAGTGCCTTGCTTAATGCCCATCACCCAATTACCCCAGCCCCCCACCCACCTCCCCTCCAGCAACCCTCCGTTTGTTTCATATATTTAACAGTCTCTTATGATTTGCCTCCCTCTCTATTTTCATCGAATTTTATTTTTCCTTCCCTTCCCCAATGTTCATCTGATTTGTTTCTTAAATTCCACATATGAGTGAAACCATATGGTATTTGGCTTTCTCTGACGGACTTACTTTCCTTAGTGTAATACCATCTATTTCCATCTACGTCTTTGCAAATGGCAAGATTTCATTCTTTTTGATGGCTGAATAATATTCCATAGTGTGTATGTATACACACACACACACACACACACACACACCACATCTTCTTTATCCATTCATCTGTCAATGGACATCTGGGCTGTTTCCATAGTTTGGTTATTGTGGACATTGCTACTATAAACATTAGGGTGCATGTGCCCTTTCCAATCACTATGTTTGTATCCTTTGGATAAATACCTAGAAGTGCAACTTCTGGGTCATAGGGTAGCTCTATTTTTAACTTTTTGAGGAACCTCCATACTGTTTTCCAGAGTGGCTGCACCAGCTTGCATTCCCACCAAGAGTGTAGGAGGGTTCCCCTTTCTCTGCATCCTCACCAACATCTGTTGTTTCCTGACTTGTTTACTTTAGCCAATTCTGACTGGTGTGAGGTGATATCTCATTGTAGTTTTGATTTGTATTTCCCTGAGGCCCAGTGATGTGGAGCATTTTTCAATGTGTCTGTTAGCCATCTGTATGACTTCTTTATAGAAATGTCAGTTCATGTCTTTTGCCCATTTCTTGACTGTTTTTTTGTTGTTGTTGGTTGGTTTTTTGGGTGCTGAGTTTTGTAAGTTCTTTATAGGTTTTGGATACTAGCCCTCTATCTGATAAGACATTTGCAAATATCTTCTCCCATTCCATAGGTTGCCTTTTAGTTTTGTTGACTGTTTCCTTTGCTGTGAAGAAGTTTTTATCTTGATGAAGTCCCAATCATTTTGCTTTTGTTTCTCTTGCCTCGGGAGACATGTCTAGCAGTTGCTGTGACCGAGGTCAAAGAGGTTGCTGCCTGTGTTCTCCTCTAGGATTTTGATGGATTCCTGTCTTACATTTAGGTTTTTTATCCATTTTGATTTATTTTTGTGTATGGTGTGAAAAAGTGATCCAGTTTCATTCTTCTGCATCTGGCTGTCCAATTGTCCCAGCACCATTTGTTGAAGAGCCTTTTTTCCATTGGATATTCTTTCCTGCTCTGTCAAAGGTTAATTGACCATAGAGTTGAGGGTCCATTTCTAGGTTTTCTATTCTGTTCCATTGATCTGTGTGTCTGTTTTTGTACTAGTAACTTACTGTCTTGATGATTACAGCTTTGTAATAGACCTTGAAGTCCAGAATTGTGATGCCTCCAGCTTTGGTTTTCTTTTTCAACATTCCTTTGGCTATTCAGGGTCTTTTCTGGTTTCATACAAATTTTAGGATTGTTTTTCCAGCTCTGTGAAAAAAGTTGATGGTATTTTGATAGTGATTGCTTTGAATGTATAAATTGATCTAGGTACTGTAGACATTTAAGCAATATTTCTTCTTCCAATCCATGAGCATGGAACGTTTTTCCATTTCTTTGTGTCTTCCTCAATTTCTTTCATGAGTGTTCTATAGTTTTCAGAGTACAGATCCTTTACCTCTTTGGTTAGGTTTATTCCTAGATATGTTTTTGGGTGCAATTGTAAATGGGAACAATTATTTGATTTCTCTTTCTTCTGCCTCATTGTTAGTGTATAGAAATGCAACTGACTTCTGTGCATTGATTTTATATCCTGAGACTGCTGAATTCCTGTGTCAGTTCTAGCAATTTTTTTGCTGGAGTCTTTTGGGTTTTCTACATAGAATATCATGTTGTGTGCAAAGAGTGAAAGTTTGAATTCTTCTTTGCTGATTTGGATGCTTTTTATTTCTTTTTGTTGTGTGATAACTGAGGTTAGGACTTCCAGTACTATGTTGAACAACAGTGGTGAGAGTGGACATCCTTGTCATGTTTCTGACCTAAGAAGGGAAAAGCTCTCAGTTTTTTCCCATTGAGGATATTTTCTGTGTGTTTTTTGTATGTGGCTTTTATAATATTGAGGTATGTTCCCTTTATCCCTACAAGGTAGAGAGTTTTTATCAAGAAAGGATGCTATATTTTGTCAAATGATTTTTCTGCATCTATTGAGAGGATCATGTAGTTCTTGTCCTTTCTTTTCTTTTTTAAATTTATTTTATTTTATTTTTTTAATGATTTTTTAAAATATTTTATTCACTTGAGAGAAAGAGTGAGAGAGAGAGAGCATGCACACAAGCAGGGGGAGGGGCAAAGGGAGAAGCAGGCTCCCTGCCGAGCAAGGAGCCCAACATGGGACCCGATCCCAGGATCCCGGGATCATGACCCGAGCTGAAGGCAGATGCTCAACTGACTGAGCCACCCAGGCGTCCCTCTTTCTTTTTTTTATTATGTTAGGTTAGTCACCATACAGTACTTCATTAGTTTTTGATGTAGTGTTCCAAGATTCATTGTTTGTGTATAACACCCAGTGCTCATTGATTGATTTGCCGATGTTTAACCATCCTTGCAGTCCAGGAATAAATCCCACTTGGTCATGGTGAATAATCTTTTTTTTTTAATTTTTTATTGTTATGTTAATCACCATACATTACATCATTAGTTTTAGATAAAGTGTTCCATGATTCATTGTTTGTGCATAACACCCACTACTCCATGCAGAACGTGCCCTCCTCAATACCCACCACCAGGCTAACCCATCCTCCCACCCCCCTCCCCTCTAGAACCCTCAGTTTGTTTTTCAGAGGCCATCGTCTCTCATGGTTCGTCTACCCCTCCGATTTCCCCCCCTTCATTCTTCCCCTCCTGCTACCTTCTTCTTTTTTTTTTTCTTAACATATATTGCATTATTTGTTTCAGAGGTACAGATCTGAGATTCAACAGTCTTGCACAATTCACATCACTTACCAGAGCACATACCCTCCCCAGTGTCTATCACCCAGTCACCCCATCCCTCCCACCCCACCCCGACTCCAGCAACCCTCAGTTTGTTTACAGAGATTAAGAATTCCTCATATCAGTGAGGTCATATGATACATGTCTTTCTCTGTTTGACTTATTTCGCTCAGCATAATACCCTCCAGTTCCAACCACATAGTTGCAAATGGCAAGATTTCATTCCTTTTGATGGCTGCATAATATACCATTGTATATATGTATATATATACCACATCTTCTTTATCCATTCATCTGTCGATGGACATCTTGGCTCTTTCTACAGTTTGGCTATTGTGGACATTGCTGCTACAAACATCAGGGTGCACGTACCCTTTCGGATCCCTACTTTTGTATCTTTGGGGTAAATACCCAGTAGTGCAATTGCTGGATCATATGGTAGCTCTATTTTCAACTTTTTGAGGAACCTCCATACTGTTTTCCAGAGTGGCTGCGCCAGCTTGCATTCCCACCAACAGTGTAGGAGGGTTCCCCTTTCTCCGCATCCCCGCCAACATCTGTCGTTTCCTGACCTGTTAATTTTAGCCATTCTGACTGGTGTGAGGTGGTATCTCATTGAGGTTTTGATTTGGATTTCCCTGATGCCGAGTGATATTGAACACTTTTTCATGTGTCTGTTGGCCATTTGGATGTCTTCTTTGGAAAAATGTCTGTTCATGTCTTCTGCCCATTTCTTGATCAGATCATTTGTTCTTTGGGTGTTGAGTTTGATGAGTTCTTTATAGATTTTGGATACTAGCCCTTTATCTGATATGTCATTTGCAAATATCTTCTCCCATTCTGTTGGTTGTCTTTTGGTTTTGTTGACTGTTTCCTTTGCTTTGCAAAAGCTTTTTATCTTGTCCCAATAGTTCATTTTTGCCCTTGCTTCCCTTGCCTTTGGCAATGTTTCTAGGAAGAAGTTGCTGTGGCTGAGGTCGAAGAGGTTGCTGCCTGTGTTCTCCTTTAGGATTTTGATGGACTCCTGTCTCACACTGAGGTCTTTCAACCATTTGGAGTCTATTTTTGTGTGTGGTGTAAGGAAATGGTCCAGTTTCATTCTTCTGCATGTGGCTGTCCAATTTTCCCAACACCATTTGTTGAAGAGACTGTCTTTGTTCCATTGGACATTCTTTCCTGCTTTGTCAAAGATGAGTTGACCATAGAGTTGAGGGTCCATTTCTGGGCTCTCTATTCTGTTCCATTGATCTATGTGCCTGTTTTTGTGCCAGTACCATACTGTCTTGATGATGACAGCTTTGTAATAGAGCTGGAAGTCCGGAATTGTGATGCCGCCAGCTTTGCTTTTCTTTTTCAACATTCCTCTGGCTATGCGGGGTCTTTTCTGGTTCCATACAAATTTTAGGATTATTTGTTCCATTTCTTTGAAAAAAGTGGATGGTATTTTGATGGGGATTGCATTGAATGTGTAGATTGCTCTAGGTAGCATTGACATCTTCACAATATTTGTTCTTCCAATACATGAGCATGGAACGTTTTTCCATTTCTTTGTGTCTTCCTCAATTTCCTTCATGAGTATTTTATAGTTTTGTGAGTACAGATGCTTTGCCTCTTTGGTTAGATTTATTCCTAGGTATCTTATGGTTTTGGGTGCAATTGTAAATGGGATCGACTCCTTAATTTCTCTTTCTTCTGTCTTGTTGTTGGTGTATAGGAATGCCACTGACTTCTGTGCATTGATTTTATATCCTGCCACTTTACTGAATTCCTGTATGAGTTCTAGCAGTTTTGGGGTGGAGTCTTTGGGGTTTTCCACATAAAGTATCATATCATCTGCAAAGAGTGAGAGTTTGACTTCTTCTTTGCCGATTTGGATGCCTTTTATTTCTTTTTGTTGTCTGATTGCTGTGGCTAGGACTTCCAATACTATGTTGAATAGCAGTGGTGATAGTGGACATTTCTGCCGCGTTCCTGACCTTAGGGGGAAAGCTCTCAGGTTTTCCCCATTGAGAATGATATTCGCTGTGGGTTTTTCATAGATGGCTTTTATGATATTGAGGTATGTACCCTCTATGCCTATACTCTGAAGAGTTTTGATCAAGAAAGGATGCTGTACGTTGTCAAATGCTTTTTCTGCATCTATTGAGAGGATCATATGATTCTTGTTCTTTCTTTTGTTAATGTATTGTATCACGTTGATTGATTTGTGGATGTTGAACCAACCTTGCAGCCCAGGGATAAATCCCACTTGGTCATGGTGAATAATCCTTTTAATGTACTGTTGGATCCTATTGGCTAGTATTTTGGTGAGAATTTTTGCATCCATGTTCATCAGGGATATTGGTCTATAATTCTCCTTTTTGATGGGGTCTTTGTCTGGTTTTGGGAACAAGGTAATGCTGGCCTCATAAAATGAGTTTGGAAGTTTTCCTTCCATTTCAATTTTTTGGAACAGTTTCAGAAGAATAGGTATTAATTCTTCTTGAAATGTTTGGTAGAGTTCCCCTGGGAAGCCATCTGGCCCTGGGCTTTTTTTGAGGGGGGGGGGGACATTTTTGATGACTGCTTCAATTTCCTTAGTGGTTATAGGTCTGTTCAAGTTTTCTATTTCTTCCGGGTTCAGTTTTGGTAGTTGATACATCTCTAGGAATGCATCCATTTCTTCCAGGTTATCTAATTTGCTGGCACAGAGTTGCTCATAATATGTTCTTATAATTGTATTTCTTTGGTGTTGGTTGTGATCTCTCCTCTTTCATTCATGATTTTGTTGATTTGGGTCCTTTCTCTTTTCTTTTTGATAAGTCTGGGCAGGGGTTTATCAATCTTGTTAATTCTTTCAAAGAACAAGCTCCTAGTTTCCTTGATCTGATCTACTGTTCTTTTAGTTTCTATTTCATTGATTTCTGCTCTGATCTTTATTATTTCTCTTCTCTTGCTGGGTTTAGGCTTTATTTGCTGTTCTTTCTCCAGCTCCTTTAGGTGTAGGGTTAGGTTGTATACTTGAGACCTTTCTTGTTTCTTGAGAAAGGCTTGTATTGCTATATACTTTCCTCTTAGGACTGCCTTTGCTGCATCCCAAAGATTTTGAATAGTTGTGTTTTCATTTTCATTGGTTTCCGTGAATTTTTTAAATTCTTCTTTAATTTCCTGGTTGACCCATTCATTCTTCAGTAGGATGCTCTTTAGCCTCCATGTATTTGAGCTCTTTCCGACTTTTCTCTTGTGATTGAGTTCTAGTATCAAAGCATTGTGGTCTGAAAATAGGCAGGGAATGATCCCAATCTTTTGGTACGGTTTGAGACCTGATTTATGACCTAGGATGTGGTCTATTCTGGAGAATGTTCCATGGGCACTACAGAAGAATGTGTATTCCGTTGCTTTAAGATGGAATGTTCTGAATATGTCTGTGAAGTCCATTTGGTCCAGTGTGTCATTTAAAGTCTTTATTTCCGGGCGCCTGGGTGGCTCAGTTGGTTAAGCGACTGCCTTCGGCTCAGGTCATGATCCTGGAGTCCCGGGATCGAGTCTCACGTCGGGCTCCCTGCTCAGCAGGGAGTTCTGCCTCTCTCTCTGACCCTCCCCCCTCTCATGCTCTCTATCTCATTCTCTCTCTCAAATAAATAAATAAAATCTTAAAAAAAAATAAAGTCTTTATTTCCTTTGTGATCTTTTCCTTAGACAATCTGTCCATTTCAGTCAGGGGGGTGTTAAAGTGCCCCACTATCATTGTATTGTTGTCAATGTGTTTCTTTGCTTTTGTTCTTAATTGCCTTATATAATTGGCTGCTCCCATGTTGGGGGCATAGATATTTACAATTGTTAGATCTTCTTATTGGATAGATCCTTTAAGTATGATATAGTGTCCTTCCTCATCTCTTATTACAGTCTTTGGTTTAAAATCTAATTTGTCTGATCTAAGGATTGCCACCCCAGCTTTCTTTTGGTGTCCATTAGCAGGGTAAATGGTTTTCCACCCCCTCACTTTCAATCTGGGGGTGTCTTTGGTTCTAAAATGAGTCTCTTGCAGACAGCATATCGATGGGTCTTGTTTTTTAATCCAAACTGATAGCCTCTGTCTTTTGATTGGGGCATTTAGTCCATTTACATTCAGGGTAACTATTGAAAGATACTAATTTAGTGCCATTGTATTGCCTGTAAGGTGACTGTTACTGTATATTGTCTCTGTTCCTTTCTGGTCTATGTTACTTTTAGGCTCTCTCTTTGCTTAAAGGACCCCTTTCAAGATTTCTTGTAGGGCTGGTTTTCTGTTTGCAAATTCCTTTAGTTTTTGTTTGTCCTGGAAGCTTTTTATCTCTCCTTCAATTTTCAATGACAGCCTAGCTGGATATAGTGTTCTTGGCTGCATATTTTTCTCATTTAGTGCTCTGAATATATCCTGCCAGTCCTTTCTGGCCTGCCAGGTCTCTGTGGATAGGCCTGTTGCCAATCTAATGTTTCTACCATTGTAGGTTACATATCTCTTCTCCTGAGCTGCTTTCAGGATTTTCTCTTTGTCTCTGAGACTCGTAAGTTTTACTATTAGATGTCAGGGTGTTGACCTATTTTTATTGATTTTGAGAGGGGTTCTCTGTGCTTCCTGGATTTTCATGCCTGTTTCCTTCCCCAAATTAGGGAAGTTCTCTGCTATAATTTGCTCCATTATACATTCTGCCCCTCTCTCTCTTTCTTCTTCTGGGATCCCAATTATTCTAATGTTGTTTCGTCGTATGGTATTGCTTATCTCTCGAATTCTGCCCTCGTGATCCAGTAGTTGTTTATCTCTCTTTTTTCTCAGCTTCTTTATTTTCCATCATTTCATCTTCTGTATTACTGATTCTCTCTTCTGCCTCATTTATCCTAGCAGTTAGTGCCCCCATATTTGATTGCACCTCATTAATAGCCTTTTTGATTTCAACTTGTTAGATTTTAGTTCTTTTATTTCTCCAGAAAGGGTTTCTCTAATAACATCCATGCTTTTTTCAAGCCCAGCTAGTATCTTTAAAGTGATGATTCTGAACTCTAGATCTGACATCGTACTAATGTCCGTATTGAGTAGGCCCCTAGCAGTCGGTACTACCTCTTGTTCTTTTTGTTGAGGTGATTTTTTCTGTCTTGTCATTTTGTGCAGAGGAGAATAGATTAATGAGAGAACAAAATGCTAGCAGGATAACAACATCCCCAGAAAATATACTCTAAACAAATCAGAAAAGACCTTCCAGAAAGTGGTTGCTTTTCTGTTCAGAGAGTTGTTGCTATTCTTTTCTTCAATCTCCTGTTGAGTTTGTAGGTGTTCAGAATGGTTTGATCCCTATCCAGCTGAATTCCTGAGAGGAGATGAAATCCAGGTCTCCTACTCCTCCGCCATCTTGCTCCAACAGTCGTGAATAATCTTTTTAATGTACTGTTGAATCCTATTAGCTAGTATTTTGGTGAGAATTTTTGCATCCATGTTCATCAGGGATATTGGTCTGTAATTCTCCTTTGTAGTGGGGTATTTGTCTAGTTTTGGGATCAAGGTAATGCTGGCCTCATACATTGAGTTTGGAAGTTTTCCTTCCATTTCTATTTTTTGGAACAGTTTCAGAAGAATAGGTATTAAGTCTTCTTTAAATGTTTGGTAGAATTCCCCTGGGAAGCCATCCAGCCCTAGACTCTTGTTTGTTAGGAGATTTTTGATTACTGATTCAATTTCTTTGCTGGTTATTGGTCTGTTCAGCTTCTCTATTTCTTCCTGTTTCAATTTTGGTAGTTTATATATTTCTAGGAATGCATCCATTTCTTCCAGATTGCCTAATTTGTTGACATAGAATTACTCATAATATTCTCTTATAATTCTTTGTATTTCTTTGGTGTTGGTTGTGATCTCTCCTCTTCCATTCATGATTTTATTTATTTTGGTCCTTTCTGTTTTCTCTTTGATAAGTCTGGCTAGGGTTTTATCAATCTTATTAATTCTTTCAAAGAACCAACTCCTAATTTCATTGATCTGTTCTATTGGTTTTTTTTTTTTATTTCTATCATTGATTTCTGCTCTATTCTTTATTATATCTCTTCTCCTGCTGGATTTAAGTTTTATTTTGTTTATTTATTTTATTTGCTGTTCTTTTTCCAGCTCCTCTAGGTGTAAGGTTAGGTTGTGTATTTGAGACTTTTCTTGTTTCTTGAGAAAGGCCTGTATTGCTATATACTTCCCTCTTAGAACCACCTTTGCTGCATCCCAAAGGTTCTGAAATTTCGTGTTTTCATTTTCACTTGCTTCCATGTATTTTTAAATTTGTCTTTAATTTCCTGGTTGACCCATTCATTCTTTAGTAAGATGCTCTTTAACCTCCACATATTTGTGGCCTTTCTAAATTTTTTCTTGAAGTTGACTTCACGTTTTACAGGACTGTGGTCTGGGGGGGCCTGGGTGTCTCAGTCAGTTAAGCATCTGCCTTTGCCTTGGGTCATGATCCCAGGGTCCTGGAATTGAGCCCCACATTGAGCTCTCTACTCAGTGGAGAGCCTGATTCTCTCTCTCCCTCTGCTGCTCCCCCTGTTTGTGTGCTCTCTCTCTCTATCTCTTTCTGTCTAATAAATAAATAAAATCTTTAAAAAAATAAAGGATTGTTGTCTGAAAATATGCATAAAATTTTTGTACCAGTTCAGACCTAATTTGCAACCCAGTATGTGATCTATTCTGGAGAATATTCCATGTGCACATGAGAAGAATGTGTATTCTGCTGCTTTAGGATGAAATGCTCTGAATATATCTGTGAAGTTCATCTGTTCCAGTGTGTCACTCAGAGCCCTTGTTTCCTTGTTGATCTTCTGCTTAGATGATCTGTCCATTGCTGTGAGTGGGGTGTTAAAGTTGCTTATTATTATTGCATTATTATCAATGAGTCTCTTTAACTTTTTTATTAATTGGCTTATATATTTGGCTGCTCCCAAGTTGGGAGCATAAATATTTACAATTCCCTTTTATGATGATATAGTGTCCTTCATCTCTTATTACAGTCTTTACTTTAAAATCTAGTTTGTCTGATATGAGAATTGCTACTCCAGCTTTCTTTTGATGTCCATTAGCAAGATAAATGGTTCTCCACCCCCTCACTTTCAATCTGGAGGTGTCTTTGGATCTAAAATGACTCTCATGTAAACAGCATATTGGTGGGTCTTGTTTTCTTATCCATTCTGATATCCTATGTGTTTTGATTGGAGCATTTAGTCCCCTTACATTCAGAGTAATTATTGAAAGATATGAAGTTAGTGCCTTTGTATTACCTGTAAAGTCGCTGTTCCTGTAGATCGTCTCTGTTCATTTCTGGTCTTTGTTACTTTTGGGCTCTGCCTTCACTCAAAGGATCCCTGTTAATATTTCTTGCAGTGCTTGTTTAGTGTCTACAAACTCCTTTAGCTTCTGTTTGTCCTGGAAACTCTTTATCTCTCCTTCTGTTCTGAATGACAACCTTGCTGGATAAAGTATTTTTGGCTGCATATTTTTCTCATTTAGCACATTGAATATATCATGCTAGTCCTTTCTGGTTTTCCAGGGCTCTTTGGACAGGTCTGCTGCCAGCCTTATGTTTCCACCCTTGTATGTTAGGGACCTCTTGTGCTGAGCTGCTTTCAGGATTTTCTCTTTATCTCTGAAATTTCCAAGCTTCACTATTCTGTGCCTCTTGGACTTGAAAGTCTGTTTCCTTCCCCAGATTAGGGAAGTTCTATAATTTTAATCATAGAAGAAATTGTCACTGTTTTAATTTTAAACATTCTGATAGGTATGCAGTGAAATATCATTTTGATTTTAATTTGCATTCCCCTAATGGCTACTGGAGTTGAGCATCTTTTCACATGCTTCTTTGCCACCTTTATATCCTCTTAAGTGAAATGCTTCCACATCTTTTGTCCATTTTCTAGCTGAATTTTTTTATTTTTTATTTTATTTATTTATTTGAGAGAGAGAAAGCATGTGCACAAGTGGGGGGTGGGAGAGAGGGAGAGGGAGAAGCAGACTCCCCACTGAGCAGGGAGCCCGATGTGGGGCTTGCTTGATCCCAGGACCCCAGGATCATGACCTGAACCAACTGCAGAAACCCAACAAACTGAGCCACCCAGGTGCCCCTGAATTTTTTTTTTACTATTGAGTTTTGAGAGCTCCTTATTATATTCTACATACTAGTGTATCAGTTCTAGCAGTTTTTTCATGGAGTCTTTAGTGTTTTCTATATACAGTGTCATGTCATCTGTAAATAGTGAAAAGTTTAATTTTCCTTGCTGATTTGGATACCTTTTATTTATTTTTGTTGTCTGATTGTTGAGCTAGGACTTCCAGTACTATATTAAATAAAAATGGTGAGAGTGGACATCCCTGTCTCTTTCTTGACTATAGAGGAAAAGCTCTCAGTTTTTCCCCACTGACTATGATGTTCACTGTGGATTTTTCACCTATGGCCTTTATTATGTTGAGGTATTTCCTTCTAAACCTACTTTGTTGAGGGTTTTTATCAAGAACGGATGTTGTACATTGTCAGATGCTTTCTCTGCATCTATTAAAATGATCATATAGTTCTTATCCTTTCTTTTATTAATGTGATGTATTGTGTTGATTGATTTGCAAAGATTGAACCACCCTAGCATCCCAGGAATAAATCCCATTTTATTGTGCTAAATGATTGTTTAAATATATTGTTGGATTCAGGTTGCTAGTATTTTGTGGATAATTTTTGCATCCATGTTCATCAAGGATATTGCCCTGTAGTTCTCTTTTTTAGTGGTGTCTTTATTTGGTTTTGGTATCAGGGTAATGCTGGCCTTATAGAATGAATTTTCCTTCCTTTTCTATTTTTTTGGAATAGTTTGAGAACAATAGGTATTAACTTTTCTTTAGATGTTTGGTACAATTCTGCTGTGAAGCCATTTGGCCCTGGATTTTTGTTTGTTGGGAGTTTTTTTTTTTATTATTGATTCAATTTCTTTGCTGGTTAATAGTCTGTTCAATTTTTCTATTTCTTCCTGTTTCTGTTTTGGTAGTTTATATGTTTCTAGGAATTTATCCACTTCTAGTTTGTCCAATTTGTTGGTATATAGTTTTTCATAATATTCTCTTATAATTCTTTGTATTTCTTGGTATTGGTTGTTATTTCTCCCCTCTCATTTGTGATTTTATTTATTTGGATACTTTCTCTTTTCTTTTGGTAAGTCTGGCTGGAGTTTTGTCAATATTCTTAAGTTTTTCAATGAACCAGCTCCCTATTTCATTGATCTGTTCTATTGTTTTTTTAGTTTCTAGATCATTAATTTCTGCTCTCATCTTTATTATTTCCTTCCATATGCTGGCTTTAAGTTTTGTTTGTTCTTTTTCTACCTCCTTTAGATGTTAGGTTTGGTTGTTTATTTCAGATTTTTCTTGCTTCTTGAGGTAGGCCTGTATTGCTGTGCACTTACCTTCTTGGACCACTTTTGCTTCATCCCGGAAGTTTTGGACCATTGTGTTTTCTTTTTCATTTGTTTTGGTGTGCTTTTTAATTTTTTCTTTGATTCCCTGGTTGACCCATTCATTGTTTAATAGAATGTTGTTTCACCTCCATGTAATTGTGGTCTTTCCAGAATTTTTCTTGTGGTTGACTTCTAGTTTCAGAGCATTGTGGTCAGTAAAAGTGCATGGTATGACTTCAATGTTTTTGTGTTTGTTGAGGCCTGTTTTGTGACCCAGTATGTGATGCAGAATGTCCCTTGTGCATTTGAAAAGCATGTGTATCCTGCTATTTTAGGGTGAAATGTTCTGAACATTTAAGTCCATCTTGTCCAGCGTGTCATTCAAGGTCATTGTTTCCTTGTTCATTTTCTGTTTAGATGATCTGCCCACTGATGTAAGCAGAGTGTTAAAATCCCCTACTATTATTGTATGATTATCAATTAGTTCGTTTATTTTTGTTATTGTTTCATATATTTGGGTGCTCCCATGTTGCATGCATAAATGTTTAAAATTGTTATATCTTCTTGTTTGGTCTTCCACTTTCCTATGATATACTGCCCTTCCTTTTCTCTTGTTATGTCATTTTTTAACGATTTTATTTATTTATTTGTTTGTTTATTTATTTATTTATTTTGAGAGAGAGAGAGAGCACATGTTGGGTGAGGGGCTGAGGGGAAGGAAGAGGGAGAGAATCTCTCAAGAAGACTCCATGCTGAGCATGGACCCCAATGTGGGGCTCAATTCCACATCCCTGAGATCATGAACTAAGCTGAAACCAAGAGTTGAACACTCAACCAACTGAGTTACCAAGGTACCCCATTGTTCAGTCTTTTTGTAAAGTCTAGTTTGTCTGATATAAGTATTGCTACTCTGGCTTTCTTTTGACCTCCATTTGTGTGATAAATGTTTCCCCATCCCCTCACTTTCAATCTGCAGGTGTCTTTCGGTCTCTACTGAGTCTCTTGTAGGTAGCATATAGATAGGTCTTTTTTTTTTTTTTTTTTTTTTGTCCATTCTGTCACTCTATGTCTTTTGATTGGAATGTTTAATCCATTTACATTCAAAGTGACTATTGATAGATATATATTTATTGCCATTTTATTACTTTTTTGTCATTGTTTCTGGAGATTTCCTGTTCTTTTCTTGTCCTTGTCGCTTTTGGTCTCTACTTGCCACTCCTCTTAATATTTTTTGCAGGGCCTGTTCAGAGGTCATGAACTCCTTTTGCTTTTTGTTTGTCTGGGAAACTCTTTATCTTTCCTTGAATTCTGAATGATAGTCTTGCTGGATAGCGTATTTTTGGCTGCAGATTTTTCCATTCAGCTCTTTGAATATATCATGGCACTGCCTTCTGGCTTGCCAAGTTTCTATTGTGAAATCTCCAGCTAGCCTTATGGGCTTTCCTTTGTAAGTTAAGGACTCTTTTTGTCTTGCTGCTTTAAAAAATTTTTTATTGCTATATTTTGCAAAATTAACTATAATATGTCTTGTTGTTGGCCTGCTTTTATTGATTTTGATGAGAGTTCTCTTTGCTTCTTTGATCTGGATATCTTTTTCCTTCCCCAGATTAGTGAAGTTTTCAGCTGTTATTTCTTCAAATAAATTTTCTGTCCCATTTCTCTCTCTTCTTCTTCTGAGACTCCTATAATACAAATGTTATTACATTTGATGGAGTCACTGAGTTCCCTAAGTCTATTCTCATGTTGCATAATTCTTTCTCTCTTTTGTTGAGCTTCATTGCTTTCTATTACTTAGTCTTCTAGGTCATTAATTTGTTCCTCTGCTTCTTCCAGCCTGGTGTTCATTGCATCAAGCCTGTTTCTAATCTTATTTATTGCATTTTTAATCTCTGATTAAATCATTTTTAAAAAAGATTTTATTTATTTACTTGAGAGAGAGAGAGAGACAGAAACAGAGACAGAGCACGAGCAGGGGGGAGGAGGCAGAGGGAGAAGCAGACTCCCTGCGAGCAGGGAGACTGATGGGGGGCTGGATCCCAGGATCTGGAGATCATGACCTGAGCCAAAAGTAGTTGCTTAACTGACTGAGCCACCCAGGCGCCCCTCTGATTAAATCATTTTTAAGTCTTTTATCTCTGTGATGCGGGTCTCACTGATGTCTTGTATTCTTTTCTCAAGCCCAGTGTGTATCCTTATGATTGTCACTTTAAATTCTCCATTAGGCATGTTTCTTATATCTGTTTCACTTTGATTTCTGACCATGGTCTTTTTAAAAAGATTTTATTTATTTATTTATTTATTTGAGAGAGAGAGAGAGAGTACAAGTGGGGTGAGGGGCAGAGGGAGAAGCAGAGTCTCTGCTCAGTAGGGAGCCCAATGTGGGGCTTGATCCCGGGACTCTGGGATCATGACCTGAGCCAAAGGCAGATGCTCAACCAACTAAGCCACCCAGGCACCCCTCTGACCATGGTCTTATATTGTTCTTTCGTTTGGGATAAATTCTTCTATCTTCACATTTTGTCTGTCTCTGCCTTCTTCTCTGTGTTAGAAAAGCCAGTTATGTCTCCTGCTTCTGAAAGTAATGGCTTTATGATGAAGAGATCATGTAATGCCCAGGGCCTGGTGCTTCAGGGAATATCTCTGGTGTGTGCTGCATGTGCTGTGCTGTTGTGTTTTGGCCACTCCATCCTTCAGGCCAGTCATCTGCATAGGCTCTCCTTGCCTACTATGGGCAGTGTTTGGTCCCTGGCCTGTATGTGGCAAGTTTTAACTACCTGTTCTCTGGTCTGCTTGTGAAATAATACTGTTACCACCTCCAGCAGAACTGAGGCCCTGCAAAAGTCTCCTGTCAGGAGATGTGTGAGCAGAGTTTTGTGCTAGTCTTCTGAAGTAAGTGTGACTGAGAAGGGCAGTCCTTTAAGAGTGCATGGGGATGGGGCTTGTAAGCAAGTTAGGCAGCCAGTGTTGGTGCTGTGCTGCTTCCCCTAGGTGGCTCTGTGTTTATGCTGAGGGGCAGGGGAGGGAAATGGTGCCAGGCAGCTCCTTTGTTCCTGAAGAGTTGTCTCCTTGAACGCTGCTTCCCAGGGATGTGCTCTGAGAAGAGCAAATAATCTCCCTACTGCATGCCCCAGGTGCTCTTCAGATTGCTCTTTTCTTGCTGTCTGCCCCTGAGTTGTTTGCCTGCCTTCTCTCTAGGAGCAATTCAGTGTCCTCTGGGTTCTATCCCAGCCAAGCCCACTGACCTTTAAAACTCCACACTTTAAGCCCTGCTGGCTGCAAGAACTCGTGAAATTCAACTCCTCTCATTTTCCAAGCCAATGGCTTTGGGAAATGTTCTTTTTGTGTGTTCCCCTGTGTGCTCCAGTCTCTCTCACCCT
Source organism: Mirounga leonina (assembly GCF_011800145.1). NCBI lineage: Eukaryota > Metazoa > Chordata > Mammalia > Carnivora > Phocidae > Mirounga > Mirounga leonina. Next base: position 1,253,487 of record NW_023270143.1, on the reverse strand, counting down.
TCTCCACAGCCAAGGCTCCCTCCTCTCCACAGCATGTGTGATCCTTTCCTCCTCTAAATTTCATCTCTGCACTCCCTACTTTCTTCGATGTGGCATCTTCTCTCCATTTAGTTGTGGAGTTTGTTCTGTCAGTCTTCAGGTTGATTTCTGGGATATTTAGGATGATTTTGTAATTATCTAGTTTTGTTCATAGGATGAGGCTCCTACTCTGCTGCCATCGTCTTCTCCCTGAATAGATTTATTGTATTTGCTATTCTCAATGCAATTAAATACATTATCAATCGGGTTGATGTGCATTTTCCTAAGATCCAGAGCTGGTGTGAAATTCTTAAATAAATCAGTGAACCAAATAAACCCATGGGTCATAGCTGTTTATGCAGATGATGCTCAATCTTTATTTCCAGCCCAGATTTCTTCCCTGAGCTCCAGACCCAGGTCTCCAATTACCTACTGGATATCTCCCTGTGAATGCCCCATAAGCACCTCAAATTCAACAAATATTACTAAACTCATCATCTTCTTTTTTAAAAATTTTATTTATCTATTTGAGAGAGAGCAAGCACGAGTGGGTGGGGGGGCAGAGGGAGAGGGAGAAGCAGATTCCCTGCTGAGTGGGGAGCCTGATGTGGGGCTCAATCCCAGGACCCTGAGACCATGACCTGAGCTGAAGGCAGATGCTTAACTGACTGAGGCACCCAGGCGGCCTAAACTCGCCATCTTCTTACCCAAACTTGTTTCTTTTCCTATGTTTCCTACCTTAATTGGTGGCATTACCATGTGCACAATGACCTAAGTCAGGAACTAAGCAACAATCTCTCCTTTCCCTGCTAAATTCCTCCAATTGACTTGACTCTACAACTAAAGGTCTATCAAATCAGTACTCTCTTTTCCATCCCCATGGCCATCTCCTTAATTCTGGCCTCAACATCACTCTTCCTGATTATTCCATTTGCCTCTTTCAGTCAAATTTTCATCCTTCAGTCTACTTGCCACAGTGGCCCCTGGCAATTGTGTCCTGGTAAATGTTTAACAACAGGTTCTCTAGGGGGAAAAAAAGCTTTAATTTGTAGCATTTGTTGACATCCATTATGTAAATATCCCCATTGTGACTGATTTCAAGCTACTAGCATGTCAGTTAGCTTGCAAAATTCCTGAAATTTTAAGAATCATCTGTCTTTGAGCTGGTTGGAGGCAGCTGCAGGAAACCACTGGTATAAATGAATCTTTGTAACATGCAAATTTTACCAAGTTACTCCCTTGATTAAAACTTCAATGACTCTCCCTTACCCAGAGGATAAAACCCAAATTCTTCAGCTCATCATTCACATTCCTTTGTGATTTAGCCACTATAGACATTACCAGCTTCATTTCTCAAACCACCCAAACTACTAGCCTAATGTCCCATCCATTTTGAATTGGATTCACCAGGCTGTTTCACACCTTTGTATCTTTTTTGTTGCTTCTCTCTGCACCTGGTGAACACCTATTTATTTTTCCAGACTCATTTGATGCCCTCAGGTAGAACTGGACATGCTCATATCAAAATCCATTCAGACTTCTGTCATAGTACCTGTAACTTTTTGTTTTATCTGTTCCTTTATGTTTCTTTCTCTGATACCAACCTGTGAAGTTACTTGAAAATGGACAGAGTATCATTCATCCTTATCTCTCTAACACCTAAAGCCATAGCCTGGTCTATAGATACAATTTAATAAATAGCTATTAAAGGGAAAGTTGATTTAGACTAAGACTTGAAGGAGTTAAGTGGTGGCTGGACAGACAAGTATGAAGAGGGAATTGCAGGTGAGAGAAAGTGTACATATATACAAGGTATAATAAGAACACTCTCTAACTCCTTAGAAGGCAAGGTGTGTGATGCTCCTGAGGAGTTTTTTAAATATTCCTCTGAACAAGTAAATAAAGAGGCTATTAGTGAGCCTATCACACTGTGGACTTCAATTATGATTAATGGCAACAGTCACTATGATTTTTACACTCCCCACCCCTGGCTCATCTGCCATGGGTACAAAAAATGTGCTGTACTCTGATTATGGAAAATACAAATGCTCCTTCTTTTCCTACTTTTCTTATGAATGATTTTTAAGACTTCTCAGTGTTGATGGTGAGAAGCAGACAGATTTAGGATACATTTTGGAGATTGGGCTTGAGAGGACTTGGTAGATTTGATGTAGAATGTGAAGGAAGGGGAGATATCAAGGATAATTCTTAGGTTATCTAGGTTAACTGGAAAGATGAAATTGTCATTAAGATGAGGAAGACTGCAGGAGGAGCAGGTTTGTTGTGGTGGGAAGATCAAGATTCTATTTTGGACATGCTAAATTAGAGAAGCCTATGAGACAGCCAAGTGGAAAGTTCAGGTAGGCAGTTGAGGACACAAGTATGGAGTTCAGGATAGGGTTGACTATTTGGGAGTAATTAGTATATAAATGGGTGGTAGTTAAAGTGCAAGGACTGGATGAGATTGTCTGGAGAAATATCTGAGGACTGAGTTCTGAATACTCTAAAGTTTGGGGGCCGGGGGAAAAACACTGGAGTCAGCATAAGACAATGTGAAGGAGCAGCCAGTGCGATAAGAGGAACACTATAAGGTTTCAGTGTTATAAAGACTAAGAGAAGAAAGTATTGTAAGAATGAAATTATTAACTCTATTGAATGTTGGTGTCATAGTCAGTTTGGGCTGCTAAAATAAAATACCATAGACTGCATGGTTTATAAACAGTAGAAATTTATTTCTCACAGTTCTGGGGGTGGAAAGCCAAGATCAGGTTGCCAGTATGGTTGGGTTCTGGTGATAACCCTCTTCCTTGTTGCACACAGCCATTTTCTCCACTTATCTTTACATGGTGGAAAGGGCAAGAGGGTTCTCAAGGACCTCTTTTATAAGGGCACCAGTCTCATTCATGAGGGCTTCACCCTCATGACCTAATCATCTCCCAAAGATCCTACCTCCTAATACCATCACATTGGGGATTAGGATTTCAACATATGAATTTTGAGGAGACACATCCAGCCCATAAAAGTTGGAAGTTGTTGAGTAAAATGAGGATGAAGAAGTACCGAATACAGTTGGCAACCTAGAGCTCACTTGTGGCCTTGCCAAGGACAATTTTACTGGAGGAGTAGGGACCAATACCTACTTACAATGAGTTAAGAAGAGAAAAGAATGTGACAATAGCTCTACAGTCTCACCTGGCACCATCTGAGGTCAGTGAATATTAACCAAGATCTTTATTTCTTCTTGGGAGACAGTGTATGATACCATACAGATTAAGACAGAGTTTAGAGTCAGACTGCCTGGTTCTAGTTCTGATTTAGCCACTTGCTGGTAGTGTGACGTTGACTTCCCTTAGTCCTCAGGGAGGCTCAGTTCTTAGATATTTCTCCAGACAATCTCATCCAGTCCTTGAACTTTAACTACCACACACTAAGGGAGCAAATGACTTCCCTTCTCTGTGCCTCAGTTTTCTCATTTGTAAAGTGAAAATAGGTTGTTGTGAGATATATAAAAATTAATCTGTGTGACATAGAATAGTGCCTGGCTCCTAATAAGTGCTAAAGAAATGGTAGATCTGATTAATATTTCATTTTTAGCCTTCAGAGAGATCTCTGGATTGGAATCCTGGAGGGCAGGCCTCCAGTCCTATTTCTGCCACAGATGAATGACCATGAGTAATTCACTTAAAAATAAAGAAGCTAAAACAAAATATTTCTAGAAATTCAAGGACCTAGAATAAGTTCTAACCTATGTGGATAGCAACTTACTCAAATTTGAAATGGGTGAAATCATGGTATTTTATACACACACATCCACACTCACAGAAACCACTGGAATTTGAAGGGCCAGATATGAGATCACATTAGTTGCTGAATTTAATGTTATATCAAGTAGGAGGCAGCAGGGTTCAATGAAAAAAGAACCGAACTGGAATGCAAAGGGAAGAAAGAAACAATCAGAACTAACATGGCTCAGGTGTCTACATGGGCTAACCAGGCATTTCACAGCAACCCACCATGGTTAAGTATGATTCTCATTTCACAGGTGAGAAAACTGAGGCTCAGAGAGGGTAGGTAACTAGACCAGAGTGGCACAACTATTGAGTAGAAGAATCAGAATTTGAACTCTGCTATTTTGACTCAAAAGTGCCTGCTTTTTCTACCACTAAGCCAGCCATAATGCTCTGTGGTCAAGAGCATAGGCTTTGGAGGGAGAACACCTAGATTTGATTCTAGCTCCTGCCAGTTATCAGCTGTGTGACCCTATGCAAGCAACCTCTCTTGTTCATTCGTAAAACAGTGATGATAATAAGACTATTTAATTTTCACCGGCCCCCTGTGAGGATTAAACAGTACTATAAGTGAAGCAGTGAGCACATAGTAAGGGATCCATAAATGGTAGCTCACAGTAATACAGTATTATACTACTCAGGGTTTAGATTCAGGTTTAGCGATTAGTGCACCCAGATAAGTTACTTTACTTCCCTGGGCTCCAGTTTTTATCTCATCTCTAAGGTCCCTTTTATGTTTGTTAAAAACAACAACAAACAATTTGTATTGAGCTATTGGCTTTAAAGGATTTTAATAGGATTTAAATTAAATCCTAATTTTTTTAAGTAAGCTCTAGGCCCAATGTGGGCTTGAACTCACTCTGAGATCAAAAGTTGCATGCTCTACCAATTGAGTCAGACAGGCACCCATCAATCCTAATTTTAAGCATCTTGTGTGAACACTGGCTACTTCCGCTGAGCTGATTGGGGTCACAAAGAGTTTCCTTATATTTGACCTATATCCATCTAAAACTATTTTTTAAAAAATATTATTATAACCCCTTCTGTGATGTTCTGTCCCTATTTAGCCCTTCATTAGTTAAAAGTACCACATAAACATCTATTATGGAACTAGATATCTAGGTGATTCAATCATTTTGTTGCTTTCATTTCCCCTTTCTAAACACATTCCAGTTGACTAACCTCAGTAGGTTCTGGTGATTATTTCTTTCAGAGATCCCCTTTGAGGTAAACACAAAGGTACATGGAGTTTTTATCAGTAGAGGTCCTCAAAGAATCAAGTAAAACATTTCCTGCTCTGAGAAACACTACATGAACCACCCCCTCTTCAAAATTTGTTTAAAGAGAAAGAAAAAAGCCAAATATATATCACACTGAATATATCTGTAACACATCATACTCTCAAGTATTATTAAAACAATCAACTCATAACATTTACTAAAAGCTCTCAAAACTGGGAGTTAAAGACCAAAGATTTGGCAACAAATGATGGTAAAACAATTGGTTATACATAAGAAAAAACTGAAATTGGAGGCTAATACTATACCATATACAAAATCCAACTCCAGCCTTAATAGACTCTTAAAAATAAAGGCAATATTTTGAGAAAGAAAAAAAAAAGAATGGCCCTTGATTTTCAGAAGCTGGCCTGGCACTCACAGCTAAGCCATGTTATTCTCATATTTAGACATAAACACAGACCATCCACCTCAGACAAGGTTATGCTGAGACCATAATAAATTGAGACAAAGCAAGGTCATTTCATAATTTTGTCTAAACACTGTGCCAACTCACAAAGTACCAAATGCCCCCTCTCTAGGCCAAAATGAGTGACTTTTACTTTACCAATTATAACTTTAGCTTTACGCTATTTTTCCCTCCCCATAGATAAGATTTATTGAGATACCTGATCATAGAATTGCCCCCTCCCACTGTCTGTTGGCATCCAATTTAGAACAAACTCCCACTTTCTTAGGCCCTCCTCCAAATCACTCAACCAAAGTTCAATTCCAGTAAAAGGTTTTTTCTAATCCAATTTTACTGAGATACCCCTGGATTCCTCCTGGTGTGTTTTTTTCCTTGTTTCAATTAATAATAAATTCAACTTGTTCAATTTCAGGTGGTCTTTGACTAGAGGGCATTGACAACTTAAAAACCTTGAGCAAAAAATATTGGAGAATATATTTTTACTTTGGGGTAGTGAAGTATTTTTTAAATAATATATAACATCATTAACAATATAGAATAAAATTGATAAATTTGAGTGTGTGTTAGGCAACCTCTTATATGGTCCCAATGATCCCCTCCTTCTGGTTTTCACACTCTTGTAATCCTTATTGTTGGCAGTGGGCTGGGTGTAGTAAATTGCTTTTGATGAATACAATAAGGCAGAAGTGATAGGATTTCACTTCTGAGATTAGGTCATAAAGACTGTGGCTTCTATCTTGGGTTCTCTTTCTTATTCACTCTCCCTCTTAGATTGCTCACCCTCAGAGAAGCCATTTGCCATGTCCTGAGAAAGCTCTACGGAGAAGCATCCATGACAAGCACCAATGTTCATTAACCACCACATAAGTGAGTTTGGAAGTGGTCCTCCCTCAGTCAAGCCTTCAGATGAGACCACAGTCTCAACCAACAGCTTGACTGCAACCTCATGATACACCTTGAGCTGGAGGCTAAGCCATTTTCAAATTCCTGACCCACAGAAAATGTGGAATAAAAGTTTGTTGTTTTAAGTTGCTAAGTTCCAAGGTAATTTATTACATATTGATAAGTAGCTAATATAGACCACAGTAAAATTAAGGATTTGGGTTCATCGAAAGACATGCTATTAAAGTGAGAAACTACAAAGCTATAAATTGTGAGGAGAATATTTGAAATACACATGCTTGTCAAAGGACTGATAACCAGAATATAAATCAAGAACTTCCACAGATGAGAATGGGAAAAAAAATGCTCAATAGACAAATGGGCAAAAGACAAAGATAGGCATTTCACAGAGTGAGAAAGAGGAATGTCAAATAAGTATATGAAAGGACACTCAACCTCATTAATAATCAGACCAAGGCAAAATAAGATCTCATTTTACTCATTAAACTGCCAAAAGTTAAGAAGTCTGCCAATACAAAGTAATAGAAAGGGGAATGTTTATACACTACTAGTGGGAATGTAAACTGAGACAACCATTTCAGAAATATTTTGGTATTACCTAATAAAGCTGAGCATGCCCATATTCTACAATCTGGACACTTCAATCTTAGGTATATGCCCTGGTAAAAGTCTTTCATGAGTGCCCCATGAAACATGTTCACAGCAACACTATTGGTCATAGTGAAAATATGGAAAAAAATTTAAATGTTTGTTGAGAGAAAATTAAATTGTGGTAAGTGCATACAGTGTAATATTATATATTTTTGGAAATGAATTAATTACATCTACATATAACAAAATGAATCTTTTAGAAACATAATACTGAATGAAAAGAGCAAGATGCAGACGACTATGGAGAGCATATTATATTTATTGTTAGATATAAGGAAAAATTAAGCAATATATTGATTATGCATACATACATAGGCAACAGAATTTTTTAAACAAATGATAAATATAAAACTCAAAATAGTGGTTAGTTATGTGGAGAGGTAGGGGTGGAATAGAGAGAATCATATAGATAAATATAAGTTATTGGTAATTTCCAGTTTTTAGGCTGAGTGGTAGATTCATGGGTGTTTTATTATTAAGATTTATAACTTAGACCTAGTTACAAATATTCTTTTAAATGCATCAAATATTACTTCATTTAAAACATTTTAAAGAACAAATTAGGAGCATTTTTATTTTTTATTATGGAAAATTAAGAGCATTTTTTTACATCTAAAGAAAGCAACCAAGTTCATTTTTTAAATGGAAAGGAAAAATACAGAAGGGAGAAAAGTTTGGTGAGCTCCTAAGAGGATCAAGAAAAGGAATACAATTCAGGGAAAAAGAAAAAATCTTCCATTCTAAACTACGTTATTATTTTAATCCTAGATCATTCAGGAAGCTATTCTGGCTAAAACAGGAATTTATTAAGAAGATTATACATTCACCTGCAGTTCACATCAAGTAATTTCCATCCATGTTCCACGTCTACATCTTTAAATAGTTTTTAATGCTCTCCCTTCTCAAATCAATCTCAAACTTCAGAAACTGCCACATAAGGAAGTAGATAGAGCTACTTCTACTGGTGCTAGAGGGGAACCAGTCTCAGTTACATTCTTGGGGTTTTCCTAACTGGTTCTGGGGTCTTATGCAATGCCAAATCTTGAATAGGTGTTGAGGAGGATCATTTGTCTTTACAGGTTATTACTGAGGGACATTGTCCACTTGGCATCTTCAGATTGGCAGTCTCTCTGTGGCTTCTGTGCTTGCCTTAAGACACAGAAATCATTATAATATTTGTAACACCAGGCCTTACATTCCTGTCCCTCAAGTTTATTAAAGCAGACATTCCTTTCTGGGGCCTCATGGGGTGGCTATGGAAAGAAAGGCCCAGCTGCCAGCTGACTTCTCCCACCTTCCTGCCCCCCAGCCCATGGGACATTGCTTTTGAATCTGATGGAAGTCCCATTCTCCCTCAAACACAATTCTCCTATGTGCTTGTGTTTTTAGAAAAGAAAGCTCAAATATCTTGCCAGCTGCCCTGTTTTTAGCTCAACCACATGCTTTCTAGAAGGCGAAGAAGTACAGAATCTGCATCTTCCAGAAAAGGAGAAAAGGAAAAGGTGAAATACAGGAAGAAAAACCCCCGATATTTCAAAATGCTATCTGGAGATAAGCAAAAGTTTTCCAAATAGGACTCAAAAAAACACTAACTGGGGCACCTGGGTGGTTCAGTCAGTTAAGTGTCTGACTCTTGGTTTCAGCTCAGGTCATGATCTCAGGATCCTGGGATCCAGCCCCATGTCAGGCTCCCCACTCAGCAGGGAGTCTGCTTGTCTCCTTTTCTCTCTGCCCCTCTGCCCCCCACCACTAAAATAAATAAATAAATCTTTTAAAAAACTGCACTAACTGTAGAGGGGAAAAATTGGACTCCTTAAAATAAAGAACTGTTGTTTATCAAAATACACTGTTAAGAGAGTAAAAAGGCAAGGCAAAAAAAAAAGAAGAAGATATTTGAAATACATACATCAAATAAAGGGTTCATGTTAAGAATATATAACAAAGTCTTATAAATCAATAAAAAAATGCAGACAATCCAATTGAAAAATTACTTAAAACCAGCACTTCACAAGAGAAGTTATCCTAATGGCCAGTAAACATGAAAAATTGTTCAACTTCCTGTCATCATGAAAATGCAAATTAAAATCATAATGCAATTCCACTCTACATCTACCAGTATGGTTAAAGTGGGACAGACTGACAATACCAAATGTTAGCAAAGATGTGGAACATCTTGATGGAAAACATAAAATGGTACAACCACTTTGGAAAACTGGCATTAACCATTAAAGCTGAACAACTGTAGCAATTCCACTTAGCTATATACCCAAAAGAAATAAATATATATGTTTAACAATAGACATATCTAAGAATGTTTATGGAGGCACTATTTATGATAGCCCCACATGGAAACTAGCCAGATGCTCATCAGCAGTAATCAGATAAAGAGTAGTATATTCATACAAAGGAATAACATACAGCAATGAAAATGAAGAAACTATTTCTACATAAAATATGGAGGAATCTCACCAACCCAACATTAAGTGTAAAAAGACAGACAGAAGAGTACATGTTGTATGATTCAATTTATATAAAGTTTTAAAAGAAGTAAAATTAATTTTTGGTGTTAGAAATCAGAATAGTGGTTTTCTTTGAGATGAATAGTGACTGGGAGTGCATATGAGGAGAGCTTCTAGGGGACTGGCCATTTACTATTTTGGGATCTGGATGCTGGTTCCACAGCTGTGTTCTCTTTATGAAACTTCATTAAACTCTCCACTTAAGATTTGTTCATTTTTCCATATATATGTAATACTTCACTAAAAATTTACCTATAAAATTTTCACCTGAAATTTATCCAGCCACATTGCACCTGCAAATCTGAGGGCCAGACTCTGAAATGTGATTCACCAAAATAACCAATGACTCTTTAAAGCTTTTTAAGTACTGCCCTTCCACTTTTCCTGGTTATACCCCTATGCAGACTTTCCTGGAACACAGAGGACTCAGCAAAATTTCTTTTATAGGTCCTTTTACTGAAACTGAATAAAGTAATCTAGGCACATATGTAGGTTTTCATTAAATATGGTAGGCTGTCACAAATTGGAAAACTTGGTAGTCTATACCTACCTCAGCTGGAAATGAGGGACAGCAATTCATTTGAACCTACTTGCCCAACTTCACTTGATGCCCGAACTCATCCATCTTCTGACAAATTGCAATTATCTTTCTTCTTTTCCTTTTTTTCCTTTTCCAGATTCTCAATTCACACCTTCAACTAACAGAAGATGCCAAACTTTATTGCTCTTACAAAAAAAAGTATGCTTTTTATAGAAAAATTCAGCAATAGAAAAAAAGAACAAAGAAACAGGCAACAGATACCCCCAAATCCCACCACCCAAGTATAACCAGAGTTAGCAATTGGTGAGGTCTCTCTGTAGAATGTATTCAAACAGCAAGAAGGATATATAGAAGAAAGATGGATCATGGATGGATAGAGATGAATATGAATATTTAAGCCACAAATTGGGAGAAGACAAATTGCCATAAATATAGCAGCAAAGGATTAATATCCAGTATATGTAAAAACTCCTATAAACAAAAAAGATGCACAACTCAATTAAAAAGTGGGAAAATGATATGAAGACAATTTACACAGTATGACACACAAAAGAACTGATAAACATATGAAAAGATGGTAAATCTTACATGTAATCAACAAATTAAAAGTAGAGGGGAACCTGGGTGGCTCAGTTGGTTAAGCATCTACCTTCAGCTTGGGTCAGGATCCCGGGGTCCTGGGATTGAGCCCCATGTTAGACTCTCTGCTCAGAAGAGAGCCTGCTTCTCCCTCTCCCTCTGCCCCTCTCTCCCCACCCCACTCATGCTCTCTCTCTCTCTCTCTCGTTTACTCTCTATATATCTCAAATCAATAAATAAAATAAAATAAGTTAAAAGTAGGGTGACACAAAGTAAAAGGAATGGGACACATTCCCACATGTATGCAATCTTATTGCTAATATTTCACAACAATCATATTGGCAAAAATTAAGTGAATTTTAAAAAGTTAATTAGGTGGTAATATGAAATATTGGTAAAAATGTGAAGAAAAAGAAAAGGAAAAAGGAAAGAAAAAGGAAAAGTTTGCAGTATAAATCAGTACAACTACACTGGACATTAATTCAGAAATACCTAGTAATATTAAATATTGATGTCCAAGAGAAAGAAAGACACATGTTCACAAAAAGACTTCTACAATAATGTTTATAGCCACTGTATTAGTTATCCATTGCTACATAACAAATTACATCAGAATTTAGTGGCTTAAAACAACAAATATTATCTAACAGTCTCTGTAGTTTCAGGCATGGTTTAGTTGAATGCCTCTGCCTCAAGGTCTCTCACAGGGCTGCAATTAATGCATCATCTGGGGCTGTGCTCTTATCTGAAAGATCAATTAAAGGGAGCAGATCACAAAAGGTCATGCATACCAGGAGACAGAGATAGTTTGGGGCCATTTTTTTTTTTATTATTAAACCTTTAAAAATTTTAATCCCAGTAGAGTTAACATACAGTGTCATATACAGGTGTACAATATAGTAATTCAAATATTCTATATATTACTCAGTGCTCATCATGATAAGCGTTCTTTTAATCTCTTTCACCTATTTACCCATCCCTCCACCCATTTCCCCGCTGGTAACTATCAGTTTGTTTTCTATAGTTAAGAGTCTGTTTTTTGGTCTCTTTTTTTCCCTTTGTTTGGTTTCTTAAATTCCACATGTGAGTGAAATGATAAGGTTTTGTTTTTCTCTGACTGACTTATTTGGCTTAGCATCGCCCTCGAGATCCATCCACGTTGTTACAAATGGCAAAATTTCATTCTTTTTTATGGCTGAATAATGTTCCATTGCGTATATATGCCACTTCCTCTTTATCCATTCCTTAATCAATGGACACATGGGCTGCTTCCATAATTTGGCTGTTGTAAATAATGCTGCAACAAACATAGGGGTGCATGTATCTTTTCCAATTAGTGTTTTCATATCGTTTGGATAAATACCCAGTAGGGAAATTACTGGATCATATGGAATTTCTATTTTTAACTTTTCTGAGGAAACTCCATACTGTTTTCCACAGTGTTTGCACCAATTTGCATTACCACCAACAGTGTATGAAGGTTCCTTTTTCTCCACATCCTTGGCAACACTTGTTTCTTGTGTTTTTGATTTTACCCATTCTGACAGGTGTGAGGTGATATCTCATTGTGGTTTTGATTTGCATTACCCTGATGATGAGTGATGTTGATCTTTTCATGTGTCTGTTCGCCATCTGGATGTCTTCTTTGGAGACATGTCTGTTCATGTCTCTTGCCCATTTTTAATTGGATTATTTTTTAGGGAGTTGAGTTGTATAAGTGTTTATATATTTTGAATATTAACCCTTTATTGGATATATCATTTGCAAATATCTTGTCCCATTCAATAGGTTGTCTTTTAGTTTTGTTGATAGCTTCCTTTGCTGTGCAGAAGACTTTTATTTGGATGTAGTGTCAATACTTTATTTTTGCTTTTGTTTCCCTTGCCTCAGGAGACACAGCTAGAAAAAAAATGTTGCTATGGCAGATGTCAGAGAAATTATTGTCTGTGCACTCTTATAGGATTTTTGTGGTTTCAGGCCTCACATTGAGGTCCTTAATCCATTTTGAGTTTATTTTTATTTATGGTATAAGAAAGTGGTCCAGTTTCATTATTTTGCATGTAGTTGTCCAGTTTTCCCAATACCAGTTGTTGAAGAGACTTTTTCCCATTTCATATTCTTGCCTCCTTTGTTGAAGACTAATTGACCATATAATCGTGGGTTTATTTCTGGGCTCTGTGCTGTTCAATTGATCTATGTGTCTATTTTTGTACCAGTACCATACTGTTTTGATTACTACAGCTTTATAGTGTATCTTGAAATCTGGGATTCTGATACCTCCAGCTTTGCTTTTCTTTCTCAAGATTGCTTTGGCTATTGGGGGTCTTTTGTGGTTCCATACAAATTTGAGGGTTGTTTGTTCTAGTTCTGTAAAAAATGCTGTTGTTGTTTTGATAGTGATTGCATTAAATCTGTAGATTGCTTTGGGTAGTATGGACATTTTAACAATATTGGTTCTTCCAACCCATGAGCATGGAATATTTTTCCATTTCTTTGTGTCCTCTTCAATTTCTTTCATGTGTGCTTTATACTTTTCAGAGTATGGGTCTTTCACCTCTTTGGTTAGGTTTAATCCTAGCTATTTTATTATTTTTGGTGCAATTGTAAATAGGATTGTTTTCTTAATTTCTCTTTGTGCTGCTTCATTATTGGTTTATAGAAATGCAATGGATTTCCGTACATTGATTTTGTATCCTGTGACCTTACTGAATTCATGTATCAGTTCTAGTAGTTTTTTTGGTGGTCTTTAGTGTTTTCTATATATAGTATCATGTTATCTGCAAGTGAAAGTGTATTTCTTCCTACCAGTTTGGGTGCTTTTTATTTCTTTCTGTTGTTTGATTGCTGAGGCTAGGATTTCCAGCACTATGTTAAATAAAAGTGGTGAGAGTGGACATCCCTGTCTTGTTCATGACCATAGAGAAAAAGCTCTCAGTGTTTCCCCATTGAGTATGATGTTTGCTGTGGGTTTTCAGATATGGCCTTTATGATGTTGAGTTATGTTCCCTCTAAACCTACTTTGTTGAGGGTTTTGGTTTGTTTTTTTTTAATCATGATTGGATGTTGTACTTTGTCAAATTCTTTTTCTATTGAAAGGATCACATGGCTTTTATCCTTCTCTTATTGATGTGATGTATCATGTTGATTGATTTGCAAATATTGAACCAATCTTGCATCCCAGGACTAAATCCCACTTTAATGTGGTGAATAATTTTTTAAATATATTGTTGGATTTGCTTTGCTAGTATTTTGTTGAGGATTTTTTACATCTATGTTCATTAGGGATATTGGCCTGTAGTTTTCTTTTCTTGTGGTGTCTTTATCTGGCTTTGGTGTTAGGGTAATGCTGGCTTCATAGAATGAATTTAGAAGTTTTCCTTCCTCTTCTATTTTTTGGAATAATTTGAGAAGAATAGGATATTAACTCTTCTTTAAATGTTTGGTAGAATTCACCTGTGAAGCCATCTGGCCCTGAACTTTTGTTTGTTGGGAGTTTTTTGATTACTGACTCAATTTCATTGTTGCTAATAGGTCTGTTCTAATTTTCTATTTCTTCCTGATTCAGTTTTGGGAGGTTATATGTTTCTAGGAATTTATCTGTTTCTTTTAGGTTGCCCAATTTGTTGGCATATACTTTTTTTTAATATTCTCTTATGATCCTTTGTATTTCTGTGGTATTGTTTGTTATTTCTCCTATTTTGTTTATTCATTTGAGAGGGAGAGAGACAGACAGAGCATGAGCAGGGGAGAGAGGCAGAGGCAGAAGGAGAAGCGGACTTCCTACCAAGCTGGGAGCCCAATGTGGGGCTCGACGTGGGGCTTGATCCCAGTACCCTGGTATCATGACCTGAGCCGAAGGTAGACACTTAACCATCTGAGCCACCCAGGCACCCTACTCTTATTTTGTTTATTTGAATCCTCTCTCTTTCTCTTTCTTTGATGAATCTAGCTAAAAGGTTTATCAATTTTGTTGATCTTTTCAGAGAAACTGCTCCTAGTTTCATTGATGTGTTCTATTGCTTTTTTGGTCTCTATTTTGTTTATCCCTATTCTACTCTTTATTATTTCCTTCCTTCTACTAGTTTGGGATTTTGTTTTTTCTTCTTTTTCTAGCTCCTTTAAGTGTATGGTTAGGTTGTGTATTTGAGATTTTTCTTGCTTCTTGAGTTAGTCCTCTATTGTTATAAACTTCCCTCTTAGAACACTTTTGCTGCATCAATTTGGGGCCATTTAGAGGTTGCCTACCACAGCATCTTTATTCATAACAGGCCCACCCAGTTTAGACATCCATCAATAAGAGAATGGATAAACAATCTATGATGCATTCATAAAATAGAATACACTCAGTAATAAAAAGGCTGAATGAAGGAAGCTTTACACAAAAGAATACATAGTGCAGGGGCGCCTGGGTGGCTCAGTTGGTTGAGGAGCTGCCTTTGGCTCGGCTCAGGTCGTGATCCCGGAGTCCTGGGACCGAGTCCCACATTGGGCTCCCCGCTCAGCAGGGAATCTGCTTCTCCCTCTGACCCTCTCCCCTCTCATGCTCTCTTTCACTCTCTCTCTCAAATAAATAAATATTGAAAAAAGAATACATAGTGCATAATTTAATTTATATGAAGTTTTATAACAAGCAAAACTGCCAGTCTATAGTGGAAATAAGCAGAACAGTGGTTGCCTGTGTGTGGGGGGTAATAGTTCGGGAAGAAGTATGAAGGAACTTTCTGGGTTGATGCTAAAGTTCTGTGTCTTTCCTTTTTTTTTAAAGATTTTATTTATTTGTTTGACAGAGAGACACAGGGAGAGAGGGAACATAAGCAGGGGGAGTGGGAGAGGGAGAAGCAGGCCTCCCGCTGAGCAGGGAGTCTGATGCGGTGCTCGATCCCAGGACCCTGGGATCATGACCTGAGCCGAAGGCAGATGCCCAACGACTGAGCCACCCAGGTGCCCCTAATGTTCTGTGTCTGGATAAGGGTTTTGACAATGCAAGTATGTGCGTTTGTCAAAATTTGTTAAATTACCACTTAAAATTATATTTAATTACATGTGCATTTTATTACATGTAAGTTTTTACCTCAAAAGAAAAAAAATATAAACAAATATTCAACTGTATTTAATGGGGTGTGTGCTGAAATATTTAGGAATGAAGTGTACTGATATCTGCAACTTTGAAATGCATCAAAAAAATAAGATGGATTAGGGGTGCCTAGGTGGCTCAGTCAGTTAAGTGTCTGATTCTTGGTTTCAGCTCAGGTCATGATCTCACACATATGAGATCAGGCCCCGCATCGGGCCCTGCATTGGGCTCCCTGCTCAGTGCACAGTCTGCTTCAGATTCTTCTCCCTCTGCCTCTCCCTACTCATGTGTGCTTTCTCTTTCTCTCTAAATATTTAATTAAAATCTTTTTTAAAACATAAGATGAACTGATGAGTTATCAGAGAAATGGGTAGATGGATAGTTATATATGATAAAACAAGTGTAGTAAATGTGGGTGGGAATGCAAACTGGGTACAGCCAGTTTCCTTAAGAAGTTAAAAATAGAACTACCCTATTATCCAGCAATTGCACTACTGGGTATTTACCCCAAAGATACAAATGTAGTGATCTGAAGGAGTACCTGCACCCCAATTTTTATAGCAGCAATGTCCACAATAGCCAAACTATGGAAAGAGCCTAGATGTCCATCGACAGGTGAATGGATAAAGAAGATGGTGTGTGTGTGTGTGTGTGTGTGTGTATAAATGGAATATTTATTGGAATATTACTCAGCCATCAAAAGGATGAAATCTTACCATTTACATCAACGTGGATGGAACTGGAAGGTATTATGCTGAGCAAAATAGGTCAATCAGAGAAAGGCAATTATCATATGGTTTCACTCATATGTGGAATATAAGAAATAATGCAGAGGATCATAGGGGAAGGGAGGGAAAACTGAATGGAAGAAATCAGAGGGGGAGAAAAACCATGAGAGACTCTTAATTATAGGAAACAAACTGAGGGTTGCTGGAGGGTATGTGGGTGGGGGGTGGGGTAACTGGGTGAAAGGCATTAAGGAGGGCACGAGATGTGATGAGCCCTGGGTGTTATATGCAACTGATGAATTACTAAGCTCTACATCTGAAACTAATGATGTACTATATGTTGGTTAATTGAATTTAAATTAGAAAAAACAAGTATAGTAAAATATTAATTATAGAATTTAGGTGGTAGGTACATGTAAATTCACTGTACAATTTTTCAACTTTTCTGTATGCTTGGAATAAACAATAATAAATAATAAATGTTGGAGAAAAATTTAAGATGCATATCCCATATTACCCAGCAATCCAATTCTAGGTATTTGCCCTACAGAGAAATCTCAAACATGAGTATAGGTAGACATGTGCAAGGATGTTCACTACAGCGCTGTACGTAATAGTAAAAAAGTGGAACCAACTCACCTGTTCCTCAGTAAAGGAATGGATAGATCAATTGTGATTTATTCATGCAATGGAATATAACATACAATGGAACTAGATCTACATCAATCAACTTGAATAAATCTGAAAAACAATGTTGAGTTTAAAATACAAGCTGCAAAATCATGCATACACCATGAGACCATTTATGTAAAAACAAGGTAAGTATGGTTTATGGCTAGTGTCATATGAAAGAAACCTATAAAAACATCCATTGGAGGGGTGCCTTGCTGGCACAATCAGTAAAGAATGTGACTCTTGATCTCAGGGTTGTGAGTTTTAGCCCCACATTGGGTGTAGAGATTACTCAAAAAAAAAAAATCTTTAAAAATATCCATTGGAGGCGCCTGGGTGGCTCAGGTGTTAAGCGTCTGCCTTTGGCTCAGGTCATGGTCCCAGAGTCCCTGGGATCGAGCCCTGCATCGGGCTCCCTGCTCAGCGGGAAGCCTGCTTCTCCCTCTCCCGCTCCCCCTGCTTATGTTCCGTCTCTCGCTGTGTCTCTCTCTGTCAAATAAATAAATAAAATCTTTAAAAAATATATCCATTGGGGCGCCTGGGTGGCTCAGATGGTTAAGCGTCTGCCTTTGGCTCAGGTCATGATCCCGGGGTCCTGGGATCGAGTCCCGCATCGGGCTCCCTGCTCAGTGCAGAGCCTGCTTCTCCTCCTCCCTCTGCCATTCCCTCTGCTTGTGCTCTTCTATCTCTCTGTCAAATAAATAAATAAAATCTTTAAAAAAAAGAAAGAAGAAAAAAATATATATATCCATTGGAATAATATATACCAACCTCAGAATGACTGCCCCTCTGAGAGTAAAGGATGTGAGATAGGGCTCTAAAAGTATCTTTAATGCATTATGTCTTTCAAAAAAATATTTGCAGCAATTATGGAAATATATTAATATGTTTAATCTTAGTGGTGGATTTATACTCCTTTAAGCAATTACCATGTGCCAGAAACTTTGCTAAATGTTTTATATATTTTCTATCTCATTTAATCCTCAAATGAAGTGGATTACCATTCATATCCATTTTCCAAATAAGGAGCCTAAGGCTTAAGGAGATTAAATAATTTAACCAACATCTGGGGCTCCTGGCTGGCTCAGCTAGTGGAGCATGCAACTCTTGATCTTGGGGTTTTAAGTTCAAGCCCCACGTTGGGTGTAGAGATTACTTCAAAAAAATAATAAAATCTTTAAGAAAATAATTTATCCAACACCATACATGCTAGCAGATCCAGGAAATCTAACTGCAGAGTGTATATTTTTGACCACTCTATATTTGTCACCTGATTAACCCTGTGGATTGGTGTCTAAACCTCATGGAGAGAGAGGTTTCAAGCAGGATATGAGGGGCTGATTTTATAAGGGATGCCATGAGACACAGGGGGACAAAAGGTGACACAAGGTGGAGAAAATGGAACTTGTCTTTACTTCTACACAGAATACAATATATCTCTACCAATTCAAAGATTGGAAGAAGCAAGAGACACAACTCTTTATGCAGATATTGGTGTTCTCATGGTGGATGTTATCCTCTGCTGTGTGTTGAATTGTGTTCCCCCAAAAGATCTAAGTCCTAACCCCCAGTACCTGTACATGTGACCTTCTTTGGAAATAGGGTCTTTGCAGTTGTAATCAAGTTAAGATGAGGTCATATTGGATACTCCTCTCTCTTGCCCTTGCATGTTTTTAGGCACTTTAGAGAACAGTCAGAGCCCTGATGGCCCAAGTCCTTGGCGTACTACCTCTGCAGATTCCTGAGTTATGCTGAAAACACATTCCAGGTAACTGCACCTTTGTTTGTTCTTTTATAACTAGGTACCTAGTAAAGTGGAATTTAAAAAAATTATGTCATAAAGACTGTGACTCACTCTGGGCAGGTTTTTTATTACTCTTAGCTAAGGAATTACAAGATCTTTTTTTCTGTGTTTTAGCATTGTTATTCAGAGTTCTGAAGAGTCTTTGGGAGGGAGTAGACCCAATTAGCATAAGAAGGCAAGGTGCTTTCAGAGAGGAAAGGAGCAGAGAATTCAATCCCTTCTTGCTTAGATTTAAAGTTTAGAAATCTGTTGGAGTGGTAAGAAAGGAGCCAGTGGTCCCAAAGGAGAAATTACCTGGATGGCTAGCAAGAATCTAGGCTTTTTATCTAGGCCCTTAATCTCAACACCAGAACCTAAGGGTTCTTGAGGGTTGGACTGGTTCTAAAGTTTAAAGCCCCAGGACTGAACCTGGCAGGCACAATGGTATGTTTTCAGGGTCAACAGCTAAGAATGAAGGATTAACTCAAAGAGCTGTAACCTTGGCACTCCAAACTCTTGCACTGTGCAGGATAAGGGGGAGATGGCAAGAGAAGTAACAGAGCTAGTGGACTGAATGGACTTTCTAGATCTCTCTCTTTCTGCCTAGAGTTTAGAAATAGGACTCATCACCTTGGAATGAATAGGTACCTAGTTTCTTTACTAAGTTAGCAGGGACAGAGGTCTCAAAAGGGAGATGGCAACTTCTTATTAACAAAAGCAGATGAGTACTTAAACGGTTGATCAGAGACAAAAGACAAGTAACCATTATTTATACTCTTAAGTGGTAAAGTGGGTCGTAACTCCATTCAATGAGTATTTACTGTCTATTATACATGAGGCACAGTACCAGACTCTAAGACTACTGTAGTGTGCAAAAGAAATGTAGTTCCTGTGCTCTTAGCTTATGCTCTTGTAGAGGAGACAGACACTAAATGGACTGGATAAAATTCAGTTTCTCTGCCAGCTCATTGGTTCATGTAGCCCAAATGTGACCTCCAAAACTACAAATTTATATCCTTATCAGTTCAGCACCTGTAGTTAACTACAGGAGGGTCTGGGTCCCCTTCCAAACTCTTAGGGAAGAGAAGCTGATTAGCTTAGCTTAGATGAGGTGTCTATCCTGGTCCAATCAGCTGCAGTCTGGGAATGAGGTGATAATGGCACATTGCCCATTCAGTGGGGCAGTGGGAAGGCTCTATAAGAAGTGAGTATAGGGAGTAAGGCAATTGAAAACAATGAACCAGCTTTACATATTGGATTTCACAATATGTATCAAGTAATTACAATAACCTATACAATGCCTAATATAATTTAATAATATCAAGTCCTGGGGCACCTGGGTGGCACAGTTGGTTAAGCATCCAGCTCTTGGTTTCAGCTCAGATCATGATCTCAGGGTCATGGGATTGAGCCCCACATTGGGCTCCACACTCAGCATAGACTCTCCTTAGAGTTTCTCTCTCCCTCTGCCCTCCCCCTCCCCACTCTCAATCTCTCAAATAAATAAATAAATCTTTAAAAAAATAATATTAAGTCCTTCCAATAAGCAAGTGATTCTTTCTTCCCAAAGAAAAATTAAAGCCCCAAATATATCCAAAGCATCTTATCTCTCTCATTTTTTTAGTCAGAGGAATCTCACATGGGTGCCTGGTGGGAGCCCAAATTCCTAATTCTGTTGTCATGTCCTTGGCTGTCTTCTGCCTCTGTTTTGTTTTGTTTGGCTTTGGAAAGAAGTCCTCAAGAAGAGGAGAGGCCTAGCTCTTGCTGAGATGAACCTTAGAGCTGCCCTGGTCTTTCCTACTCTGTGTCAGATGCCAAGATCTACAAACTGGCCAGTGAGTGATCATCAGGCCCCTTCCTATGATCTCTGCCCACCCTCCAAACCTCCATAGGATATTGAGAGGCATCCACTACCATTCCCCAGATAGTAAGCAGAGGTACTGGCATCACCACATCATGTGTGTATATATCAACCACAGGTGACTGAGCCACACTAGATGTTAATTGTGCTCCATGAGAAGAAAATTTGCAATGCAGGATCAGGAAGATCTCTAGGTTTATTTATTTATTTATTTATTTATTTATTTTAAGATTTTATTTATTTATTTGACAGAGAGAAAGAGAGCACAAGTGGGGGAGGGGTGTGGCAGGCAGAGGGAGAAGCAGGCTCCTCACTGAGCAAGGAGCCCAATGTAGGACTCGATCCCAGGGCCCTGGGATCATGACCTGAGCCGAAGGTAGGCGTTTAACCAACTGAGCCACCCAGGTGTCCCAGGAAGATTTCTAGGTCTTATCCCAGTAAGAGGAACTAGAACGTGTACGAGCCACAAGGAATCTAAAAGGGATGAATCTTTCCAGCTTAAGGTCTAAACTACAGACTGGCCAATTAAGCTCCTTTGTCACTTTCCCTCTGGGCTCATACCCTGGGTTCTGTTCCTCTCAGTCTTACTACCCTGACTATGGGCAGTAGGAGGCAGAGAAAACTTTTTTTTTTTTTTTAAGTAATTTCTATACCCAATGTGGGGCTTGAACTCATGATCCCAAGATCGAGAGTCAGATGCTCCTGACAGAGCTAGCCCCTAGAAAACTTTTTCATAAGGCTCAAAGTAGTGATTCTTAACCAGGGATGACTTTGTACCCTCCCCACCACCATGCCCAGAGGACATCTGGCAATGCCTGGAGACAGTTTTGGTAGTCACAAGTGTGTTGGGAGGAGGTACCACTGACATCTACTTGGTAAAGGTCAAGGATGCTACTAAACATTCTACAATATACAGAACAGCTCTCCAAACAAAGAATATCAATAGTACTGAAGTTGAGAAGCCTTGGCCTAGAGGGCTTAGAGCAGAATATGCCTCACTCCCATCAGGCCTCCGATCTTTTGGACTCCATTCAAGTTCCCTCTTAGCCTGCTCAGTGAAGGATAATGGTCTAGGGATGAACATTTCTACCCCACTACCTGCACAGGAAAAAAGGCACAGTCCAATAGGTTAACTAGAGAGAGAAAGATGTCCAAACAAGGACAAAGTCAAGACAGAGATATGCCAAAAGAGAGATCCCCATAGCAACAGCTTTTAACTTCTCAGCTCTTACCTCATAAAACTCCACCCCTAGAAGAGTGATTCAATTCTGTGTCCTTGAATATTATTACAAGAGCTCCATTTTGGGAGTAGATGGGAATAAGGAAAACTTGAACTCTTCCCATGAACCCAAGTAAGTTGTAAACTTCCAAAATCTAAGCCTTTGTCTCCAGCTAGAATGTCGTTTCCCACCATCTTGGCCTGTCTAAATCCTACTAAACTTTTAAGGCCCACATCAATGTTTCCTTACCTGATCCCCCATAACTCCCCAGCTCTTCAAAGTTGGATATCTTTTTATAGCACATATTACTTTCTACTTTGTATTAGGGTTATTTGATTCACAAGAGATTTTCAGCTTTTGCATTTGATTTTTATAACATCTGCATAGTCATATATATTAACACACCCACACCATATTTTTTGACTGAATTTGAACTTGAATCCATCAGACAACAAACATTTCAAGCTATTGCCTGCCATTCAACCCTCCAGTTCCTACAGTGAAACCATCTTGGTAGAACAGATTTTGCACAGTGATCAAATGTTTTATTATATTTTCTCTTATTTTATAAAAATACAAATGGAAAGCCAAAAAAGTGAAAGGGCTAATACTACAATTTAGACAAAGACTAATATCATTAAACATGTCAAAAGCAATGACTTGAGGCAAACATATTAGAGCAGCTGGTCAACAGGGGATTCAACTGTGAAGGAAAAGAACAAGGTAAAAGAATATGGGCAGATGACTGAAAATACATCATTGAAAATTGAGTCAAAAAAGGTACAGTGTAATGATGAAGGAAATGGAGAATTTTTTAAGATTTTAGTCTGAGAATCAGTATAGATTTCTAATATATATATATGGGCTTCTAGAATCAAAGAAATTCACCATTCCACAGAGCTATCGATTAGGGCACAACTACTATGTATAGTGCTATCAAATGAAAAAAGAAGACTGGTGTTCAACTTCCTTTGAACAAATTTGTCAAGAGAGTTGAAAAGAAGGGCACCTGGGTGGCTCAGTTGTTTAAGCGGCTGCCTTTGGCTCAGGTCATCTCAGGGTCCTGGGATCAAGCCCTGCGTCCAGCTCCCTGCTCAGCTGGGAGCCTGCTTCTCCCTCTCCCTTTGCTCCTCCCCACTCATGCACTCTCTCTCTCTCTCAAATAAATAAATAAAATCTTAAAAAAAGAGAGAGTTGAAAAGATACCTCAAAGTCAACATGAAAGTTCCCTGCTTAATCCTTTGAAAGTCATTATCAAGTCCTTCTTCCCAACATTAAAACCAGAAATGCTTGAAGAACTAATGGCCAAATTTTTTCAAAATTTGTTGATTATAAAACCACAGACCTTTTTTTCAGCCCTTGACTAAATTGTAAGCTCAAGTGCTAGGACTTGGCCTAAGGGTTCTAGGACTATAGGTTCTCACCATAAATTAAGCATAAAGTATTAAATTAATGAATGTAATAAATAAATGAACCTCACTATTTTCCAACAAATATTTGCTGAGGTCCACAGAAGAGATAATACAGTTCTTGAAAGTAGAATGCTTTCAAGTGTAAGGCTTACTTGTGAAAGGAACTTCTGTTCCCAAAGATTATAGTGTTTCCAACAAGAAGTCTGCTATCATCCTTAACATTGTTCTGTACGTAAATTATCTTCTTTTAAAAACAAGCTTTTTTAAGATTTTCTCTTCATCATTGGTTTTAAGAAATTTCATTATTGACATGACTTAGTGTAGTTTTCTGCCTGTTTCTTCTGCTTGGGGTTTTGTTTTTGCTTTTGTTTTTTAGTTTCTTGGATCTGTGGTTTTCTAATTTTCAACAAATTTGGAAAAATTTCAGCCAATAGTTCTTCAAATATTTTTTTCTGACACCCTCCCCCTTTCTGGGACTCCAATGACATGTGTATTAAGGCCTCTTGAAGTTGTCTCACAGCTCACTAATGCTCTGTTCATTTTTTTTCAGTCTTTTTTCTCTGTGTGTTTAACTTTAGAGAGTTTCTTTTTTAAAAAAACTTTTTTTTCTCTCTTTTTCTAAAGATTTATTTTAGAGAGAGAGTGCATGTGAGTGGGCAGGGGGGCAGAAGGAGAGGGAGAGAGAGAATCCTCAAGCAGACTCCCCATGAATGCAGAGCCTGACTCAGGGCTCTATCCCAGGACCCTGAGATCATGACCTAAGCTGAAACCAAGAGCTGGCCACTTAACCAACTGAGCCACCCAGGCACCCCATAACTAGATAGTTTCTATTGTTATATTTTCAAGTTCATTAATCTTTTCTTCTGCAATGTCCAATGTCCAAAAAAATCTTAAAGCAACTTGTTTTTAAAAAGATACTTTATAGAGGTGCCTGGGTGGCTCAGTTGGTTAAGGGGTTGACTCCTGATTTTGGCTCAGGTCATGATCTTGGGGGTCCTGGGATCCAGCCCCGCATCGGGCTCTGTGCTCAGTAGGGAGTCTGCTTGAGGATCCTCTCTCTCCAAATAAAAGATACTTCATGTACAGAACAATGATAAGGATGATAGCAGACTTCTTGTTGGAAACAATATAATCTTTTAGAACAGAAGCTTCCTTACCAGGCAAGGTCTGACATCTTAGCTTATGCACTAAAACCCTATGAATGAATGAATGAATGAATGAATGAATGAATGAATGAATGCCTGACTGCCTGTAGCACTTATTATAAAAATATGTACATGTTAATTTGTTCTTCAGTATCCTGTAACAATTCTTGAATTATTATTTTCATTTTTACTTGTTTATGCCGTCTCTCTTCTTCTGTAGTCTCTGTCCACCATAAGCAGGGACTATAATTGTGTGTTTCTCTTTTTCCCAAGTAGCAGCATTAGTATAATTATTTTGCCCAGGTTTCCTGACTCTCAGTCCAATACTCTTGTTTAACTATTCCACTAACCAGCATCCTTAACATAAATAGTTTACCAAGGTAATTATAAGTATCCCTTGGCATATGCAAGGATGTATTCTTGAAAAGGCATGTATGGTTTTTTTCTTTTTAAAGATTTTTATTTATTTATTTGTCAAAGAGAGAGAGAGAGAGCACAAGCAGGGGGAGCAGCAGAGGGAGAGGGAGAAGCAGACTCCTCACTGAGAAAGGAGCCCGATGCAGGACTTGATCCCAGGACTCTGGGTTCATGACGTGAGCCGAAGGCAGATGCTTAACGACTGAGCCACCCAAGCATCCCAAAGGCATGCATGGTTTAAAATTGTGCAAATCAAAAGCAATTTTCTCTCAAGAAATTATGGTAAAAGATATTATTATGCCATTTCCATTTCAGCTAGGTAAAAGTTTTGCTATAGAAGTAACATGTGCTAACTATCCCTAAATGCACACACTCCCAAATGAGGTAATCATTATTAAAAATATGGTGTGGACTCTTTCACAATTTTCTCCAGGTCAATAGGAATAAATGTAACGCATTATTTTTAATAGCTGCATAATATACTTTAGTGTGGATATACCATACTTTATTCAACTATTCTTCTATTGATGGGCACGCAGGTTTCTTGGTGCTTTTATTTCTGTAGGATAGACTCCAAACAGCTTGGTCAAAGGGTAAGTGTATGTAGCAGACAAAATCAGTTGGCATTTTCCCGCCTCTTTCTTGCTAACAGAATGCTAATTTTGTTCAGGTATTAGGCAGAGAACCCTAACCTCAAGGAAGGTGGTCCTGCTCCCTGGTATGTATGTGACATGTGATTCAGTTATGGCAAAGGAGATGCATGGACAAGTTTTCTGGGGGATGTCTGGAAAAAACTGCCCTTCTTTCAGAAAAGGAGAATGGCACCTCCCTTGCTTCCCTGGCCACTGCCATTCTCCTTTTCTACCTTTGAATGCAGTTGTGATATTTAGATTCAACAGCCCATCTTACACACATGAAGTAAAAAGCCTAGGGATAAAAAGACAATATGTCAAAGATGGTGGATTAGAAGGAGGGAAAAAAAGCCTATATTCTTGAGACCTTGTTGAGCAGCTGATCCAATGTGTGTCCCTCCATATTTCTTGATATGTGAGAAAGAAAAACAAACCGCTGTTTGTTTAAGCCACTATTAGTCAGATATCCTGTCACTTGCAGCCCAAACCATTCTGAACTAATACTGTAGATTTTTAATTTTATTAGATTCTTCAGATTACATTCAAAAAAGGTAGTGTGAGTCCTACTTCTATCAGCAATGGATGGAAGCAGGTAAATAGACATTCATCTGGAATTTATTTTTGTATATGGCATAAGGTAGAGATTTTTGTTTTCTTCTAGTTGGATGACCAATTTTGAAAGCACCGATTATTAAATAAACTATCCTTTTTGCACAGAATTGAAACAGATACTTTATTTTTATTTTTTAAAGTTTTTATTTTAATTCATTAATGTACACTGCTATATTAGTTTCAGGTGTATAATACAGTGACTCAACACTTCTATACATCACTCAGTGCTTATCACGACTATTGCACTCTTTAATCCCCATCACCTATTTAACCCATGCCCCCACCCCCTTCCCCTCTGGTAACGATCAGTTGGTTCTCCATAATTAAGAGTCTGTTTCTTGATTTGTTTCTCTCTCTCTTTCTCTTATTTTCCCCTTCACTCGTTTGTTTGTTTCTTACATTACACATATGAGTGAAATCATATGGTATTTGTCTTTCTCTAACTGGCTTATTTTGCTTAGCATCATACTCTCTAGCTTTATCCATGTTGTTGCAAATGGCAAGATTTCATTCTTTTTAATGGCTGAATAATATCCCATTGTATATATTTATACCATGTCTTCTTTATCCATTCATCAATTAATGGACACTTAAGCTGCTTCCATATTTTGGCTATTGTAAAAAATGCTGCAGTAAACATAAGGGTGGGGGTGCCTGGGGGGTTCAGTCTGTTAGGCGTCTGCCTTCGGCTCAGGTCATGATCTCAGGGTCCTGGGATTGAGCCTCATGTCAGGTTCCCTGCTCAGGAGGGCATCTGCTTCTCCCTCTCCCTCTGCCTCCTACCCCCTGCTCATGTTCTGTCTCTGTCTCTCACTCTCTCTGTAAAATAAACAAACAAACAAACATAAGGGTGCATATATCCCTTTGAATTAGTGTTTTTGTAGTGTGATTGCTGGATTGTAGGGTAGTTCTATTTTTAATTTTTTGAGGACCTTCCATACTGTTTTCCACAGTGGCCACACCAGTTTGCATTCCCACCAAAAGTGCATGAGTATTCCTTTTTCTCCACATCCTCACCAATACTTTTTATTTCTTGTATTTTTGATTTTACCCATTCTGACAGGTGTGAGGTGATATCTCATTGTCATTTTGATTTGTATTTCCTTGATGGTAAGTGATGATGATTATCTTCTCATGTGCCTGTTGGCCACCTGTATGTCTTCTTTGGGGAAATGTCTGTTCATGTATTCTGCCCATTTTTATTGGATTATTTGGTTTTTGGGTGTTGAGGTTTTTTTGGCATTGAGTTTTATAAATTCTTTATGTATTTTGGATACTAACCCATTTACAATTGCACCAAAAAATAATAAAATAGCTAGGATTAAACCTAACCAAAGAGGTGAAAGACCCGTACTCTGAAAACTATAAAACACTGATGAAAGAAATTGAAGAGGACACAAAGAAATGGAAAAATATTCCATGCTCATGGGTTGGAAGAACCAATATTGTTAAAATGTCCATACTACCCAAAGCAATCTACAGATTTAATGCAATCACTATCAAAACAACAACAGCATTTTTTACATAACTAGAACAAACAACCCTCAAATTTGTATGGAACCACAAAAGACCCCCAATAGCCAAAGCAATCTTGAGAAAGAAAAGCAAAGCTGGAGGTATCAGAATCCCAGATTTCAAGATACACTATAAAGCTGTAGTAATCAAAACAGTATGGTACTGGTACAAAAATAGACACATAGATCAATTGAACAGCACAGAGCCCAGAAATAAACCCACGATTATATGGTCAATTAGTCTTCAACAAAGGAGGCAAGAATATGAAATGGGAAAAAGTCTCTTCAACAACTGGTATTGGGAAAACTGGACAACTACATGCAAAATAATGAAACTGGACCACTTTCTTACACCATACATAAAAATAAACTCAAAATGGATTAAGGACCTCAATGTGAGACCTGAAACCACAAAAACCCTACAAGAGAACATAGGCAGTAATGTCTTTGACATAGGCCCTAGTAACTTCTTTCTAGCTATGTCTCCTGAGGCAAGGGAAACAAAAGCAAAAATAAACTGTTGAGACTCCATCAAAATAAAAAGCTTCTGCACACTGAAGGAAACAATCAACAAAACTAAAAGTCATCCTACAGAATGGGAGAATATATTTGCAAATAACATATCTGAAACATATTTTAATGTTTCTGTAGTTACTGCTTTCAATTTCTGTATCTTCCTCTCACACCCTTTTTCCCCATACCCAGGTTTTATTGCCTCAGGGGAAGGGAATGTGGAAGGACAAAAAGCAGATTTCACTTGCCAATCTCTTTGTTTTTGTGTTTCAAAAGCCCATGTCCTTAGGGGAGGAGATTAGGGGCAAAGACAAAGTGTCTTGGTCAGAAAATATGAAGGGCAAAGGATTTTATCCAGCTTAGAGAGAGATTCTAGCACTTCCTGTCCTTAGGGCTGGGGATAACGTAATGCTATTAGGGAGACCCATGGGTCCTGGTAGGGGGACCCATGCTTCCTGGCACCATCTCTGGATAGACAGGAACACTTGAGAAAACAGGGGCTGTTCTATGCAGCCTTAACAAAAATTCCCAAGCCACTGGCAGGATCCCAATGTAACAAGGACCTGCCAGATAGTAAAGGAACACTGTGGACAGAGGTAATGGACCTCTGACTGCTAAGCTGTGTTGCTTGATGGCCAAGCACTTGACGGACTTCTGTTCCCAGGTCTTAGCACTGTGTAATAGCCCAGAACTGTGGCATAAGCCTAGGGTGGAGAAATGTCAAGAAGAATTGAGGTTAAGTCACATGGTGAAGGAAACAATCAATAAAACGAAAAAACAACCTATTGAATGGGAGAAAATATTTGCAAATGACATATGTGATAAAGGGTTAGTATCCAAAATATATAAAGAACTGATATAACTCAACACCCAAAAAACAAATAATCCAATTTGAAATGGGCAGAAGACATGAACAGACATTTCTCCAAAGAAGACATAAAGATGCCCAAAAGACACATGAAAAGATGATCAACACCACTCATCATCAGGGAAATGCAAATCAAAACCACAATGAGATATCACCTCACACCTGTCAGAATGGGTAAAATAAAAAAACACAAGAAACAACAAGTATTGGTGAGGATGTGGAGAAAAAGGAACCCTCTTGTACTGCTGGTGGGAATACAAATTGGTGCAGCCACTGTGGAAAAAAACCAGTATGGAGGGTCCTTAAAATATTAAAAATAGAACTACCTTATGATCCAGGAATCACACTACTGGGTATTTACCCCCAAAATACAAAAACAGTAATTCAAAGATACATGCACCCCTATGTTTATTGCAGCATTTTTTACAATAGCCAAACTATGGAAGCAGCCCAAGTGTCCATTGATTGATGAATGAATAAAGAAGATGTGGTATATATATATATATAATGTAATATTACTCAGCCATAGAAAGAATGAAATCTTGCCATTTGCAACACCATGGATAAGCTAGAGAATATAATGCTAAATGAATAAGCCAATCAGAGAAAGACAAATACCATGTGATTTCACTTGTATGTGGAATTTAAGAAACAAAAGAAACAAGCAAAGGAAAAAAAGAGAGGGAGAGACAGACCAAGAAACAGACTCTTAACTATAGAGAACAAGCTGATGGTTACCAGTGGGGAGGTGGGTGGGTGGATGGGGAAATAGGGAATGGGTATTAAAGAGTACACTTATCATGACGAAAAACAAATAAAACGAATAAAAGGAACCAAAATAAAAATGAAAATAAAAAAGAATTGAGGTTATTTTACCAGCCCCATAGAAAAGGGAGCTTGGAGTCTAAAGTTAAATGTAATTTTAGAAAGATACAACAAAATGATTGAGAGCATGGACTCTGAACTAAACTAACTGGGTTCTAATCTAGCTGTGCCATTTACTTGCTGTGTTACCCTGGCAAGTTATTTAACTTCTTTGTGATTTGGATTAACAATTTGAAAAATGGTGTTAATAATGGCACTTACCCCATAGGATTCAATGGGTTTGTATAAAGCACGTAGTAAATATTATTTTGTTATTATTATTACTAGTAGTAGTAGTGGTAGTGGTGGTATTAGGGGTAGACTTTCATTTGTTCCTGCTACATGAAGGATTTGTAACAGGACTGTTTTGTTAAAGATTTTTTTTTTTTTTTTTTATTCATGAGAGAGCGAGAGAGAAAGGCAGAGGGAGAAACAGGCTCCCAAGGAGCAGGGAGCCCGATGCGGGACTCGATCTCAGGACCCTGAGATCATGACCTGAGCCGAAGGCAGACGCTTAACCATCTGAGCCACCCAGGTGCCCTGTAACAGGACTGTTTTGAAAGACTATGACAGAATGTTGGAACAGATATAGAGGGGTCCATGGAAGGGAAGGTGAAGGGAGGGAAGGAGAGAGGAAGGAAAGGCAGGCAGGCAAATGCAGACTTGTTAGTTAGCTCAGAAAATTGAATTCTCTGATTCCCAGAAAAGTATACTATGTTAGACTATACATTTCTCTAAAAAAAAAAAAATTATTTACTTATTTTGGAGAGAGAGAATGAGCAGGAGGGGCAGAAGGAGAGGGAGAGAGAATCCCAAGCAGACTCCACGTTGAGCGTGAAGCCCAACATGGGGCTTGATCTCATGACCCTGAGATCATGACCTGAGCTGAAACCAAGAGTCAGACCCCTAACTGACTGTGCCACCCAGGTGCCCCTAGACTGCACATTTCTAAAAGAATTGATCTTCTTCTGGAGAGAGAAAGGGCTGTTTCAGCACCCCTCTGTATCCTATCCACATGGGGAGTTAGCAGAAGAATTAAGATTCCAGATACTTAGCAAATTTCAGAGAAATTATGTAGGTTTACTCTTTTTTTAGGCTAAGTGGTCAAGGCAAATGTATTTACCTTAAATTTGCCCCCCTACCTGATATCTGGCCTGGGGCACATGAGGAAAGACTGTCTAGGAAGAGGAGATCAGACTCCATAGTAAATCTCCAGAAATTATACTGTTTAATCTGAAAGGTGGAGATAGCTGCTCATTTCTGAGCTAGGTGCTGTTTGTTCGTACTCAGGGGACACTCAACTTCTGCTGGAAGGAGAGAGCATCCTGGGATGACATTAACAGACCCTAGTTGATTCAGGTAAGAAATTCCCCAGTACCAAGGCTTGCCTGGAGAAAAGATCACCCAGGCATCCAAGTCCTGGGAATTACTGTCTTGAGCAGAGGGCATCTGGATGAGAAGTAAATTTTCTTTTTTTCTTCCTTTCAAATTTTTACTTAAATTCTAGGTAGTTAACATATAGTGTAATATTGGTTTCAGGAGTAGAATTTAGTGATCCATCACTTACATATGACACCCAGTGCTTATCATAACAAGTGCCCTCCTTAATACCCGTCACCCATTTAGCCCATCCCCTGCCCACCTCCTCTTCAGCAACCCTCAGTTTGTTCTCTATCATTAAAGTGTCTCCTATGGGTTGCTTTCCTCTCTCTCTCTTTTTCTTTTTTCCCCCACTTCCCATATGTTCATCTGTTTTGTTTCCTAAATTCCACATATGAGTAAAATCATATGGTATTTGTCTTTCTCTGACTGGCTTATTTTGATTAGCATAATACACTCTAGCTCCATGCACATCATTGCAAATGGCAAGATTTCATTCTTTTTGATGGCTGAGTAATATTCCATTGTATATATATATATATATATATATATATATACACACACCCCACATCTTCTTTATCTGTTCATCAGTAGATGGACACTTGGGCTCTTTCCATAGTTTGGCCATTGTTGATAATGCTGCTATAAACATCGGGGTGCATGTACCCCTTTGAATCTGTGTTTTTGTATCCTTTCAGTAAGAGAAGTAAATTTTCTTTGCCCTAGGTGCTAAGATTTAAAAGAGGGAGAATGTGGCTGCAATATTTTGAGACATAAATGGATTTTTTTCTTTCCTGTATTTCTCGCCATTTTCTCTAACCCCTCCCCCTGAAAAAGTAGTCAGCTTTGTGGTATATCTCAGGGGCAGGAGGTGGTGAGGCAGGAAGCCAAATACTCTGTCAGTCTCTCTAGCTTTTGTGTTCCAAAAGTGGAAGCCCTAGGGAAGGGGGATTAATGTCCAGAGGCAAAGACAAAGTATCTGGGCCAGAAAACTAGAAGGAGGAAAGATTTGTATAAGGCTAAAAAAAAGATTCTTCTCTTCCTCACTCCCCTCTCCTTGGTGCTTGGGGTGGGGGTGGGGGGCAAAGAGAGCTCTTTGGGAGGTCAACCCACACAAACTGCCAGGAGCAACATTTGGTTGGCTGGAAGACTCAAGAGAGGAAGGGCTGTGTGGAATGTCTAGGTAGATGGACCAACAGGTGACCTTGACAATGAGTTCTGTGCTCCAAGTACGGCAGAAACATTGGAGAAAACTATAGCACCTGAAAGGACCCATGTGGGCAGAGGGCTGAGCAGTAACTGACAGGCCCTAAGGACTTGGAAGTATATAACTTTACTCCACCCCCCATGCCTGGGTACTGCATAAGATCCCGAACTGTAGCATCACCTGGGATGAGAGAAAAGTACATTAAGAATGACTTATATTGTTTTCCCAATAACCTGGTAAAAGGAGGTCTCAGGGTCAGAAATTGAGTTTCAGAAACAGTCACAACTCTACATATGGTTGTAGCAGTCGGATAACTGTCAGCTTTGAGGTTTATCTCTGTTCCATCTTGTTAATTGAAGGAGTTAACTTCTGTGTGGTAGGGAGGAGATCAACATCTAGTAGGGCTATGAAAATAACCCCCAGCCCCAGCCCTGTGGGATGCTGGGGTCTAAAAATGGTTCCAGCAAAAGCTTTTGTAATTCCTTGGCACCAGAGCCTTCACATAAGATGAACTAGATTACTGGAAGAATGTTTTCCTAGAATAATGTAAAGCCAAATTACAAGTAGTTAATATAAATCAAATTTTCTATTTGAATAGAAACCTCACAAATGCAACCTGAGAGTCAGTGGAAACCAGTGGGTTAGAAAGGAATATTCCCTGCCATACATTGTTGACTAGCTATAATTCCAATTCCCCTTTCTGCCTATAGTGAGTGGCATTTGTTCTGAGTTATGGACAGGTTGCTTCAAACAGAAGAGCATGTGTGTCAATAAAAGGTCTAAATTGAGAAGAGCCTGTGCTTGAATGGGGAACAGACTGATTTTCTAATTTCTGAAGTTTGTAAAAGTCACACTACTTTACATTTATTTAGCAAATGTTTGACTGTCAAAGAGGGACTTCTCAGAAGGGTTCATATCTGAGCAGGTTGAAGGGCTAACATTTCCAGGTATTGCTCTGTATTGATTACATCATGGCACCGCTCAGAGACTAAGGAAGAAGAGCAGGGCCACAACTGAGGGAGGTACCTGTTGATTTTCCTAAAGGTGGATGTGTGTAGTGATGGTGGGAGTATGGTAACACTGAGAAATAAAAATTGTGGTTCAATTAAAGAAAATGGTGGGCACAAGTTTCCAGTTACCATCTCAGTGGGAGTCAGGGGATACAAAGACTTGTAATAACTTGGTAACCTTTGAAACTGCCCTTTGGTGGTTGGTTGTTTCCTGTTTTCTCCACAGTAGTCAAGAGTTCAACAGGGAAAAGGGACTATCTTAGGGGCAGTGAGGAAAGGAGTTTAGTAGGAGACTCCATTCATTCTACAGCTAATTTGGAACACAGAGACCTTTTAAGGTAGGGTAGTGGCCCTATTTGGAGAAATCACACCTTGCTCTTCCAAATTTTGCCAGGATCTCCACAGGTGAAATTGTTGGACCTCCTAGCCCCGAATTTCATTCCTTTAGAGTCTCTTTCCATTGTCAAAAGTGGAAGATGGGGATTTGAATCTATTAAGGGCATAGTCTGGTTTTCTTACATGTTCTGGCAATCCTGGGATCAATAAGTGGCTTTCAAGAGGAAAGATGTAAAGACAACAAACAGGGCTACATAGCCACTCACCGTTCCACTCCATTTGGACTCTGGAAACCTCATATTTAACTTTATTGATGTTTTTTTAAAGAGCTGAAAAGGCTGAGGTTGTGAGCGCTACGGTAGGAAAAGAAAAAAAAAAAAAGTGGAGAGAGAAGATTGATATAACTCTGTAATAGGGCCCTGAGGCTGGTCAGTTGTAAATATTAGCCTGGCGTTTTCCACACAGCCTCCTACCCTCAAAGCATCCTGCTAAAGCTTGAGGGGCATTTGAAAGAAATCCTGCCCGTTAGGAGCTTTCATTCAGTGGCTCAGATACCAAATGCAGCCTGGGGGATTGAAAAATGCATGGGCTCTAGAGTGAGCACACTTGGGTTCAAGTTCTGACTCCTCCATACTTAGTTGTGTGAACTTGAGCAAGTCATGTCTGTTTTCCCCTCCTGAGCCTCAGTTTCCTCCTCTATGGAGCCAGGATTATTCATGAGAGAATGACAGAAACGATTCTGTACAGTGCATGATACAATGCAGGAAGCAGTTCTTAAATAAAGCCGCTGCGCTGAGGTTAACGTGTAGTGAAAGCTTGAAGGAGATAGCATTCACTACCAACTAAAGGAGAAGGGAGGTGAGCGGTAGGAGATGGTGAGAGCCTGCCTAAGAGGGAGGTGGCCTTTCCGCATGCGCGCAGTCTGGGCGACAAGCAGAGCAGAGAGGGGGCGGGGCTAGGTTTCTGAAGGGGTTGCTATGGCACCGAGGGGCCAGGGGAGGTTAACTGAACCCTTAAAACATTACTCCCTCCCCCACCCGTCACTGCCTAGGCCGAAGGCCATTGTTCCCAGCAAAATGGCGTCGGTAATTTCCCTCCCGGCCAGAGGCCTAAATAAGGCTGAGGATGGGAATGGGACTGGAGAGGAGAACAAAAACTACAATTCCCAGGGTACACCGCACCCGCCTGCGAGGCGCAAGGCACGTGCCCAGGCCTAGCGGTTACATGCCGTCAAAAATCCGTTTTCATAGCTTCCCTTTCCCATCCCCACTTTCGTTGTTGCCCAGCCCCCGCGCGCGCGCACTGCGGTCCTGAGGGGTGGGGGGGACATGCCGTGGCCGTTGCCCTCGCAACGTAACCGGGAGACCGGTATTTGTAAATCTGTGCTTCGATTTCTAATCCCGAAGCCGGCAGGTATGGGTCTCGCGAGAAAAGACGGGAGTTGGAAAAAGGGAGTAAGGGGTGGTGGGTGAAAAGGTGCCCGCGGGTACCACATCTCGGCAGAGCTGCTGCATTTAGAGGCTTGCGGATAACAGAGTGGATGGTGGGTGGCTGGGAAGTAGTGTGTGCTTGGACTTCTCTTTTTTGGAGGGGAAGAAGGTAAAGCAGCCGTGGAGACAGAGCTTTTGAACACACAGGAGGTGTCACGCGTGTCTTTTTGGAAAGGAGAGAAGCCTTTCTCCTGCTCGACGCGCATCCCTCTCTCCCGCTGCGCTGAAGAGGGCGGGGGAGGAGTGCGCACGCTCTAGTTGGCTAGCCACTCGGCACCTCGCAGCGATAGGGGCTGTTCGGAGTTGGGGCTGCTCCGTCGGCTTTCTCCGCCCCTCCCCCTCTTCTTTCCTCCCCTCCCTTCCCCGCCCCCCTCCACCCCCCTCTCCTCTCCAGAATTCCCTGGCTGGAGTACGCGTGCGCCTGCTCTGCTCCCGGGCGAGCGCGAGCTTGGGCTCGCACCCCGCTCCCCTAACCCCGCCCGCTCTTTACCTACCGGCTGTAGCTGGCCCGGTGGGCTCGCGGGAGACGCTCGCGCGCGCACGCGCACACAACGCGGAGCGGAGCTCGAGACATCGAGGAGGGGAGTAAGAAGCATCCGAGGAGGCGATAGAGGAGGAGGCGGTGTGTGTATGTGTGTGTGTTCTACGGTGTGGCTCGTCGAGGGGCGAGCGGAGGCTTGAAAGAGGGCGAGGGAGAAGCGAAAAGAGTCCGAGTGTCTGTCCGTGAGAGCTTCTAATCTGGTGAGGGTCCCGGGCCGGCCGGGGCTCTGGGAGAGAGGGAGGAGGCCGGGGGGCGTGTCTGGGATCCGGCTGAGAGATGAATGGGCCGGGGATGAATGGAGGGAGGCAGCGGCGGCCAAGAGTCTGTTCGGAGTAAGCGCCCTAGTGGGGGGCGGCTTGACCGAGGTAGGGTGATTGCTGTCGCCAAGAGGTATGGGACGAGGCCGGGCTTGGGTCTTCGGGGTTGTCGGAGCTGCTGTCCGTTTGAGCGAACCGGCGGAGAGGAAAATTCTAAGGGGGGAAGTGGAGAAGGGCAGGTTTGGGTTTGAGGTGCGTTTTTTGTCTTTTCTGTTTTTGTTGGGGGTGGCAACTTTGGGAGTTGATGGAAGACTAGGGGATGAGGAAGGTGAGGAGGATACATGGGGAGGCGGGAGATGGTTGACAAAGGACTGAGTGATCATTTAAGTGAGATTGAGGCTGCTGAAAGAGAAGATCGCTTCAGGTGTGGGAAGTTGAGTTTCAGTGGGTAATGGGGTGGGGGAAAGTGGATTTAATATAGAGATTCAGTTGATGTGTGAAAGTCAAGAGGACTGGATCGGGTGAGAGAATATTGCTGTGTGGTTGTGTAAGTGGGTTGGGTTCAAGGAGATTGAGAGGTGTTATTTGGGAACGGGTGGTGTTTTCTGTGACTGACAGCTTGGGGATGGGGAGGAAATGGTATGGTTTAGGATAAAAGTGGTGAGGTGGCTTCACTGTACTGAAAGAGGTTTTGTTGGACTAGTTAAGAGTGGTGAAACATTTATGGAGTGGGCTGTGGGTGGAAATCCTGCACGTGTGTATCTCCCTTTCTTGGGAGTTGATAGACCCTGTTAAAATGAAATCTAACCCTCAAAACAGATGCGAGCGGTATGGCTATTCCTTCTTAAGAATTACCTTTGACTAAAGCAATTATATGAATAATAGGCTTTAAGTTGTGAAAATCTTATGTGTAGTAGTGATTGCATCCAATTTGGGGAGGCATTGTTACCTGTTTTTCATTTATAGTAAGTTGTAATACCAAGATAACTTTTGAAGAGATCTCAGTATATGACACAAA
The DNA here is from genome assembly GCF_011800145.1 of Mirounga leonina. Lineage (NCBI taxonomy): Eukaryota > Metazoa > Chordata > Mammalia > Carnivora > Phocidae > Mirounga > Mirounga leonina. The sequence goes on along the minus strand of NW_023270143.1, from coordinate 1,216,227 downwards.
GCAGCAGGTGTCTTCTAGACAGTGTCTAACCTTTAGATTGATGAGTCTAAAAATTGTTTAAAGTCAGCAGCCTAAGGGAAGGATACCCTGCATTAAAGGATAGCTAAAATGCACCAAAGCTGAGTTTGAATGCTAAAGTAATTATACGTGATTTTTTTTTTTTTGGTCATTCTGAATTTACCTTGTTTGAAAATTGGCACTTTTTTTTGGTGTGAGTTCAAATTATAGCAGATTACTAGGACATTTTGTTCTCTGAATACATTACTTATCTTCTGGTAAAGATGCCTTGTGATGGTCTCATTCTGTTCTGGGTCAAGATTAATAGTTTATGGATTTGTAACTTTTCATGGTTACTTTTTACAAACTTTACTGACATATACTTATTATCTTGGAAATGTTGCAAATTTGAGAACATTCCCATGCCCTTTTTCTTTTATTCTGCTTTGATGTTGCAAAGAGTGTAATCCTTGTTTTGGCTACCCAGAGTTTAAATACAAAAGCTAATACTATGTTCATATTCTCTTAGATTAAGATGAATACTTAGTGTATTAAGTGGTAGAGTGGAAGTATAAAAGCAACATGAGAGCCTGGGAATGTTGCACCAATTTTGGCAGGCAAGGTAGCCTCCCCATTTTGAACTAGATGTTCTTCAAGTTTTGAGGCTGGGAAGTGTAATCTTGGTATATCTGGGGAGTGGAAAGAGATAAGGCTGGAATCTTAGATTGAGGCTGGGGTGAAGGACTACCCTGCAGAATTAGGAGCCTTTGACTGTTTAAGAAGGGGAACAACACAAGCAGATTTTTGATGTTCATCTCTCTTTTGCTTCTGATGCCCCTGCCCCCCCCCATGCTCTCTCTTCCATTCCCTTTGAATTTGAGCTCATTCTTTTTAGACTAACCTCTGTCATTAGTTATTCCCAAAAGCCTTTCCTGCTCCCCCGCCTTTTTCCCTTTTCCCAGCATCCTCCACCAAGCTACATTAGGTGCCCCTCTTCAGTGGTCCCATCATACCTTGTACATATTTTTATTACCGTACTTCTGTTGGTAGGCAGGCAGGAAAGTTATTTGCCTTTTTATACTTAAGAGAGAAAATAAAGCCCAGAAAGATAAGACCTGCCCTAGTAAGTTAAGTGGTGGACCCTGGAATTTTGACTTTTAGACCAATGTTGAGTCTCATATCACAAGTCTACATTTGTTGATGTAATTATTCTATAGTGTTTTAGGAGTTAAATTTCTGTAATTTGGACTTTAACTTTCTTCCATAAAATACAGGAATTTTTCATTAAAGTGTACATTAGTTCGCCAGTAAGTGATAAAGCCAGTGGTTGCATAGAACCAGAGTAGTCAGAAATAAAGAAATGAGAATTGTTATATTATTATAAGATTTCTAGTCAGATAATTTACTTTAAAAAATTAACAGAAGGTCTAAATTTTTGTGTATATGTTTGTTGCGGGGGGGGGAGATTGTGTGTAAGAAAAAAAAACCTTTTCTCAGTAACCCTTCTTAGTATAAGTAGACCAGTTCTATTTGCAGATATACTTGATTATTTCTTTTGGCTAAAACCCAGAATACTTTCAGAGAGGTGGGTTTTTTCCCATTTTTTGTTTGAGATCATAAAATTTATGTCACTGTTAGGAGATATTTGATGATTGTAAAGGACATCTATAAAACCATTCATTCAGAAATCCCCAAAACTTCAAGAGTAGAATTTGATGCCATTTTAAATTGTTTTCATAGAGCTTGTCATGAGGTACTTGGTTTAGAAAATGTTGAGGTTAAGTTACTGCAGTAGTGAGCCTTTAGTTCCCCTTCAGGGAAATAGTATTTTTTTTCATTAACAGAAATGAAATAAGATTGTTTTCTGTGTTTTAACCTGGTAACTTTATTGTGATAAAATTCATATAACATAATGTACCATTTTAGAGTGTACAATTCAGTGTCATTAAGTACCTTCATGATTTTGCACATCTAGTTCCAAAACATTTTCATTACCCCAAAAGGAAACCCTGTACCCATTAAACTGTCGCTTCCCATTCCCCTTTCCTCCCAGCCCCTGGCAACCACTAATCTGCCCTCTCTATGGACTTGCCTATTTCATATAAATGAAATCATGCATTATATTACCTTATTGTCTGGCTTTTTTCACTTCACATGTTTTTGAGGTTCACTAGTATTGTGGCATGTATCAGTATTTCCTTCCTTTTTTAAAAAGTCTATTTTATTTAGTAATCTCTACATCCAAGGTGGGTCTTAAACTCACAATCCCAAGATCAAGAGTTGCATGCTCTTCCGACTGAGCCAGCCAGGTGCCCCTATATTGCATTCCTTTTTTATGATTGAATAATATTCCCTTGTATGGATATACTACATTTTGTTTATTCATCAGTTCATAGACATTTGGGATCTTTCTACCTTTTGGCTTTTGTGAATAATGCTGGTATGAATATTTGTGTACACGTTTTTGTTTGAGCACCTGTTTTCAGTTCTTTCAGGTATGTACCTAGAAGTGGAATTATTGGATCATATGGTAATTCTGTTTAACTTGTTGAGGAACCACTAAACTGTTTTCCATAGTGATTGCACCATTTCACATTCCCACCAGCAATGTACAAGGGTTCCAGTTTCTTCACATCCTCACCAACATTTGTTACTTTCTGGGTTTTTTGTTTGTGTGCTTTATGACCATCCTAAGTGGGTGTGAAATGGGATCTCATTGTGGTTTTTATTTGTCTTTCTATAATGACTAATGACGTGTAGCATCTTTTCATGTGGTTGTTGGCTATTTGAATTTCTTCTTTGGAGAACTAAGTCTTCTGCCCATTTAAAAAAAATTTTTTTTAATGCTGACTTGAAGGAGTTTTAAAGAATATATTCTAAATACTAGACCCTGGTCAGACATATGATTTGCAAATATTTTCTTCCATTCTAAGTTGTTTTGTTTTTACTTTGTAGATAGTGTCTTTTGGTGCACAAAAATTTTGAAATTTGAAGTCCAACTTATCTATTTTTTTTTTAAAGATTTTATTTATTTATTTGACAGAGACACAGCGAGAGAGGGAACACAAGCAGGGGGAGTGGGAGAGGGAGAAGCAGGCTTCCCACTGAGTAGGGAGCCCGATGCGGGGATGGATCCCAGGATCCTGAGATCATGACCTGAGCCGAAGGCAGACGCTTAACGACTGAGCCACCCAGGTGCCCCAATTTATCTATTTTTTTTGTTGTTGTTGTTGCTTGTGCTTTCTGTGTTATATTTAAGAAACCACTGCCAAATCCAATACAATGAAGATTTACCCCCATCTCTTCTTTGAAGAGTTTTATTGTTTTAGCTTTAATATTGAGGTCTTTGATCCATTTTGAGTTAATTTTTGTATATAGTATGAGGTAAGGGTCCAGCTGTATTCTTTTGCATGTGGATTATCTTGAAGTTTTATAAACTATAAAGTAGATAAGGGGATGGGAGGTATAGGCTTCCAGTTATGGAAGTAATAAGTTACAAGGATAAAAGGTACAGCCTAGGGAACATAGTTAATGGTATTGTAATAGCGTTTTATGGTGATAGATGGTAGCTGTGCTTGTGGTGAGCATAGCATAATGTATAGACTTGTGGAAACACTATGTTGTTTGCCTGAAACTAATGTAACATTTTGTGTCAACTATACTTCAATAAAAAAATACATAATACACGATACTATACATGTATTTAAATGAAAGTATTTTGTGGCAATATCTAATTATTCTTTGGGCATTTGTGGAGGAGAAGTATTTCTAAATGCATTTTTGAAGGTCATGCTTTATATTTGAAGAGTGGGGATATTCTAAAGCTCTTTATGAGGCAGTGAGACTTTCGTGATCAGGAAACTTCAATATGGCAAGCTAGATAATCCTTATGGTAAAGTTACATAAGTGTTTTGTTTTCTTTTTTTATAAAGAGTATTATTTTTGTTTTCAGATTGTTTGTATAGGGTGAAATCTTTGCTTAAAACTAGGGGGGGAAAAGCAGATTTAGTTTATAATTAACAAGAAATTGGCATTGGATTTATCCTAAAAGCAGCCATATCTACGTGTTATTTGGTTTCTGATTGTGGGCCAGCTTCTTGACCAAAACATATATCAATCAGTACCTTGTGGAGACTTTTTATTTGTAGCTTAGGCTATAATCACCTGTACATTGTCCTATTCATTTAGGAATCGTGTAAGATTATTTTAGTTCCGTTACTTGTAAAAATGAGAATTAAAATTTAGCACAGCACAATTGGTTGGTAAATCTCAGCCTCTAGTTAAGTGTAATTAAAATAGGGACGTTATTTTGAATTGTTTTAAACACTGGGGGGTGTGTTTAATGGAAGAATGGGAAATTGGCTTGATCAGCCCCAAGACCTATGGGGTGCTAGTTCAGCTCTGATGATATCCAGTGCTGCCTAGAGAATAATTTTTGTCCTGATGAGCTACTATGGCATTTCCATTCAGAGTTAGCCTTTGAAGGTTTCTAGCAAGAGGAAAAAAAAAAAAAAAAAAAAAAAACCTTGAAGATATGCGGTTCATTTACTAAGGAAGCTTTCAAATGTCCTGATAACTTACTCTGAAGCTGTTAGTCCAAATGAATTTTGGAGTATGACTTACCCAACATATTTGTAAGGTTCTACCATTCATTCAACAAATATTTATTGTGTTCCTCCAGTGTGCAGGGTTGATGTGTTGGGAATAGATGAAAAGGAAGCAAAGCAGGCAATGACCCTGCTCTCTTTGAGGTAACGTTATAGTTGGAGGACAACAGACAGTCAACAAATATATCAGAACATAAATGCTGAGAAGAATGTGTTTTTTAAAAGATTTTATTTTTTATTTTTTTAAGATTTTATTTATTTATTTGACAGAGAAAGACACAGCGACAGAGGGAACACAAGCAGGGGCAGTGGGAGAGGGAGAAGCAGGCCACCCGCCGAGCAAGGAGCCCGATGTGGGGCTCGATCCCAGGACCCCGGGATCATGACCTAAGCCGAAGGCAGACGCTTAACGACTGAGCCACCCAGGTGCCCCTAAAAGATTTTATTTTTAAGTAATCTCTACACCCAACATGGGGCTTAAACCCACAACCCTGAGATCAAGAGTCACATGCTTCACTGACTGAGCCAGCCAGGCACCCTGAAAAGAAATTTTTTTAAAGGGTGCTGGGATGTTAGAGAGAAGCCTCTTTAGCTCAGGTGGTTAGTTTGGAAAGTTTCTTTGAGATCTGAATGTTAAGAGACCAGCAATTCTTAGTATCCTTTCTGTTAATTGTTATTATTATTATTATTATTATTTTTTTAAAGATTTTATTTATTTATTTGACAGAGAGACAGCGAGAGCAGGAACACAAGAAGGGGGAGTGGGAGAGGGAGAGGCAGGCTTCCCATGGAGCAGGGAGCCCGATGCGGGGCTCGATCCCAGGACCCTGGGATCATGACCTGAGCCGAAGGCAGACGCTTAACGACTGAGCCACCCAGGCGCCCCTGTTAATTGTTATTTTGTTAAATTGTTAATTTATCTCTTCTAAACACTTTAGGTTTCTTAATATTTTCAATGTGTGAGTTACGTGCTTTTGTTTCTAAGGAAAAAAAAAACCCAGGTACATTCCTTATGAGAAGAGACCATGTTCCCAATTGAAAATGTCACTGGAGTAGGAGTCAGCCTGGGTTCTAGTCTTGCCCTCAGTGTAATCTTGTGTAAGTCTGTAAGCATCGATTTCCTCATTTGTTACTAAACAAAGCAAAAGCCCTACCTGTTTTGCAGGGTTTTTTTTTTTTTTTGGCTAATTAAGTGAGAAAATATACTTTGTAAATTATACAACCATGTATGAAATACAGTGTATTCTGTTAACACATTTTTGGAGTCAAAGTTTCTTGATTGAGCAGTATTTTCCTACCAATTTAAAGCTTTCATGTTTCTAACCATCTGGTAAATTTTAGCACCAAATATCTAAACTCATTGATTAATCAGGAGGGGTTGGGTTCTTAGAAAGTGGTAGTGTGGTAGAAAGTATGTTGGATTTAGAACTAGAAAACTGGGGTTCCAGAATTCTCCTCTTCACTTACTAGCTTTTTGACTTGGGCAAGACGCTAAACTTTTCTGAGCCTTCCTAATTTTCTGAATTTGGGGTAATGCCACATAGCTCTCAGGGTTGTTGTTAGGAGTAATTGAGTTAAATAGATGAAGTTCTTATGGAAACTATAAAGCAAGGTTTGATAAACTTTTCTGTAAAGGACCAGATTGTAAATATTTCAGGCTTTGCAGGCCATGAAGTCTGTTGCAACAACTCAGCTCTGCTGTTGTAGCAGCCATAGGCAATATGTAAATGAATGAGTGTGGCTGTGTTCCAATAAAACTATTTATGAACATTGAAATATGAATTTTGAATAATTTTTCTGTGTCATGAAATACTATTCTTTTGATTTTTTCCCCAACCATTTAAAAATATAAAAATTTTTCTCAGGTTACCTGCTGCACAAAAACTGGCAGTGGGGTGAAGTGAGTTTGGCTTGCGGGTTGTATGTAGTTTTGCCACCACTGTTGTAAAGTGTTAGGCAGAATAAAGTGTTAATTAGGGATTTGAGGGTAGGTGATTGGTAAATATAAAGCCAGGTGCCCCAATAAATATAAATTGTTTAATTTTGATAATGAAAGAAGATGGAGATGATCTCAACCCCTTTTCTAATTTGGACCCAGAAATTTCTTCACACAAAATGAGCATCTTTAATTGAGGAAATGATCTTGCCAAAGCAAAACTGGATGATGGCAGTGAGGAAGAAGATAGTTTTAGTGTTATAAACTCCCAAGGACTGTAATGTGGTTATGCATTGTATGTATCTGTGCCATACAGGACTGTGTATAGTGTTATGCATGTGGCTCCACGTCATATGTGGCCTCGTATTATGAATAAAGAGTGGACTTGGGAGTCCAGTGCCTGAGTTGAATTCTGGCCTTGGTTTACTGGCTATGTGATTGTAGACAATTAACTTAATTTTTTGAGCCTAGTTTCCTCATTTGTAAAATGGGAATAAAAATATTATCTACCTCAAGATTTTTGTGATATTTACATGAGAAAATGCATGAAGGGGCTTACGGTGCTTGGCAGAAAGCATTCAGTAAGTGTTCATTGATATTTATTTGGATTTATATTGTACATACCTTACTGGTTTTCTTCTTCCTTCAGTTATTTTGAGAAATGATAATATCCTTAACTGGTTCTTTTATGCAGGTTGTTGATGGACAATTCTGCTTTAAAGGATTAAAATAACATAGAGGTAGATTAAAACCTTAAGGTCCAGGGGCGCCTGGGTGGCTCAGTCATTAAGTGTCTGCCTTCGGCTCAGGTCATGGTCCCAGGGTTCTGGCATTGAGCCCCACATCAGGCTCCCTGCTCAGTGGGAAGCCTGCTTCTCCCTCTCCCACTCCCCCTGCTTGTGTTCCCTCTCTCGCTGTGTCTCTGTCAAAAAAATAAATAAAATCTTGAAAAAAAAAAATAAAACCTTAAGGTCCACCTTTACATAATTTCTGCCCTCCAGTAGGTAACTATTATTAAGAGTTGACTGTAGGGGCACCAGGCTGGCTCAGTTGGTAGAGCATGCAACTCTTGATCTTGGGGTTATAAGTTCAAGCCCCATGGTGGGTGTAGAGATTACTTAAAAATAATAAAAAAAAAAATCTTAAAAAAGAATTGACTGTGAACTTGTACAGTCCTTTTTCTCTGTATTTACGTGTATATGCATATGCAAATAAAAAATAAATATGTTATGACTTGCTCTTTTCCCAAAGAATATGAATGACTTAGGGCTCTTTTCATGTCCATATATGTATGTTCACATCATTCTTTTTAGTGAATACATAGTGTTTAACCTGCAGGATAAATTAAGAGCATATCTTTCCAGGTTTTTTTATATGCATTTAGACATATGTGAGTACATTTAGAAACATAAGGTTTTGTGGGTTTTTTTCCACATAAATAATATGTTGTATATGCTACACTATAATTTGTTTTTTTTCACTTAATAGTATTTATGTGTAAGAGATTTTTATACACTAGTATATATCCATCTCTCATTTTTTAAACAGATGCATATTGTTACATAGTACAGATGTACCAAGGCTTACTTTACCATTCTCTTATACATGGATATTTAAGTTCTTCTCAGTATTTTTTGCTATTCCAAACGATGCTTCAGTAAAAGTCCTAATGCATGCATATTTGTATACATACAAGAATATTTCTCAGGTAGATACTAAAAAGTGTAATTACTGGTGATAAGTATGCATTAAGATATTTGGAATTTGTCAAATGTAAAGGCTATTCCAGTTTGTGTGCCAAGAGTGCATGAAGTGCTGAATTTCTCATATGCTTCTTGAAATGTAATATTAACAGATTTTTTGGCTCATCTGATGGATAAAAAATGATATTAAATTGTTTGAATTTGCATGTCCCTGCTTACTAAAGAGTTTGAGCCATCCTCCTATCATCCACGTATTGGCCATTTGCATTTCTTACTAATTTTTTAGTTCTTTATATATTCTAGATATTAATGCTTTGCTATACATGTTGCAAATGTTTGCTCCCAGTCTGTTGCTTAGCTTTTAACCTTGCTCATGGTCAAATGGGCAAATGTGTTAGCTTTTTATTAATGGTCTTTGCATTTTGTTTTTTTATGAAAGCCTTTCTTCAGGTTAGAAATCTATTCAGCCATATTTTCTTTTAATAGTTGTATAGTTTTGCTTTTACGTTTAGCTCTTTAACCTACCTGGAATTTATTTTTGTGACTGGTTTTAAGTAGGGCTTTAACATTCCCTCACCCACCTTATAGACAGTTATTCTGACAATGTTTATTATAATGTCTGTTCTGTGCTGAAACTACATTATTTAACTTAATATAGCTGTATTATATTACAGCTTTCTTTATATAGGTATTGCATATTTCTTCTTGAGTTTATTCCTAGATGAGTATGTTATAGCTCTGTTGCTCTTATGTACAGGATAGTGTGTGTGTATTTAAAATCTCAGTGACCTGTCTTCCTCCAGACACCCAGCCTTTCCCTCCCCTTCCTAGTGCTGCCCCCACTTACAGGTCCCTCACCTTAGAATAGCTGTTTTTTAAATTACATTTTCTAGCTGATTATTGCCAATGTATAGCAAAGCTATTGATTTCTGTTTGTTGATTTCATCTTTGGCCTTTCTGTTGAGCTCTCTTATTAGTTCCTATTACAGTTTTTAGTTGATTTGCTTGGATTTTCTAGATAGATAATCATATAGCTTGCAAGTTTTGAATTTTGTGTCCTACTTTCCAATATTCATACATCTTGTTTTATTTCCTTAAGTGGTAGCAGCGATAATAAGAATTCTTGACTTATTCATGACTTTAATTATTGTTTATGTGAAAGATGCTTAACCTCACTCATAAGATAAATGCTAATTAAAACCACACTGAGATTCCTTTTTAAAATCTATCGGAGTGTTAAAAGTCAAAATGTTTGATAACACCTTTTTTGTTGTCAAGGCTGTGGGGTAAAGGACACTTTTACACGTTGTAGGTGGGAGTTTGAATTGGTACAATGCCCATGGAAGGCAGTTTGGCAGCATTATATATAGATACACACGTATTATGTGTATTATTCTGGATATATTAGCATACTTCAATAAAAGTTGAATATGCAAATTTCTTTTGCTCCAACAATCTCATTTCAGGAAATACATATATACACATACACGCACACACATATATGCAAAATGTGCAATGCTATTTGTCATAACAAGTAACATAGCAAATAATTGAATACTATATACTATATAGGTTTTAAAAAATAAGAATGAGGAACCTCTATATAGTGACAGGGAAAAAATATCAAGTTGTTGTGACTATAAACAAAAGTTTGATATATACTATGCTACTTTTTATGTAGGGAAGGAGAAAGAGAACATATATTTGCTTATTTGCCTAAAGAAACTCCAGAGGGCTACACAATAATCTAATGAGTGGTTACCTGTTGGGGGAGTGGTGGGAACTGAATGGATGGGAAACAGCGTTGGGAGGGAACCTGTTAATTATATACCTCTTTGATTTTTGAATTTTAGGACTGTATTTTTAAAAATTAAATTAAAAATGGTTTCTTGAATTATTTCAACTCCTCCAAGAACATTTTTGTTTCTCTTGATCTTTCTTTTCTTTGTTACAGGTTTTCTCCAAATGGCCGTCTCCTGATTCTGTCCATATTTAAGAATGAGCTAGTAGAAGGGCTGACTGGGAGTTCTGTGTACGGAGACAGGGTTGTCAACTGGTAGGCTTTATTTTGGGGTGAGTGGGTGGACAGCTGGCTATTAACACTTGGAGGACCCAAATACCAGAGGGCAAATGTCTTTGCTCTGGGGTGCCCTTGTTCATCTGGATTTGCTGAATTTGGTATTCTGTGTGCAAGGATTTTTCTCTTTGGTGGAATAGGGAGGAGAGTTCATCAACTGTGTCATAATTCAGACCTTCAATTAGTCCCTTTTTTTCGGCCTTTTTTTTTTTTAAGCTCTGGCGCTTTATGGGATCACTTATCTCTGGGGTTTGGTCCTGCATGTCTTCTCCATCCTGGGTTGGAACCATTTCTATTACATATTTTAGGTTGTAGTATCCTTTGATTTGTGTTACTAGGCAGTTCTTTCCTGTCTGCTGTCTGTTAGAAATTATTGAAATCTTGTATTTCCTATGCCATTTTCCATCTGTGTCCTTGGCTTGTGACATACTTTTGTACTTTTTTTTTTTTACCATCACTTTTCCAGGGTCTTGGAAAGTATAAGAGATATAAGCGTTCAGTTCATCTTCTTGAACCAGAAGTCAACAGTAGTATATGTTAAACTTGAGTAAACTGTAGGCTCCTTGAGGATAAGGACTTTTTTCCTTTTATTCCCAGATCCTGACAGTGCTTGGCACTTGGTAAATGTTTATTGATGTGACTATAGCTATATGAGAGAGAGAGGATTATTAATGGGAAATTTACTGTGTAATTTGGACAATTTATTAAAAATTTTTATTGAATTATACTTGACATACAACATTGTACTAATTTTAGGTGTGTACTACATAGTAATTTGACAATTCTATACATTATGCAGTGCTCACCACAGTAAGTGTAGTTACCATCTGTCACCATACAAAGTTATCACAATATAATTGACTATATTCCCTATGCTGTAGTTTTCATCTCTGTGACTTACTTATTTTAGAACTGGAAGTTTGTATGTCTTAATCACTTTCCCTATTTTGCCTATCCCCTCACTCCCCTCACATCCTTGTCAACACTGGTTATTTCTTGTCTTTTTGATACTAGCCATTCTGACAGGTGTGAGATGATACTGTGGTTTTGATTTGCATTTCCCTAATAATTTGTAATATTGAACTTTTTTTAAAGTAAGCTCTGTGCCTAACGTGGGGCTCAAATTCATGACCCTGAGATCAAGAGTTGCATGTTCTACCGACTGAGCCAGCTGGGTGCCCCATGTTGAGCATCTTTTCATGTTTCTCTTGGCCATCTCTTTGTCTTCTTTGGGAAAATGTCTATTCAGGTCTTCTGCCCATTTTTAAAAAAGATTTTATTTATTTATTTATTTATTTAGTTAGTTAGTTAGTACGAGAGGGGAGAGGGGCCCAGGGAGAGGGAGAGAATCTCAAGCAGACCCTGCCATGCTGAGCTCGGAGCTGGATCTCACAACCCTGAGATCATGACCTAAGCCAAAATCAAGAGCCGGACGGTTAACCAATTGAGCCACCCAGGCACCCCTGTCCATTTTTAATTGGATTATTTGTTTTTTGGGTGTTGAATTGTATGAGTTCTTGGTATATCTTGGATATTAATTCCTTATCAGATATGTCATTTGCAAATATTTTCTCCCATTAAGTAGGTTGACTTTATATGCATTCTTTCAATTGCTGGTTCCAAAAGTTGAAATTCTTGAGCCATTGATTAACAAAATACTGATTTTTATGCTGAATTTCTCATAGATAGGACCATAATAAGCTATGGGGGAATATTATTTCAAACTTTTCACTCAAATGCTCCAGGATTATATATCAAACAGGCTAAAGGAGTAGATATAGGGTACACATTTGTGAGATTTTTCCCTATAATTTCAATCTCTATGGAAGTGCTTTTGTAGTTATCTTTATACCTATTCCCAGTTTGTTACCATTTTATGAAGGAAAAAATGGTCATGCAAAGGTTACGATATATAGCTGTTGAACTTAGTAAGAGGCTTCAGTTTTGAGGCCTGATTTTTGTGGACTATTTCACTGAGGTATGTTTCTGCATTGCTGAATGTAGAAGAGATATTTCCTGGTCACTGAAGCAGTGCCAACATGGTTTATTACTGGAAAGCTTTAAAAGAATGCATTATATACTTATCAGCCTTTCTAAGTGAGTCTACTGAAAATCATTTAATGTTTTTTAGAGTATTGTTGAATAGTGCTTTAATACAGCGCTGCCCCTAGGGGTCTTTAAGATGTAGAAAATAAAAGCTATTTATTGATTATTATATTGTGCCAGGCACCATGCTAAGTAGTTTATATGTATATTTTCATATCAGTCCTGTGAGATTTCACAAATGAAATCAAGAATGAATGAGGTAAAGTAATTGGCCTCAAATCTCCTTTGAGGAATGAGAGGCAGAACCAAGATTTGATTCGCACTCCAAAGCCTGTGTTCTGAACATCTGTTTTATGGACAAGAAGCTAATGGATCATGATGGAAAGGCCTTAGATAGTCTATGCTTAGTGAAGTTCTTGGCCTGGTTTTAAAAATTTGTTTTTCATTATTTATTGATGTCCAGTCTTTTCCCTTCAGAACAGTGATTCTCAACCCTGGAGGCCAGGCTGAAGATAAAGAGAATGGACAAAATTGGGGGGAGGAGGGGGGGAAGATAGAGAATATAATTTTAAAAAGGCATATTTGATATTATGGCTTTGATTTTAGTCAAAATGTTTTAAGATTCTTAAGAGAGACATCATATTTTATTGAGATATAATTTATATACCATAAAATTCACCAATATAAATGTAAATGATTTTTAGTAAATTTATAGAATTGTGTGATCTTGATTTCAATCTCATTTTAGAACATTGCTATCACCCCCAAAAGATCCCTTGTGCCAGTTTGCAGTCAGTCCTGTTCTTATATACTTCAGCCCCAGGTGACTACTAATCTATTTTCTGTTTCTATAGATTTACATATTCTAGACATTTCATATAAATGGAACCGTATAGCATGTTGTCTTTTCCTCTGGCTTCTTTCACTTAGCAAAATGTTTTCAAGGTTTATCCTTGTTGTAGCATGTATCCGTAGCTCATTCCTTTGCATTGCCAAATAGTATTCTATTGCATGGATTTAACACATTTTGTTTATCCATCAGTTGACAGACATTTGGATTGTTTCCACCTTTTGGCCATTGTGAATAATGTTGCTGTGGATACTTGTGTACAAGTTTTGTGTGGACATATGTTGTCATTTCTCTTGGGAAGATGGTGTCATATAGTAACTCAGTGCTTAATTTGTTGAGGAACTGCTAGGCTGTGTTCTGAAGCAGCTGCACCATTCTACATTCCCACTAGCAATGTATAAGGGGTCCATTTTTCCACATCTTTACCAATACTTGTTACTGTCTGTCTTTTTTGTCATAGCCATCTTCATGGGTATGAAGTAATATTTCACTGTGGTTTTGAGTTGCATTTCTCTAAAGAGTAATATGTAACATCTTTTCATGTGTTTATTGGCTATTTGTATATCTTATTTAGAGAAATGTCTATTCAGATCTTGAGCCCATTGGATTATTTATCTTTTCATTATTGAGTTGTAAGAATTCCTTATATAGGGACGCCTGGGTGGTTCAGTCAGTTAAGCATCTGCCTTCGGCTCAGGTCATGATCCCAGTGTCCTGGGATGGAGCCCCACATCAGGCTCCCTGCTCGGCGGGGAGCCTGCTTTTCCCTCTGCCTGCTGCTCCCCCTGCTTGTGCTCACTCACTTGCTCTCTCTTTCTCTGTCCCTCTGACAAATAAAATCTTAAAAAAAAAAAAAAAGAATTCCTTATATATTCTGACTACCAGTCCCTTATCAGATATATGATTTGCACATATTTTTGGTCAGTCTTTTTGCTTTTCACCTTCTCGATGGCATCCTTTGAAGCACAAAAGTTTTAAATTTTGAATAGGTCTGTCTTCTCAATTTCTCTTTTATCACTTGTATTTTTGTTATTGTATCTGGGAAATCATTGCTTAACCCAAAGTCACTAAGATTCACTTCAATGTTTTTTTCTAAGAGCTTTATAGTTTTAGCTCTTACGTTAGGTCTATGATCCCCTTTGAGTTCATTTTTTTGTATGGTGTGAGGTAGGAGTCCAACTTTACTCTTTTCTTTGTGGATATATCCAACTGTCCCAGCACCTTTTGTTGAAAGACTGTTCTTTTCCCATTCAGTGGTCTTGGCCTCTTTTTTGAAAGTCAGTTGACCATAAATGTTCATGTTTACTTCTAGACTCTCAATTCTATTCCATTGATCTACAATTGACCCTTGAACAATGTGAGGGTTAGGGGCACCAACCCCTGTGCAGTTGAAAATCTGCTTATATAACTTTTGACTCTCTAAAAACTTAGTAATAATAGTGTACCAAAGCTTTACCAATAACATAAACAATTAACACATATTGTGTATGTTATATGTATTATATACTGTATTCTTACAATAAAGTAAGCTATGGAAAAAATGTTATTAAGAAAATCAAAAGAAGAGAAAGCAAATTCACAGTACTGTACTGTAAAATATCCACGTATAAGTGGACCTGCACAGTTCAAACCCATGTTATTTAAGGGTCAATTATATATATCTATCCTTATTCTGTTGTTCATTTCTAATTTAATTCTTTTGTGGTAGGAGAGCATAGTTTGTTTGATTTCAGTTCTTCTAAATTTATTGAGATTTATTGTATATGATTTGCTCTGGAGATTTTTGCATGTATGCTTGAAAAGAATGTATATTTTGCTCTTATCAGGGGTGTTCTATAGATGGCAGTTAGGTCAAGTTGGTTGGTTGTATTGGCCAAGTTTTCCAGATTCTTTTTGTTTTTCTGTCTAGTTCTCTCCATCACTGAGAATGGGATATTAAAATATTCTACTGTTATTATTGAATTGTTTATTTCTTTCCAGTTTTCTCATACTTACCAATGTCCCTCTTTGTCTCTAGGAACATTTTTGTCTTGGGTTTTTTTTTTTTTTTTTCAGAATTTAGAAGACTGGGGGAACACTCATTTCCCCATTCCTTTCAATTGTCTCTTCTTATCCTTATAGTTTGGGAAACCAGGTGATCAAATATGTTAGAATTATTATACCAGAGCAACACTGCTATTTTTATATTAGGATTCTGAGTAAGATTTATATTTTTCTTTTTCTTTTTTTTAAGAGTTTATTTATTTATTTGTCAGAGAGAGAGAACATGAGCACAAGCAGGGGGAGGGGCAGGCAGAAGAGACGATCACTCCTGCTGAGCAAGGAGCCTGATGCGGGACTTGATGCCAGGACTCCGGGATCATGACCTGAGCTGAAGGCAGTCGCTTAACAACTGAGCCACCCAGGCATCCCAACATTTAATTTTTAAAAAGAGGTTATGCAGTTAAAAATGTTTGAAGGTTTTTCCCAACTTAAATTCTCTAATTTTACCTATTTTTGTTTGCTTAGAAGTCTTTTTATCTTACATGTGGATCTCTGCTCTTGAGGTTTCTGGATAAGTGACCTTTAGTTAAGTGAAGTGAATAATATTATTCTTACTTAAGAATATCACACCTAAAATGTTTACATTTGGGAAATGTGAGTGAAGGGTATACTGGATTCTTTGTATATTCTTGCAGGGTTTTTTTTTTTCCAAGTCTAAAATTATGTTAGAATAAGTTAAAGAAAAAATCTCTACCTCAGTGAGGCATTGTTAGATACTTTTTCTCACTTGCAGGCGATACTAGTCTTATTAGATGACTTTTAAAGTGTATTGATTTGGCAGTGTAACCTCACAGAGCACTTCTTAGCTTTGGTATTAACACAGTTATTTTCTAGTCCTGTCATCTGATAGGCAAATTTCTGGGAGTTTTTATAGACACTTCTTTTGCCTCACAGCCATACTCATTTTGATGGTAAATCTTGCATTTATTATTTGCTTAACATGTCTTGAATCTGTCCCTCTTGCCACTATTTTCAGTGAAACTCAACATCTGTTTCCTGGATTGTGGCAGTAGCTCTCTAATTGGTCTCCTTGTTTTACATTGTATGGCATAGAAATCCTTGGTGACTATCTGCCTCTCTGTCCTCAACTACCTGCTTCTAATATGTGAGTAAACTATTCATGGTACCATTCATATGCACTTACTTCATACTGTTTCATGACTTTGCTTGTGATCTTCTCTTTGCTTGGATCAGCTAATTTTCTTTCTTCAAGACTCAGTTTGGTTATCTTTTCCAGGAAAACTTAGAGTATCTGACTTCAGGTTTTTACATGTAGATATCCAGTAGCCCCAGCACCATTTGTTGAAAAGACTGTTCTTTATTAAATTTTCTTGGCACCCTTTTTGAAAATTAATCAACTATGAATATGTGGGTGTTTTTCTGGACTCTTTATTTTTACTCCATTTATCTATACATCCTTATGCCAGTATCACACTGTCTTAATACTATAGCTTTGTAGTAGGTTTTAAAATTGGGAAGGGTGACTCTTCCAACTTTGCTCTTTTTCAAGATGGTTTTGGTTTTGGCTCTTCTGAGTCTCTTGAAGTTCTATATGAATTTTAGGATCAGCTGGTTAATTTCTGCAATGAAACCAGCTGGAATTTTGATAGGAATTGTGTTAAATGTGTAGAACAATTTGGGGTGTTTCTCCTTTTTGTTTAGTTCAGGATTGGTTTTCTTCAGTTTTTCAAATTTGGTATTTCTGTGTATGCTTGGTTTGACATGACAAATTGTGTCTTTTGAGGCACATAACATGATAATAGGTATATAGGCTTAACTTTGTGATGCACGTTTGTGGTGGGAAGGGAAGAATTTTCTTATTGGTAGTTTGACCATTTGTGAAAAACTTTTCCTTATAGATTCCACATATTTCCACATGTTCATTGTGGAAAGTTTTAGAAAATACAAGAAAACAGAAAGAAAAAAAGTTCATAATTCCACCATTCAGAGTTAATATAGTGTGTACATGTGTGTATGGAAGCTTGTTGTATATATTTATTTCATTTAACCATATAACATATAGGGAATGTCTTTTCATCTCACTAAAAACTGCAGTTTTTTAAAAAAATTTTTTTGTTTTTTAGGTAGGCTCCATGCCCAACATGGGGCTTGCACTCATGACCCTGAGATCAAGAGTCACACGTTCTACCAGCTGAGCCAGCCAGACGCCCCAAAACTGCAGTGTTTCTTAATGCTGTGTCACATCTCATTTTGATATTTAACTAAACCCCTATTAGGCTTATGTTTAGGATCGTTTTTCCAAATTGTAAGTGCTATAGTTAAATCTTTGCCCAGATTCTTGACTATTTTCTGAGGCAAGTTCCTATAAGTAGAATTGCTGGTTCAAGAGGATGCATATTTTTAAGTCTTTCTTGCCATTTTTTTAGTGTAGTGTGTTACTATTTGACAGCAGTTTCTTTCTGTTAATATTTGAGGGTAAGCTCACTAACAAGTATTTACATTATTTGGAACTACCATCAGATATTCATAGCAACATTATTCACAATAGTTAAAAGGTAAAAAACAAAACAAAACAAAAACCAATCCATTGACAAGATGAATGGAGAAACAAAATGTGGTCTATCCACACAATGGAATATTGTTGAGCCTTAAAAAGGAATAAAATTCTGATACATGCTACAACATGAATGAACTTTAAGCATTACATGAAGTGAACTAAGCCAGACACAAAAGGACAAATATTGTATGATTCCACTTATATGAAGTACCTAGAATAAGCAAGTTCATAGGGACAGAAAGTAGAATAGAGATTACCAGAGGCTGGGGAGATAGGGAGTTTAATGGATATAGAATTTCAGTTTGGAATGATGAAAAAGTTCTGGAAATGGATAGTGGTAGTGATTGTACAACAGTGTGAATGTACTTAATGCCACTGAATTGTACGCCGAAAAATGGTTAAATGTTAATTTGATATTAAGTATATTTTACCACAATTAAAAAATACTACAATTGGATTAATTTCAGAATTTTAGATAAAAACCACTCACTGAGAAATTATGTACTTATTTTACTTATTGTGTGTTACCTTGTAGCTAAGTTCTGGATACTTGTTTTAAATATGATGGATTGATAGATGGTGCTGAGAACTAAGTTCTTAACCAACATTCATGCAATATGAAGATTTATTGGGCTATATATGCCAAGTAGTGTGCTAGGCACTGAGGACTGTGGTGGTAAACAAGATAAGACACAGTCCCTAGAGTCTCCTGGTTGCTAAGATTGAACAGAAAAAGAACAAACTTCTTAATAAGAAAAAAGGGATTAAACAATCAGGTGACTTGTTTTCTCCTTAATGATTTCCTTTGTGGGGTGATTTTAAAATATCCTTTCCCTCCCCTTCAGGTTGCTATGGAAACATGACTAAATAAACGGAAGTCCATTCTGATAATTCTGATACCTGAGATGTAACTGGACTAAAGAGTGGAACAGAAAAAATTTTAGTGCCAACCTCAATTACAATGGCTACTGATTCAGGAGAGCCAGCTAGCACAGAAGATTCTGAGAAACCTGATGGAGTTTCACTGGAAGACAGAGCTCCTCAGCTTGCAGCAACTTTGACAGTGGAAACTAGACTGAAAGAAAAAAATAGTACCTTCTCTGCTTCTGGGGAAACTATAGAAAGGAAGAGATTCTTCCGAAAGAGTGTTGAGATGATGGAAGATGATAAAGTTGCTGCATCTTCCTCCAAAGATGAGAGAATGAAGACCACAACAAATATTCCAAGAGTAGAAAAGCTTCCTACAAATGTGCTAGGAGGTGGACAAGAAGTTAAATATGAACAGTGTTCAAAGGCAACTTCAGAGTCCTCAAAAGATTGTCTCAAGGAGAAAAATGAAAAGGAAATGGAAGAAGAAGCAGAAATGAAGGCCGTAGCTACTTCTCCTAGTGGCAGGTTCCTGAAATTCGACATAGAGCTGGGAAGAGGAGCATTTAAAACAGTATATAAAGGATTGGACACTGAAACATGGGTTGAGGTTGCTTGGTGTGAGCTGCAGGTGGGTATATAATCTTCTTGGTTTTAATAAATTCCAGTTTTAGCAGGCCTGGCCTTCTGAGTGATCCAGAATTAATATATATCATGGATTAAAATAAAATGAAAGGCTTGTCCCCCAGCTCCCTGAAATTATGCTCTTTTCCTAGATCCTCTTAGGAGCTCATGGCAGCCTTTTTTTCCTCCTGTTGTTTTCCTTCCTGTTTTAAAGGGGGAAAAATCTATCAATGCTTTCTTTAAGAAAATGCTCTTAATTTATTAACATTGGGAAATCCCCCAAACTCTTGAGGTCTCATTTTGAAAACTTTTAGTAAGTTTTAGTTAGTTGCCTTATTAGTTAATTGATTGTTGTACTAAGTATTTGGGAATGTGATATGTCAGGGATATATTTACTGTGATACCTCCCTTTTCTCTCTTTCTTTCAACAAATTTTTGGGTTCATATGGTGTTTTTCAGAACAGAAAATGTTATGCTTGATTCTTTGAGGATTTCTATAATACAAACTTGTCCATGCTTTAAATTTACCTCAAAGAGCATCTCTGGAAGAAATAATCACCAGAACCTACTGAGGTTAGTCAACTGGAATGTGTTTAGAAAGGAGAAATGAAAACAACAGAAGACTAGTTGAATTTCCTCGATATTTGGTTTCATAATATTTGTGTGGTACTTTTAACTAATGAAGGACTAAATGGGGACAGAACATCATAGAAGGGGTTATAATAAGAATAGTTTCAGACAGATATAGTTCAAATATAAAGAAAACTTTTGTGACCTCAGTCAGCCCATGGGAAATGTCAGTGTTCACATGAGATGCTTAAAATTAAGATTGAATAGAGCAAGTCACTAAGTACAGGTTTTTGTTGTTATTCAGATTCCAATGGTCTCTGTGCATGTGGATGTGTATGTAGGTGCTGCGATTTCACCCATTCTGAATTTGCTCTAGGTTGCCTTTTAGATAGCTTGAAATTTAGTCCAGGTCCCTGCATTTCTAGGGAGCTTTTTGTTGAACAACATGGTTTTGAAACTTCACTGTCTGTAAGAGTTAGTGTTTGCTTCATATGCGGATTCCAGAGCCTATTGTCAGAGATTCAGATTCAGTAAGTCTGGGGTGGGATATAAGACTGCAATTTAGCAAGCTTTCAAAAGTGCTTTGAATGTAGGAAGTCCCTTGGCTCTCTGGAATGCAAGTTACCTAGCAGTCAAGCCATTCTAGTAGTTCTTGAAAGGTGTATGCATCTGTGGGTTTGCTTGGTTTTCTTTTCACCCCCTTCTTCCCCTTTCAGAATTTTATAAGGTCTGTGTCATAGTAGAAATATTAGGTCATGTGAACAAATAAACTTCAAAATCACCTGAAATTCCACTATTTTGAGGATGCTTTTAAACAGTATATATCTTTTTGGACTCTCTCTTTTTTTTTTTTTAAATATGTGTATGACTATTTTTTCCCCACAAAGTGGGATCGTTACTATAAGGTTTTGAAAACCTTTTCTTTTTACTTATCATGAACATCTTTTCATTACCAGTAATTGTGAATTAAATTATTTTTTTTAATAGACACCTTTATAAGTTATTTAATCAGTCCTCTTTTGATGGACATCTAGAATTTTCTCCAGTATTTCACTATTATAAATATGGTTGTGATCAACATTCTTGTATATATAGTGAAAATTATGTACATTTTAATTTCCTCTCTGCATTGTGACGTTGGTAACACTCATCTTTTAGTGATACTCTGTCTGTAAATGGGGGAAATCATTTCCATTCACTCGGTAGTAGGATAAAGAGTAAAGATATGTCAAATATTTTGCAAATTGTATACCCTAGCTATGCTAAAGGATGCTTAGGTAAAACTTAAAATATTCTAGTGGTAGGGACCGCTTTGGGGAGTGCCTTCTATCATTCATCTGTGAAAAGACTGAAAGAGCCCATAAAGTCTTACTACTCAAAGTGTGGTCCCTGGACCAGCAGCATAGACATCAGCTTGTTAGAACTACAGGTTCCTACGTCTCATCCCAGACTTACGAAATCAGAATCTGCTTCTTATGACATCCGCAGGTGATTTGTATGCACAGTAATGTTTGAAAAGCCGTGAAAGAAGGGACCCACCCGTCCAAGAGCTAGCTGAATCAGAGGAGGAATTCCCTTAATACACCAACATGAGCTTTATATTATATCGTAGATACTGATTCCTGCTATCTGCTCCAGACTTTCCAAATCAGAATCTCTAAGAGATGGGCCCCAGGAACTTATTTTTTGAAAGTTCCCCAGGTGATTGGACACATAGCCAGATTTGGTAATATCTAATGTGGAGCGAACATTGTAAATATATAAAATACATTTTAACTTACATCAAGAACAGTTGCACTTTTCTATTCTGAAAGGAATGTCAGAATTAGTGGAGTTAACTGACACAAATTTTGGACATAATTTTCTGCATATTTGGAATTAGGAAAAACTAACTTATGAGTATTATGCAGTTTGTAATGTATAATTTCTCATATTTTTTCACAAAGTCTTCTTCGTTATATAAACAATTTTGTAGAAAAACATCCCAGTCAATAATTTAAATGTTGAAAGTATTCCAAATTCTTCTTCAATCTTTGTTTATGTTTGTGTGTGTCTGTGTGTATAATATATAAAATTACTATGTCCATACTTTTGTTATCAATTAGATATGTATTTTCTATTTATTAACATCATTAAAATATTTAAATTATATTTTATTGCATTCATAACGCCTCTTGCTTAAATCTGCTTCCCTGAAATTAGGCAGTTCTTTTTTTAATTTTATTTTTGCATGTTTGACTTAACAGCTTGACAAAGGCTTTTATACCTTTTTCTCTTGATGGCATTTTCCCCCACTGTGGATATTTGAGCCTTGTGTAACAGTTGTTAAAAGCTCCATATCCATTTGTTTGGAATACATTGACCTTATGGCAGTGCAAAGAACCAGGAGAGATAGATTTTACTGCAGATATTTGACTTTGAGGATGTTAAACAAACAAACCTTTCGATGATGTAGGTCAGATTTAGGATTTGGCCATAAACATCTGCATTTCAACAGTTTGTCATATTTTATGGTTTCCATAACTTGATTTATGAATTAGTGGAAGGGCTGACCGATTGTTCTTTGTTGCTAAACTACTTGGTAAATTGGTAATTTACTGTGAGTGAGGGTTTTCAGTCATAAGTGCTGTTTGGAAGACTGTTTGTTTTAGTTCATGATGTTGAAAGACCTTGGTCAGATGTTACTGAAAGGCTTGTTTAGTAACTCTTAGAAGGAGTCAATCACAAAAAATTTGCAGTATTTTCCTCTTCCACTAACAACTTGAGAATCAACAGCACTCCTTTTACACATGGAAACATAACCAGTTTTTGCTTTACTATAATTTGGAAAAAATACTTCCACTAGTGCATTTGTCATTTGTTTTCTTGATGGAATTGAGTGTTCATATAATTTTCCAAATGAAGAAACATCATAGGTATCTGAAAATTTTTTTGTTATTTAACTGTTTCTAAAATGTGTTTCTAAACATTTCTAAACTGTTTATAAAAAGTGTTCTTATAATAAGCTTCACTTGTGGGGTCAGATATGTGATTGTGTGCTTCTCAGCGTAATTAAATGGGCCTCCTTTTTAATTTTAATTAAAATATTTTAAAAATTTTAATTCCAATGTAGTTAACATACAGTGTAATATTAGTTTCAATATAATGTGCAGTACAGTGATTCAACAATTCCATACATCACCCAGTGCTCATCAGGACAAGTACACTCCTTAATTCCCATTGCCTATTTAACCCAGTCCCTTACCCACCTCCCGTCTAGTAGCCATCAGTTTGTTCTCTATAGTTAGTATCTGTTTCTTGGTTTTCCCCTCTCTCTTTTTTCCCTTTGCTTGTTTGTTTTGTTTCTTAAATTCCACATATGAGTGAGATCATATGGTATTTATTTTTCTCTGATTTATTTCACTTAGCATTATACTCTGTAGTTCTTAATGGGCCTCCATCTAACAACTAGACATCTAACGAGTCTAGCTATAGTTTCTGAACTGAACCAAAAATGGCACTGAAAAGAAAGATTTTTTTAAAAAGACACAGTTGACTGTAACAGGTTGACATGTTGAGTGAGCATTCTAATGCACTTTCATTATAGTAGTGAATATATTCAGAGCAATGCAATGGAAGTAGCAGTCTAAAAATCTACACTTCCACACCCAAAGCACCTATCACAATTGTGGAGAAACTTCTTTCCATTTTATTTTTATTCATCATCTAAAAGCACTTTGGGGAAGTATATTTTTCAATACCAGCCCTACATTTAATTGTAAAATTAGAATTAGATAATAATATGAAAACAGCTGAATTTCCAAAAGAAAAATTTTAAAAATACATGCTAGAATTTCTGTTTCTGAATAAATATTGTGGTTCAAAGTAGTCACTCTGGGATACTTTTGCTCTCAAAATATTTTTGTTATGGCCTTCTTGGAAATGTTTCCAGATTCTGTTTGAGCCACACAAGAAAATGCTTCGTTACATATAGGTACACCCAAAATATTGTTACTCAGTTTAATTTCCCTGTCTCTTCATCTGACCTAGCCCTCAAAGTGGAATACTCTCATGGACAAAGAAGATTACATTGAGGGGAGGAGGGATAAAGCTTGCTTAAATATATATGTTCTAGTCTCTTTGTTTAAAAACTAGTCACATAACTTTATCAAGTATAAACCAAAGGCAGATGTTTTCATAAAATGACAAAGGGTGAGAGTGGCAGGAGACAGACTTGATCTGGGAAATAGCGTTTATTTTCTCAATTCAGAGTTAGTTTTGAACTATCTGTTTGATAGCTAAAAGAACAAATTGATACATCTAGTAGGCTGAATAATTGCACTCCAAAGATGCCCATGTCCTAATCCCTGGAATTTATGGATATGTTACCTTACATTGTAAAAAGGACTTTGTAGATGCGATTAAAGATTTTTGTGGTGGGTAGATTATCCTGGATTATCTGGGCGGGCCAAAGGTAATCACAAAGGTCCTTAGAGAGAGGAAGGATGGTCATGGTCTGAAGATCTGATGATGGAAGCAGAGGTTGGAGTGATGTGATTGTTGGAAGTGGGCAGTGAGCCAAGGCATGTGGGAAAACTTTAAAAGCTAGAAGGAAACAGATTCTTCCCTAGAGCATGCAGAAGGAATGCAGCCTTGCCAATACCTTCATTTTAGTCTAGTGAGACTCGTTTTGAACTTCTGATCTCAAGTAGAAGATAATAAATTTGTGTTGTTTTAAACCACTAAATTTGTGGCAGTTTGTTACAACAGAAATAGGAAATGAATACAATACACACAGCTGCAATTCATTCATTTGTCCATTCATTCAACAAATAAATATTCAATTCTATATGTGTTAGAACTGTGCTAAGTGCTAGGGACATAATGGGGAGGAAGAGCAGACACAGGCCCTATTTTCATAAAACTTACAGTAGAGGGAATTTATAGTCAGAAGGCTTGGAGATTGGAATTAGTGAAAAGATCAAAGGGCTGTTAAGTATAGGTTTGTTTGAAGGAAGTGGTAGGGTTGGGAGTATCGGGCAATGGGGATACCACTCCTTTACTACTTAGTTTTCTTTTTTTAACTTTTTATTTTGAGATAATTTGCTACTAACTGAAGAGTTGCAAAGATAGTATAGAAAGTTCTGGTATGTCCTTCACTCAGTTTCCCCTTATGTTGATATCTTAACCAGAGAACATTTATCAAAACTTAAGAAATTGAGGGCGCCTGGGTGGCTCAGTTGGTTAAGTGACTGCCTTCAGCTCAGGTCATGATCCCAGGGTCCTGGGATCGAGTCCCGCGTCGGGCTCCCTGCTCTGCGGGGAGCCTGCTTCTCCCTCTCCCACTCCCCCTGCTTGTGTTCCCTCTCTCGCTGTGTCTCTCTCTGTCAAATAAATAAATAAAATCTTTAAAAAAAAAAAAAAACTTAAGAAATTGAAATTGACTAAACTCCAGAACTTACTTGGGTTTCACCAGTTTTTCTACTGATGTCCTTTTTCAATGTTATGATCCAATTTAGGATCCCACATTGCATTTAGTTGTTACATGCTCTTAGTCTCTTCCAAATTGTGACAAGTCTTCAGTCTTTCCTTCTTTTTCTTTTTCATGATCTTGAACTTTTAAAGATACTGCTCAGTTATTTTATAGAATGTCCCTTAATTTGGGTTTGTCATGTTTTCTCATGATTAGATTTAGGCTATGGATTTTGGGAAGAATACCACAGAAGTGATACACCCTTCTCAGTGCATCATAGCTGGGGGTACATGATGTTGGTTTAGATTACTGGTGATGATAACCTTGATCACTTGTTTAGGGTGGTGGCTAATAGATTTTTTCTACTGTAAAATTAATATTTTTCCCTTTGTAGATTAATAAATATCTTAGGAGTAGATACTTTGAGACTATGCAAGTATCTGTTTCTCCTCAAACTTTGCCCAGCTGTTTTGGCAAACATTGGTGTATCTTGCCTGTAATAAGTATTACTCTTGGTGTTCTAATGGTGATTTTCTATTTCCCACATTTCTTCTACAGTTATTTATTCTTTTTTAAAGATTTTATTTATTTAATTGAAAGAGAGAGAGAGAGAGAAACACAGCAAGAGAGGGAACACAAGCAGAGGGAGTGGGAGAGGGAGAAGCAGGCTTCCTGCTGAGCAGGGAACCCGATGTGGGGCTTAATCCCAGGACCCTGGGATCATGACCCAAGCTGAAGGCAGTCGCTTAACCAACTGAGCCACCCAGGCACCCCTCTTCTACAGTTATTAATTGGAATTGCCTCTTAGTTTTATGTGGTCTCTTCCAAAGTATGACTGTTATGTTTCTGAAAGCCCAACAATTGGGGAATTTGTGGTTGAAGAACTTTAATATATTTTAAATTATTAATAATGATATCATATACTTTCCATTTATCAAAATTAATGTTAATCATACACTTGTATGAGTACCTGGATAGGTACTTAATTTGAATATTTTATTTAATCTTCGCAGTAGTTGTATGAAGTAGAGATTTTTAGTTTTCAGATGGTGGAACTGAGGTTTAGATACATTGAGTAACTTGCCCAAAGTGATAGAGCAGGGATTTGTATCCATCAACTATATATATGAAACATTTGCGTAGATGATTTAAGAATTTTCCCCTCATTAGTTATTTGAGCAGATCATTTTGTTCTTAATCAATTTAGAACAAAGTTTCATAAATGGATCCTGTTTAAAATAAAGTTCTTAACATTAAACTCCTAAGGCTCAAGGGATACTTAATAGTGTCATTTAAGGACACTCCCTGGCCTGGGGCCTCTGAGGAATAATTTAATGGCTGGGTTGCCTCTGTTCAATATCTGGCCTTCATCTTCTGTCAGTGTCCAGAGGTGGTTGGAAATGTTGGGGAGACTGACTCGTGTTCATTCAAAAGCCTAAATCTAGGACACAAATTCATTAATTTAGAATGAGGAATACATTTGGTAGGTCAAATGTTCTAGTTGGTCTGTAGGCTAGATACATGGGACACTAAATTATAAACAGAAACTGGCTTGGTAAGAATAGAGTCAGAACAAAGGAACTGGAGTTCTTGTGTGTGTTCTTCTGCCAAGACAATAGACCAAGCAAATGAACTGTATGCTCAGGTCCTGCCTAGATGAGGACATCCTCTTTGTTCAACAGTACTGGAAGACAAGTAAACCTGGTTCTGTATTTGGTTCATTACCTTTTCCATGTGCTATCTTGACTACCATTGATGAGCACTTTTTAAAAAGGTATTGATACTATTGCTGTCTAAAAGCTTTAAAATGCCAATAGTGACCAGGCTATAACTATTATATGCTGATTTCTTGATTAGTACTTTGGTATTACCACTTACAAATTATCATTACCCTAAATATGTGTTTATTTTATATAGCTTTAGTTCTGGGATGCTATACCGTCTCTCCAAGGAAAGTGGTTTGTGAATGAGGTATCTGCAGTCACTGCTGTGAAGACTGTTTCTGAAAATAGAGCGATGAACTAGAAAGTACTCAGGATTCAGAATATGGCAGGCCTGGGTTCCAGTGTTGCCTGTGCCAGTTGGGTATCTTGAGCAAGCTAAGCAGCTTAACATTTTGGAGCCTTAGTTTTTTACTTCTTCAAAAAGAACTATTCCTGATATGCAGAATAGAATAAAGAACAACATGATGGAAATTGTGTACCTCCTGTTCAGCTTGAGAAATAAAAATGTTGAGGATCAGAGATAATGATTATAAAACGTGGCACATGGTTGAGTGTTCAATAAATGATAGTGATAAAATACTGAGCGGCCTCATATTTATCCAAAATATTCATTGATGGATTGCTTTGTAAGTTAAGCACCATTTTGAAACCTTCATTGTGGTTTTCCTTACTTGAACAAGTTATAATACAGCTTTTATAACATTGTTGATGATTTCTTCCATTCATGTTTGCAGAAACAGAGCCACATAGCCACTGACCTGGTTATGTCGTTCATTGTTGGTGTTTGCATTGAGACATAGCTGATAAGGCTATAGTTTACATTTTGGAAATGAAATGCTTCTTTTTTTGTTTTGTTTTGTTTTTGTTTCTGTTTAAATTCCAGTTAGTTAACATATAGTGTGATATTAGTTTCAGGTGTGCAATGTAGTGATTCAACACTTCATATAACACCTGGTGCTCATCACAACAAGAGCACTCCTTAATACCCATCACCTATTTAACCCATCCCCCACCCACCTCCTCTCTGATAACCATCAGTTTGTTCTCTAGTTTGGAGTCTGTTTCTTGGTTTGCCTTTCTCTTTTTTTTTTCCCCCTTTGATCATTTGTTTTGTTTCTTAAATTCCACATATGAGTGAAATCATACAGTATTATTTGTCTTTCTCTGAGTGACTTATTTCTCTTAGCATAATACTTTCTACCTGCATTCATGTCATTGCAAATGGCAAGATTTCATTCTTTTTTATGGCTGAGTTATATTCCATTGTATATATATTCCATTGGCAGGTTTACTTTCCACTCACTGAATTAGAAGTGGACCTTGAAAGATCTTGGCCATCCCTTTTTGGTGGAGTTTACCTCCAGCAGTACATCTGGGGCAGCAGTTGTAATTTTGTAAAGTTGTTTACTCCTAATGCTGACTATTGATTCCTAGGATCAAAGGATAAGATGGAGTAGTTTAGTTTGGCACATGAAAGACTTGTATTCTACTAATTTAATCAGAGGGCATCAAAATTTATTCATCATTCTTCAAAACAGATCTGATCTATCACAAGTGGATGACTTCCAGCTAATTATAGGGACAGTTAGGACTTAATTAGCCATCTTAGATTAGACAGAAAAGCATAAACACTTATTTCCAGGTCTCTTCTAAGTATAGTATTCTTTGCTCTTGTTCTTTAAGTTCCTTAACTCTTTTAGCATTTAAAAAAAAGTTCAGGGCGCCTGGGTGGCTCAGGTCGTTAAGCGACTGCCTTCGGCTCAGGTCAGGGTCCCGGAGTCGTGGGATCGAGTCCCACATTGGGCTCCCGGCTCGGCAGGGAGCCTGCTTCTCCCTCTGACCCTCTCCCCTCTCATGCTGTCTCTCTCTCTCTCTATCAAATAAATAAATAAATAAAATCTTAAAAAAATAAAATAAAAAAATAAATAAATAAAAGTTCAGATACAACTGACATATAACATTGTGTAAGTTTAAGGTGTACAGTATATTGGATTGATACACTTACATATTGCAATATGATTGCTATAGTAGCATTAGCAATTTATCATGTCACATGTTTATCATTTTTTTGTGTTGAAAACAGTTAAGATTTAGTTGCTTAGCAACTTTGAAATTTGTAACAGTATTGACTAATCACTATGTTGTCTATTAAATCTTCAGAACTTACTTATTTACTAGTTGTACATTTATATCCTTAAACAACATCTCTCAAATTCCCTCCCCCACTCCCTGGTAACCACTGTTCTACTCTCTATTTTTACAAATTCATTTTTTAGATTCCACATTTATTTATTTATTTTTAAAGATTTTATTTATTTGACAGAGAGAGAGAGTACAAGCAGGGGGAGCGGCAGGGAGAGTGAGAAGCAGACTCCCGCTGAGCAGAGCGTGGGGCTCAATCCCAGGACTCTGGGATCATGACCTGAGCCGAAGTCAGATGCTTAACCAACTGAGCCACCCAGGCACCCCGAGATTCCACATTTAAATGATATCACACAGTGTTTGTATCTCAGATATCTACATACCCGTGTTCATTGCAGCATTATTCACAATAGCCAAGATATGGAAACAACCTAGGTGTCTGTAGCAGATGAATGGATAAAGATATGAAGCATATATATACACAATGGAATATTATTTAGATATACACAATGGAATATTATTTTGCCATGAGAAAGAAGGAAACCCTGCCATTTATGACAACATGGATAGACCTTGAAGGCATTATGCTAAGTGAGATAAGTCAGAGAAAGACAAATAATGTATGAGTTCCTTAACTCTTTTTTAAAATTTTATTTATTTATTTGAGAGAAAGAGAGTGAGAGAGCGTGCACGCACAAGCAGGGGGAGGGGCAGGGGAGAGGGAAAGGGAAAGGGAAAAGCAAACTACTTGCTGAGCAAGGACCCTGACGCAGGGCTTGATCCCAGGACCCCGAGATCACAACCTAAGCCAAAGTCAGATGCTCAGCCGAGCCACCCAGGCACCCCTTTACTCTTTCTTAAAATAATTTTTGTTGTGGCAAAATGTACATAACATTAAAATTTACCATTTTAGGGGCACTTGGGTAGCTCAGTCGGTTAAGTGTCCAACTCTTGATTTTTCAGCTCAGGCCATGATCTTAGGGTCCTGAGCTTGAGCCCCAAGTCGGGGCTGCTTGTCTCTCTCCGTCCTCCTCGCCTTACTTGCTCTTTCTCTCTCAAATAAATAATAAATGAAATATTTTAAAAATTTACCATTTTAACCATTTTAAGTGAATAATTCAGTGGCATTATGTATATTCACGTTGTTGTACAGCCATTACCACCTCCCATCTCCAGAACTTTTAATTATCCCAAACTGAAACTCTATACCCATTAATCAATAATTTCCCCTTCCCCACTCTCCCAGCCCCTGGTAACCACTATTCTACTTTTGGCCTCTGTGAATTAGCCTAGCCTATTCTAGGTACCTCGTAAAAGTGGAATCACACAATATTTCTCCTTTTGTGTTTGGGTTATTTCACCTAGCATAATGTTTTCAAGTTTCATCCATGTTGTAGCATGTATTAGAATTTCATTCCTTTTTAAGGCTGAATAGTATTTCATTGTATGTATATACCACATTTGTTTTATCCATTTATCCGTTGATGTACATTTGTGTTGTTTCTTCTGGCTGTTGTGAATAATGCTGTTATGAACACTGGTGTACAAATATCTGTTTAAGTCCCTGCTTTTAATTCTTTTTGGTATATATCTAGAAGTGGAATTGATGGATCATATAGTAATTCTATGTTTGTTTGTTTGTTTGTTTATTTTTAGTAATTCTATGTTTAATCTTTCAGGAACTGCTATACTGTTTTCCACAGTGGCTGCACCATTTTACATTCCTACCAGCAATGCACAAAGGTTCCAATTTCTTTACATCCTTGCCAATTCTTATTATTTTCTGTTTTTGTTTTGTTTTGTTTGTTTTTTTAAATAGCCATCCTAATGGATGTGAAGTGCTATCTCATTCTGGTTTTGATTTGCATTTCCCTAGTGACTAGTGATGTTGAGCCTCTTTTCATGTGCTTATTGTCAATTTATATTTCATTCTTTGGAGAAATAAATATTCAAGTCCTTTACCAATTTTTAAACTGGGTTGTTTGTCTTTTTGTTGTTGAGTTGTAGGAGTTCTTTATATGATCTGAGTATTAATCCCTTATCAGATATATGAATTGCAAATATTTTCTCCCATGCTGTGGATTATCTTTTCATTTCCTTTTTTTTTTTTAAAGATTTTATTTATTTATTTGACAGAGAGAGACACAGTGAGAGAGGGAACACAAGCAGGGGGAGTTGGAGAGGGAGAAGCAGGCTTCCCGCAGAGGAGAGAGCCCGATATGGGACTCGATCCCAGGACCCTGGGACCATGACCTGAGCCGAAGGCAGTTGCTTAACAACTGAGCCACCCAGACGCCCTATCTTTTCATTTTCTTAATAGTGCTTTTGATGTACAAAAGTTTTAAATTTTGAGTAAGTGCAGTTTATTTTTCTTTTGTTAACTCTATGCTTCGAGATTCCACATGAATTTTAGGATGGGTTTTTTTTTTAATTTCTGCAGAAAATGTCATTGGGATTTTTTAAAAGATTTTATTTGTTTGAGAAAGAGAGCAAGAGAGCAGAGGGAGGGGCAGAGGGAGAAGCAGACTCCTCTCTGAGCAGGGAGTCCTTCGCAGGGCTCCATCCCAGGACCCCGAGATCACGACGTGAGCTGAAGGCAGCTGTTTAACTGACTGAGCCATCCAGGCACCCCTCACTGGGAATTTGATAGGGATTGCCTTGAATTTGCAGGTCTCCTTTGGCATTAACACTTAACAATATTAAGCCTTCCAGCCATTAAATTCCATTTATTTATGTCTTCTTTAATTTTAGCAATGTTTTGTAGTTTTCAGTGTTAAAGTCTTTTACCTCCATAGTTAAATTTCTTCCTACATATTTTATTCTTTTTGATGCTATTGTAAATGGATTGTTTTCTTAATTTCCTTTTTGGGTTATTAATTTTAGTGTATAGAAACACAACTGATTTTTGAATGTGATTTTGTATCCTGCAAATTTGCTGAATTAGTTTATTGGTGTTTTATTTTGAGTGTCAGGAAAAGGAAGCTAACCACTTGTGAAAATGAAAAAATGTAATATATTTCTAAGTTAATAGAAATAAAGGAAACAAAAAGTAAAATATATAAACAACCTAAAATAAGATAGAAGGAGTAAATTTAAGTATATCATGTGCTAAATCAAATATGTTCCTATTACATTTGTTTGTTAAAAAACTGAGACTGTCAGATTGGGTTAAAAGACAAAACCCACGTGTTGTTTACTAAGAAAACATACTTAAGACAGTGGTAAAGAAAGGTAAAATAAAGGTATGAACAAGAAAGAGAAAGCAGGAGTGGCAATATTAATATCTGTCACAGAAGGAAGGAAGTGAAGTTAAAGCATTGAACAGGATTTTATGAAATTATTTATTTCACAGTTTAAGAAGATACATAAAAGAGCCATAGGCACAAAAAATATTTTGGTTAGTAATTTAAAAAGAACCTGTAATAGATTCAAGGAAAATGGATAAATATGTTGCTATAGTAGGAGATTCCAGGCCCTATTATTTCAAAATAGGACTGATCTAGTAGACAAAAAGTGAAAAAACACAGAAGAACTAGATAATATAATTCACAAACTTCATTTGATGGATATATAGTACTTTACATCCTTCAAAGAAAGAATATACATTTTTATTAAAAAGTTGGTCAGGGGCGTCTGGGTGGCTCAGTCGGCTCAGGTCATGATCCTGGAATCCTAGGATTGAGCCCACATCTGGCTCCCTGCTCGGCAGGGGCCTGCTTTGCCCTCTGACGCTTCCCTGTCTCGTGCTTTCTCTCTCATGCTCTCTCAAATAAATAAATAGAATCTAGGGGCACCTGGGTGGCTCAGAGGGTTAAGCGTCTGCCTTCGGCTCAGGTCATGATCCCAGCGTCCTGGGATCAAGCCCCACATTGGGCTCCTGGCTCAGCAGGGAGCCTGCTCCTCCCTCTCCCTCTGTCTCTCCCCCTGCTCATGCTCGCTCTCTCTCTATCTCTGTGTCTCAAATAAATAAATAAAATCTAAAAAAAAAAGTTGGTCAAATTATGTGGCCTAAAAAAACATTAAAGAGAAGAAATTTTATATTCTGTATTACTCAGTAAAATTAAAAGTAATGAACAAATAACCAAAAGATTCTTAACTGGAAATCAGAAATCATACTTCTAGACAAATTTTGGATTGAGGAGAGACTCAAAACTGTAATTATAAACTACCCAGAAAGCAATGAAAAAGAGGACATTATGACAAAATTTGTGGGTCATTGCAAAAGCGATACCCAGAAGAAAATTTACCACCTAAAATGTCTTCATTATTAATGAATACTAACTAGAAGAGATATGGTACTCTTGAGACATTAGGGAGATAACAAAATAAAGCAAAATAAAGAAAGAGGGAATTAAAGATAACTGAAATTAATAAAAAATTATAAACCTAAAAATAGGATAAATAAATTCTACTCATTTTTGCTTTCTGAAAAGTAATTAATGAACCTGATGAAGAAAAATAAAGAGGGCAAAAATACATGAGCAAAGAAATGACAAATGAAATATAGCCATGCTCTGGAAAAGAGTCAAAGAAGTAGAAGAGAACATAATGTGCAACTTTGTCAACAAAATTTTCTCAACATTTTAGTATGAAACATTTCAAATATAGAGCAAAGTTGAAAGAGTTGCCTAGAACATCCATTATATCCACCATCTAGATTCTACCTATAACACTGTTACATTTTAAATCTTAACTAATGGATTGCTCCTAAACAAAATATAATCCAAAATGTACCCAAGAAAAAGTAGAAAAGTTGAATAGGCCAGTTATTATAGAAAGGTGATTTAAATTCTTTTTTGTTAATACTGGGATAAGGAGGCATCCAATACAATGCAGCATTGTTTATAATAGAGAAAACTTGAATCAACTCAAATGTCCATCAGTGGGTAAATGGATAACTTGTGGTAGAACTATATAATGAGATACTATGCAAGAGTTAAAATAAATAAACTGGAACTGTTATACATATCAAAGTAGATAAATACAAAAAATGTAATATCAAACAATTTGCAAAAGGAACATAACACATGATAACCACCTCTATGAAGCTTTAACACTTGTAAAACTATATTGCTTATGGATACAAACATATAATAAAAATATTTTTAAAACGTGCATGGATTAAAAACCTAATTCAGATAGTGGTTACTTCTGTGATGGGAAGGAAGGGGATAGAATCAAGAAGGGATATCTAGGGGACTTCAACTATGTCTCTAATGTTTTGTTTAAAATGGAAGTAAATTTGGCAAAATGTTAAAATTCAACAGAGCTGGTTATTATACATTATTCTTTATGCTTTAATTTTTTTATAATTTAAAAACAAAAAAACATTAGAAGCAAGTAAGTCCAGAGCCCAATTTCTAGGTAACCTTTAGATTTATTTTATTTTATTTATTTATTTGAGAGAGAGAATGAGAGAGAGAGACCATGAGAGGGGGGAGGGTCAGGGGGAGAAGCAGACTCCCCGCTGAGCAGGGAGCCCGATGCGGGACTCGATCCCGGGACTCCAGGATCATGACCTGAGCCGAAGGCAGTCGCTTAACCAACTGAGCCACCCAGGCGCCCTCTAGGTAGCCTTTAAATGACAAGTGATTCCAATGTTAAAACTATTTAACCCCACTTAATTTCATTAAGCCAATGTAATCTGAATATGAATCCTTATATTGTACAAAGAAAGAAAACTATAGCCTAATCTCCGTATTAATATAGATGTTAAAATCCTTAGCAGAATATTAGCAAATAGGATTCACCAGTGGATCAAAAGAATAATGTGCTGGAACTAGGTAGGCCTTAAAGATTTTAAGAATAATTCTATATCAGGAACCTATCAAGAAATCATATGATCACATCAGTAGGTGCTGGGAAAACATTTGATAAAATTCAGCAGCCATTCCTAATTAAAAAATAAAAGTAACGTAGGAATGTAAGGGAATTACTTCAACATGTTAAACTACTTGCAAAAACAACAAAGCAATAGATGTTGTAAGCTGTGAGAATAAAACTTTTTATTAAAGTACAATAAAAGGCAGTGATAACTGTTACACCATTATTTTTTTCAATATTGTGGATGTCTTAGCAAAATCAATAAGAAAATAAACAGGTCCATCCATGTTGTCTCAAATGGCACTATCTCACCCTTTTTGTGGCTGCATAATATTCCATTGTAAATATATATACCACATCTTCCTTATCCATTCCTCTACTGACAGACACTTAGGTTGCTTCCATATCTTGGCTGTTGTAAATAATGTTGCAGTAAACATAGGGTTGCATATATAGTTTTGAATTAGTGTTTTAATTTTGGGGGGTAAATACCCAATGGTGGAATTATTGGATCATATGGTATTTCTATTTTTAATATTTTGAGGAACCCCCATACTGTTTTCCAGAGCGGCTGCATCAATTTACATTCCTTCCAACAGTGCATGAGGGTTCCTTTTTCTCCACATTCTCACCAGCACTTGTTATTTCTTGTCGTTTTTTCTATAGCTGTTCTGACAGGTTTACGGTGGTATCTCAGTGTGATTTTGATTTGCATTTCCCTGATAATGAGTGATATTGAGCATATTTTTATGTGTCTGTTGGCCATCTGTATGTCTTCTTTGGAAAAATGTTCAGATTCTCTAGCCATTTTTTTTAAAGATTTATTTATTTTAGAGAGAAAGAGCAAGCAAGGGGGGCAGAGGAAGAGGGAGAATCCCAAGCCGACTCCCTGCTGAGTGCGGAGCTGGACATGGGGCTGATCTCATGACCCTGAGATCATAACCGTATCTGAAATCAAAAGTTGGACGCTTGGGGCACCTGGGTAGCTCAATCAGTTAAGCGGCTGCCTTCGGCTCAGGTCATGATCCCAGGGTCCTCGGATCGAGCCCCGCATCGGGCTCCCTGCTCAGGGGGAAGCCTGCTTCTCCCTCTGCCACTCCCCCTGCTTGTGCTCCCTCTCTCGCTGTTTCTCTCTCTGTCAAATAAATAAAATCTTTAAAAAAAAAAAAAAAAAAGTTGGACGCTTAACTGACTGAGCCACCCAGGCACCCCTAGCCATTTTTTAAATCTGATTTTTTTTTGGTGTTCAGTTATATGAATTCTTTATATATTTCAGATATTAGCTACTTATTAGATATATCATTGAAAATATCTTCTCCCATATAGTGGGTTGACTTTTTTATTGATGGTTTCCTTTGCTGTGCAGAAGCTTTTTATTTTGATGTTGCCCCAATAGTTTGTTTTTGTTTCTCTTGCATTAGGAGACATATCTAGAAAAATGTTGCTATGGCCAATGTCAGAGGAATTACTGCCAGTGCTCTCTCCTAGGATTTTTATGGTTTCAGGTTTCACACTTAGGTCCTTACTCCATTTTGAGTTTGTTTTTGTGTATGGTGTAAAAAAGGAGTCCAGTTTCATTCTTTTGCATGTAGCTGTCCAGTTTTTCCAATACCATTTATTGAAGAGACTTTTTCCCATTGTATATTCTTGCCTCCTTTGTCATAGATTATTTGACCATAGAAGTGTAGATTTATTTCTGGGCTCTCTATCTTGTTCTGTTGATCTATGTGTCTGTTTTTGTGCCAGTGCCATACTGTTTTGATTACAACAGTTTTGTGGTATATCTTGAAATCTGGAATTGTGATACCCCCAGCATTATTTTTCTTTCTCAAGATTTCTTTGGCTATTTAGGGTCTTTTATAGTTCCATAAAAATTTTAGGATTTTTTTTGCTCTCGTTCTGTGAAAAATGTTGGTGGTATTTTGGTAGAGATTGCATTGAATCTGTAGATCGCTTGGGTGGTATGAGCATTTTAACAATAGTAATTCTTCCAATCTGTGAGCATGGGGTAGTTTTCCATTTGTTTGTGTCATCTTCAATTTCTTTTGCCAATGTTTTATAGTTTTCAGTGTACAAGATCTTTCACTTCCTTGATTAAGTTTATTCCTGGGTCTTTTATTCTTTTGGTGCAATTACAAATAGAATTGTTTTCTTAATTTCTCTTTCTACTACTTTATTATTAGTGTATAGAAATGCTACCATGAAATTGTTATTTTTTAATTTTTTTTATTTTTTTAAAGATTTTATTCATTTGAGAGAGAGAGAATAAGAGACGGCATGAGAGGGAGGAGGGTCAGAGGGAGAAGCAGATTCCCCGCTGAGCAGGGAGCCCTATGTGGGACTCGATCCTGGAACTCCAGGATCCTGACCTGAGCCGAAGGCAGTCGCTTAACCACCTGAGCCACCCAGGCGCCCGAAATTGTTATTTTAAAAATACCATTTACAGTAGCACCAAAAAAATAATTAAGTATATATAAAGTATGTGCAGTATCTGTGTGCTGAAAAAAAAACTGATAAAAGAAATCAAAGAAGATCCAAAAATGGATTGGTTGATTGGAAGACTTAATATTAAGATGTCAGTTTTCTCCATATGACCTAGAAATTCAAGACAAATTACATCAAAATCCCAATGGGAATTTTTGTAGTTGTTGACAAACTGATTTTAAAATTAATATGGAAGAATGAAGGGGGGGAATCAGAGGGGGAGATGAACCATGGGAGACTATGGACTCTGAGAAACAAACTGAGGGTTCTAGAGGGGAGGGGGGGCTGGGGGATGGGTTAACTCGGTGATGGGTATTAAAGAAGGCACGTACTGCATGGAGCACTAGGTGTTATACGCAAACAATGAATCATGGAACACTACATCAAAAACTAATGATGTAATGTATGGTGATTAACATAACATAATAAAAAATAAAATTAATATGGAAAGGCAAAGAACTGGAATAGCTAAAACAAATTTGATAAAGAAGTGTAAAGAATTCATGTTACCTGATTTTCAGACTTACTCCAAGGGTATAGTAATTAAGACATGTTTGGTATTGGCAAAAAGACACACAGGTAAGTGGGACAGAACAGAGTTTAGAAATAGACCCAAACAGATATGGTCAAGTGATTTTTATTTTATTTTTTAAAGATTTTATTTATTGAGAGAGAGAGAGAGAGAGAAAGTGCGCACAAGCAGGGGGAGAGAGAGAGAGAGGGAGAAACAGGCCCCCCACTGAGCAGGGAGCCAGATGCAGAGCTCGATCCCAGGACCCCCGGGATCATAACCTGAGCCACCCAGGCACACCCAGTCAAGTGATTTTTAAAAAAGATACATTGGCAATTCAGCATAGAATGGATGGTCTTTTCAACAAAAGGTGCTTGAGTAATTACACATGCATACTAAAAAAAAAATGAGCCTTCACCTAATTTTCACGTGTTATACAAAATTTAACTCAAAATAGATCATAGACCTAAAAGTGTAAAACATAAAACTAAAACTTCTATAAGAAAACCTGAGAAAATCTTTTTGACTTTTGGTTAAGCAAAGAGTTCTTGGATATAACAGTGAAAGCATGATCTATAAAAGTAGAAAATCAATAAATTGGAGTTGAACAAACTTAAAATATTTTGCGCTATTAAAGACACTGTTAAGGGAATGAGAAGATAATCCAGAGCGGCAGAGAATATTTTTAAATCACATATGTGACAAAGGACTTGTATCCAGAATCTATAAAGAACTCTCAAAACTCAACAATAAGCTAAAACAACCTAATTAAAAAATGGATTAAGGATTGGAACAGACATTTCACCAAAGAAGATAGATGTATGGCAAGTAAGCCCACAGAAAGATGCTCACCCTCATTAATCATTAGGGAAATGAAAATTAAAACCATAATCTGATACCCCAATACACCTACTAGAATGGCTAAAAACCAACCAAATTAAAGAAAATCCTGGCAGGACCAACTGCTAGTGAGGATAATGCAGAGAAACTCTAATACATTGTTGGTGAGAATACAAAATGGTAGAACCATTTTGGCACTTTGTCAGTTTCTTACATAGTTAAACATACCATATAACCCTTCAGTCCCACTTGAGACATTTATCCAAGAAAACCTATGTTCACACAGTTGTACATGAATGTTTATAGTAGTTTTATTTGTAATTGTAATTGCCCCAAACTGGAAAATACCCAAATGTTTTTCATCTGGGAATGGATAAACATATGGTGATACATACATAGGTGGAATACTATTCAACAATTTAAAGCAACAGACTATTGATACAACAATATGGATCAATCTAAAAGATATTATGCTAAGTATAAGATGCCAGACTCAAAAGGCTATGTATAATTTCTTCCCATTTATAGGACTTTCCAGAAAAGGCAAAATTATAAGAATAATAAATAGATGAGTGGTTTCCAGAGTTTAAGGGTAAGAAGAGGGTTTGACTAGAAATGGATGGTGCAAGGGAATTTGTGTGTATGGGGGGAGGGCGGGTGGAATTGATGGAATCATTCTGTATTTAAATTGTGGCAGTGATTATACAAATTTATGCATTTGTCAAAACTCATGGAACTGTACACCAGAAAGAATCAGTTTTACTAAGTGAAAATTTTTAAATAAATTAAAATTAAATATGTGGTTCAGGAAAAAATAAGCTAGAGTATCAGCTCTTTCTCCTCACTCTCCCATTCCCCCAGAGCACCTTACTGGAACTCTGGACAAATGGAAAGATATATACTATGTTCTTAGATGGCTTTTTAGATGCCAATTTTCTCCAAATTAATGTCTATATATTTAATATAATTCCAGTTAGATTCCAAGTGAGTCTTTTATTTTAATTGGAAAAATGATCTTAATGTTTTTATATGGAACATAAAAAGATGAGAAAGCCAAGAAAATAATGAATAGGGAAGTGATTTGCCTTATCAGTCATTACACATACTGAAAGCCACTATCATAGGCATGGACAGATTAGTGAAAGGAAGCAGAATCCAGTATTACTAGAAACAATATACAACAAACATGTTCCTCAAGTCAGTGAGAAAAGAGTAGTTTAAGTGGTGCTAGTACAACCGATTAACCATCTAGATGAAAAGACTGCATGTACAGGAAACTCCAGATGGATTAGAAAGTTTAATATGAAAAAGTCTTAGGAGACTAAACTTTAGATATTCACATAAAAGATACTGAGTAAAGTAAAAGATATTGCTGAGTGACTATGAGGTGTACCATATGGTCATCATCTGAAGAAAAGACCTGCATACCAGTCTTCTCCCTTCCAGATATAATTGTAGCTACTCATTTGTGTATCTGTCTCGTCTTTTATCTATGCATTTAAATATGTACTAGAAAATGTAGCATTGTTCAGGATGGTTCTTTTTTTATGTACAAATTATCATATTGTAATTTTTTCAGAGTGCCTTTTTTTTTTTTTTAATTCAGCAGTATGTCTTAGAGATCTATCCACATTAGATCTATACACATAGATCTACCTCATTCTTTTAATTGTTATTTGGCTGTTTGGCTATAACCCATGTTTAGCCCATTTGATCCTGGGCGGGTTACCTAACTATCTTAACCTCGGCTTCTTTATTTGCAAAATGGAGATGACAGTAGTAATGCCTATCTTAAAGGATTGTTGTGGGACTAAATGTATTAATATATTAAAAAAATTAGAGCAGTACCTGGCATATAATAAACTTTATTATTGACATTTTGGTTGTTTCTAATTTTCACAGTTACAAACCATGCTGCACTGAATATCTCTTTACATATTTCTTTATACACATCAAGGAATAATGTGTATAAAGTAACCAAAAATGAAATTGCCACAGCTCTGATGTGCTGCTTTATTAGGGTTATCATGAAGTCTTTAAAAAAAAAAACAACCCTCTTTTTAAAAAGTTTTCCCTTTTCTTCTTCTTTTAAAAAATATGTATTTATTTAAGTAATCTCTACACCCAACATGGGGCTCAAACTCATGACCCCAAGATCAAGAGTCACATGCTCTTCTGACTGAGCCAGCCAGGAGCCCCTTCAAGTTTTTCTTTGTATTTCAGTTAGTTAGTGTACAGTATAATATTAGTTTCAGGGACACCTGGGTGGCTCAGTCAGTTGGGCGTCTGCCTT
Source organism: Mirounga leonina (assembly GCF_011800145.1). Classification (NCBI taxonomy): domain Eukaryota; kingdom Metazoa; phylum Chordata; class Mammalia; order Carnivora; family Phocidae; genus Mirounga; species Mirounga leonina. Next base: position 1,175,120 of record NW_023270143.1, on the reverse strand, counting down.
CGGCTCAGGTCATGATCCCAGCGTCCTGGGATCGAGTCCCGCATCGGGATCCCTGCTCAGTGGGAAGCCTGCTTCTCCCTCTCCCACTTCCCCTGCTTGTGTTCCCTCTCTTGCTGTCTCTCTCTCTGGCAAGTAAATAAATAAAATCTTCAAAAAAAATTTTTTAAAATATTAGTTTCAGGTGTACAGTATAGTGATTCAACACTTTCATATAACACCAGGTGCTCATCACAACCAGTGCACTCCTTAACCCCCATCACCTATTTAACCCATCCCCTCACCCACCTCCCCTCTGGTAAACCATCAGTTTGTTCTCTATAGTTAAGAGTCTGTTTCTTGGTTTGCCTCTCTCTCTCTCTTTTTTCCCTTTGCTCATTTGCTTTCTTAAATTCCACATATGAGTGAAATCATATGGTATTTGTCTTTCTTTGACTGACTTATTTCTCTTAGCATAATACTCTCTAGCTCCATCCATATTGTTGCAAATGGCAAGATTTCATTCTTTTTAAGGCTGAATAATATTCTGTTGTGTATGTGTATATACACAATGTGTATGTATGTGTATATATATATATACACACACACACACACACACACTACATTTTCTTTATCCATTCATCAATTGATGGGACACTTGGCTGTTTCCATAATTTGGCTACTGTAGATAATGTGCTATAAACATCAGGGTGCATGTATCCCTTTGAATTAGTATTTTTGGATGCTTTGGGTAAATACCTAGTAGTGTAATTGCTGGATCATAGGGTAGTCCTAGTTTTAACTTTCTGAGGAATCTCCATACTGTTTTCCAGAGTTGCTGCACCAGTTTGCATTTGCACCAACAGTGCAAGAGGGTTCCCCTTTCTCCACATCCTCACCAACATCTCTTGTTTCCTGTGTTGTTTTTTTAGCCATTCTGACAGGTGTGATATCTCATTGTAATTTGGACTTGTATTTCCCTGATGATCTGTGATGTTGAACATCTTTTCGTGTCTCTTGGCCATCTCTGTGTCTTCTTTGGAAAAATGTCTAGTCATGTTTTCTGCCCAGTTTTTAACTGGATTATTTGTTTTTTGGGTGTTGAGTTTGATAAGTTCTTTATACAGTTTTGATACTAACCCTTTATCAGATATGTCATTTGCAAATATCTTCTCCCATTCTGTAGTTTGCCTTTTAGTTTTGTTGATTGTTGCCTTTGCTGTGGAGATTTTTATTTTGATGAAGTCCAATAGTTTATTTTTGGTAAAAAAAAAAACAAAAAAAAACAAAAAAAAAACAACCTTTAATGGAAGTCTTTTGTGTCTATCAAGTTACCATTTCTTCTACTCTCTTGAGTTTCATAAAAGTATATTCTATCAATGCATATATTTTTTTATCTTTAAAAAATCTTTTGTTTGAACCCTTCTTATATTTCCAATACTACTGTGGATTTGTTTATATATTTATTTTGTCATTTTGGTGGGATTTAGGAAGAGAAGGTAATTAATTTAATATGTTGTCAGTCATCTTGAAATGAAAATCATACCTAAATTTTTAACTAGAATACTTGATTATTTCTCTGTCAGAATCAAAACTTAAAATAGTTCTGTCATTCCTTCCTTTCCTGCTCCTGCTTTCAGAAGACAAAAATTGCTTTTATTCTTCTTTTTCTCTTAGTTTTTTAAAAAAATTAATTTTTTGTAGTTTCAAAGTTTTATTTAAATTCTAGTTATGTAACATACAGTGTAATATTAGTTTCAGGTATAGAATTTAGTGATTCATCACTTACATATAACACCCAGTGATCATCTGGAGTTTTAATTGTAGACTTTCCTTTTCCATTATATATCTTCTATTTTAATTATTGTTTAGAAAATTCATTCAATTTTAATAACCACATTAACCGTGATTACTTAGCCTTGACTCTAAGTAAGCATTATTGGAAATTTCATGCTGTTTATTGTATGCCACACTCTCCTTTTCTAATGATGTTATTTGGCCACATTTGTATTGAATTTCTTTGAGTAATATTTTCAGAAAGGGTGTGTGGTATGGTGTACTTTGGGTCCTTGTTTTCATGAAAATGTGTTTATTTTTCCCTTATAAATTTGATTGGTATCTTGTCTGGATTCAGAGTTTTAGGGTTACAGTCCTCCCTCAGAATTCTGTAAACATTGCTCCTTTGACTTCTAGCATTTAATGTAGCAGATTAGCGGTCCAATTCCTGTTTAAAGGTGTTTTACTGGATGGTAATTTTGTATTTCTGTCTGGAAATATGTTGGCAATTCAGATATTTAGCCAGAATAAATGTCTGCATGTCTAACATTTTGATTATTCCTGCCCTGATGTTATAGATCCTATAGATGTGGAAATTCAGGGATTTAGGGAAACTTCCTATTTGTTTATTATTTTTTTCATTTTGATACATTGTTTTTCTTTTCCAGCAAAGGAAATTTTATTTATTTTTCCAGTTTTATTGAGATATAATTGACATATAACAATGTATAAGTTTAAGGTACACAACATAATGATTTGATATATGTATATATTATGAAATGATTACCATAGAAAGTTTAGTTATCATATGAGGTATTGATTTTAAGGTATTGATTTATTTTGCAGGTGGGTTTATGATATAGTTATGAACTATGACAGGTGCTGAATTGTTGAATGGGAGGAGTTAAAAGTATCCACCTAATAAAATATATCAGTGATTATATAGGTCCTGAGAAAAAAATTGACAGGTGAAAATAAATACATACATAAATGAAAACAACAGATAAAGCACACATTTGAGTGATGTTACAAGTGTGCATGAGAATTTCTAGACTCTAATTTGGAATTTCTTATTCCATTTCAGGATCGGAAATTAACCAAAGCTGAGCAGCAAAGGTTCAAGGAAGAAGCAGAAATGTTAAAGGGTCTCCAACATCCCAATATAGTTCGATTTTATGATTCCTGGGAGTCTATATTAAAAGGAAAGAAATGTATTGTATTGGTGACTGAACTTATGACATCAGGAACTTTAAAGACGTAAGTTGACTCTGATAGTGCCAATGAAGTTTTTTTGGAAATAATTTTCAAGAGTAATAAAAGTTGTTTATAAAATAACACTACTTGATTAAAGAATTGGTAGCATCTGAATCTAGTGACTGCTTCAGGGCAGGTTAAAAAATTTAGGATGTTAATGAAGTTTGTTAGAAAATACAGTATTGAGAAATGAATATTTGTGGGATAGCATAAAATTTTAGAATTAGGAGTAATGTCATTTTGTAAAAATAATGGAAGATCAAGGGTGTAGCCACATTCATATATCTACTGAGCAGTACTATATAATTATAGTTTATTGTTTTATTTCTGACTACAGTTTTTCATTTGATGGTGTAATCACTTATTTATAAGTATTAAATGTGGAATATACTTTTTCTGTTTCCTAGCATCTTTGCACTAAAATTTTACATAGTTAAACCCTCTGATGACCTTATATAAGCAGTTATTAGAAAGTGTAGAAGGACTTTCTTTTTAAAATTGTGCTACCTTTCCACAAAAGGTTACTCTGATTAGAATGATTCTTGTTTTGAATTAAAAATGCTGAAAAATGCTAAACTTGGCAGGATGTCTTCTCTAAGAATGAAGCCTTAGATTTAAAATTGCTTTTCTATAACAGAGAATAGAAAACAACTCAGTGATGGCAAGCATAGTACTTACAATACCAGCCAGCTTACATGATTTACCCTTAATAGTGCTCATATAATAAGCTAGGTATGTTTGTTTACATGTGGTCTTTTGTTTCTTTGTGTAGGTACTTAAAACGATTTAAAGTCATGAAACCAAAGGTCTTAAGGAGCTGGTGCAGGCAAATTTTAAAGGGGTTGCAGTTCTTGCACACTAGGACTCCTCCAATTATTCACCGGGATCTGAAGTGTGACAATATTTTCATCACGGGACCCACTGGATCTGTGAAGATTGGTGATCTAGGCCTAGCCACCTTAATGCGAACATCATTTGCTAAGAGTGTCATTGGTGATTAAACTTTTATAGTTTATTGGTTGGATAAAGAGAGATTTTGTTAACTGTGTATGTCTAGAATAGGGATCAGCAAACTATGGCCCATGAGCCAAATCTGGCCCCATTGCCTATTTTTGTAAATAAAGTTTTATGGGAACACAGCTATACCCACTCATTTATGTATTGTCTGTGGCTGCTTTTGCACTACAGTAGCAGAGTTGAGTAGTTGTGTCTGAAATACTGTCTGCTTCTTTACAGAGAAGTTTGCTGACTCCTGGACTAGAATGTGAATTTGCTTTGAAATATCTATTACATATTGACTTATTTCAGAGACATCCTAGTGTATTTCTTTTGTGGGATATATTAAAGATCATTAAAAAGTTCTGAAGATTTAAAGAGGATTTACTAATTTAGTTCAGAAAAATTTATAAAGAAGATAGAAATAAAAACAGATTTTAGTAATTGTTACCTAATCTTGAGCATTACAAATTGTACTTTATCAGTATAGAAAGTTAAGGAAATTCCTTAAGTACTTTATATAGGTGTAGCAAGTATTCTGCAAATTTTATATTTATAAATTTGGTTTAGGGAGCAGAAATTAACTCAGGTAATCCTTATGGCGAAGGGAATGTGATATTGGTGGATACATTTTTCTTTTTAATAAAGATGTGGATGTGGTGTTATTTTGTAGGGACTCCTGAGTTTATGGCCCCAGAGATGTATGAAGAGCACTACGATGAATCTGTAGATGTCTATGCTTTTGGAATGTGTATGCTGGAAATGGCTACTTCAGAGTACCCTTACTCTGAGTGCCAGAATGCAGCTCAAATATACCGTAAAGTAACTAGCGTAGGTATAACTTTATTCTTTTTACTTCCTAGATTGTCACATTTCATGTTGAAGTTGGTAAAGTCAGCTTAAAACTAATTTTGGTTTAGTGCTATATAACAGTGCTAAATTTAACATAATTGTAATGAAACAAGCTTTAGATTTATGCTATATACCTATACTTTATTGGGGTCACATAAAATGTTCTGTATTATTATCTTTGGGTAAATGTACAGACATATCATCTATATCCACTTGTGTGTAAATAATTTTTAGATTTATTAGGTGGATATTATTTTTTCAAAGCTGAATAATGAAGATTGACTAAATGGTTTGGAAGGTTTCTGGTTCTAAAAGAGCATTCAAAATATTGTTCCTCAGCTACAGTATTTGATTCCCTGTTATGGGTATTTTTTTGCATTACAAATTGCAAGGAATGTAAAGATGAATAAGAAGTGTTTGCTACCCACAAAGAGCTTGCATTTTTAGTATGGATAAATTCACAAATAGCTATAAACATAAGAGGATAGGAATAGAGTAAGGGATGTAAGGGAGATAAAAACAAAGTCTTAGGATAGTTCAAAATAGGTCTGTTTCATATCCAGTTGGGTGGCTCTAGAATAGGCCAAGAAAGAGATTGTCAAAGTGTTCAAAGTAACTGATATTAATAGGTACCCTTTTTAAATGCATGCTGTATACTGCATGCTTTCATATTTAAATCCCTAAAAGATGGCACTATCTTCAGTTTATGAGTGATGAGACTGAGAACCAGAGGTTGTGACTTGCCCAAGTTCACACAGCTACATGTGGATCCACAATGGTGGATTTTGACCCTAAATCTGACTCTGGAGATATTTGTGTAGGGAGACTAGAAATAAGGCTAATATTCAGAATGTGGGCCATTCTGTAGGACAAATGACCTAGTTTCTCCAACAAATCAATTTCATGAAAGCAAAAGGGGAGGGACTGTTAAAGAATACAAGAGACTTAAAGTAGTGGTGAGCAGGTAAATGTTTAATAACTGATTCTCTGAAAAAGAAAAAGCACTGATTTCTAGCATTTGCTGATTTCCTTGATGTTAAATATTCCCACAATGACTTTTAAGTTTAAGTTTTTTTTTTTTAAGTCACCAGTGTGACCTCACTGAATGCAGGGTTGGAAATGGTATACATAGTGGAATTTATATGATCTATCCACCATACAGATAGAATAAACAACCTCAAGAGCATAAATAATAGTAAAATGTAGTAAAATAATTAAGGACTGGTATTTTCAGTATTTATTACCTTGGTTGTTGATATAATTTAATTTTGAGCTTATGTAATTTAATTTTTGTAAATGACTGTGTTTAACAGCCAGCTTGCAAAATTCTTGAAAATGTAATAGTTGCCTCTTGTAAGCTGGTATGAGCCAGCTTTAATGCACCATACATGTACTGTGAGGACCTTGTTTGGATCCTGATTTGAACAAACCAAGTATAAGAAGACATCATTTAGACTATTTAGGAAATTTCAGTGTGGACTGGGTTTTAGATGATGTTAAGGAATTATTAGTAATTATTTTAGGTGGGATGATGACATGATATCTGTTAGAGATATAAACTAGAGACTTTATGGGTGAAATTACATGATGCCTAGGATTTGCTTTAAAATATTTTTGGATAAAAAAGGTGTGGAGGTAGATAGCTGAGACAAGGTTGACAAAATGTTGTATGTTAAAGCTGGTGATGGTTACATGGGGCTTTTACTATTCTACTTTTGAGTATGTTTGAAGCTTTCTGTAACAAAGAACTGAGAAAAAGAGATAAAGCTAGAAGTCTTTTTAGTCTTGGTCTGTACATTGTATGGCCACAAATAGAAAAACTTTGTACTCAATTTCGTAAGTTGCAGTTCCCCAATTATTTTCACCTAGGAGCAGAGAAAGGCAATAATTACCCAGGACTGGGGAATAGGTAAGAGATCAGTGGAGAGGTCAAAGAGGACTTTTTCTATAAGTAGAATGATGTAACTCCATTTTTTGAATGGTGACTTTATTATTTTATATTAAAGTCACAATAATGTTATATCACAATTCACATTTCCATCTATATTAAAACTTCTTTTTTTTTTTTTAAAGATTTTATTTATTTATTTGACAGAGAGAGACACAGCGAGAGAGGGAACATGAGTAGTGGGAGTGGGAGAGGGAGAAGCAGGCTTCCCACTGAGCAGGGAGCCCGATGCGGGGCTCGATCCCAGGACCCTGGGATCATGACCTGAGCCGAAGGCAGACGCTTAACGACTGAGCCACCCAGGTGCCCTATATTAAAGCTTCTTGAACTTGAGATCTAGACCTGTACCTCTGAAACAAATAATACATTATATGTTAAAAAAAAAAAAAGAAAGCAGGAACGGAAAAACTAAGGAGGGGAAATCGGAGGGGGAGACGAACCATGAGAGACTATGGACTCTGAGAAACAAACTGAGGGTTCTAGAAGGGAGGGGGGTTGGGAGATGCGTAAGCCTGGTGATGGGTATTAAAGAGGGCACGTACTGAATGGAGCACTGGGTGTTATACAAAAACGATGAAGCGTGGAACACTACATCAAAAACTAATGATGTAATGTATGGTGATTAACATAACATAATAAAAAAAAAACTTGAGATCCAAGTTAACTCCTAATCTCACCAAATTTGTCTAGTGTGTGATACTGGGTTTTCTGATTCAGCATCCTGTGAAGTAGTATGTCATACCCAGAACTAGGTTTTAGATTGCCTCATTCCATGACAATGATTCTATGGTATCTTTCTCCTTTTAGATTAATTTGGAGTTTTCTGTTAGATGACTGTAATGATTTTTTAAAAATTTATTTACTTATTTTAGAGAGAGGGAAAGAGCACGAGTGGGAGGGGTGGGGGTGGAAAGAATCTCAAGCAGACTCCATGCTGAGCGCAGAATCCAACTCAGGGCTTGATCCCAGGACCCCAAGATCATGATCTGAGTCGAAACCAAGAGTCGGATGCTCAACCAACTGTGCCACCCAGGCGCCCCTAATGATTATTTTTTTAAATCTAAAATTCACTATTTAAGGGTAATAGAATATAAAATAAGCAGATGTAGGCAGCTAACAGTTACAGAAACATTTTTAATTGTATGGACCTTACTAATTTATTTTTATTTATTTTTTTAAGATTTATTTATTTGACAGAGAGATAGAGAGAAGCACAAGTAGGCAGAGAGGCAGGCAGAGGGAGAGGGAGAAGAAGGCTCCCCGCTGAGCAGGGAGCCCGATGTGGGACTCGATCCCAGGACCCTGGGATCATGACCTGAGCTGAAGGCAGCCGCTTAACTGCCTGAGCCACCCAGGCGCCCTGACCTTACTAATTTATTATTGAACTCCTAGAACCTGATAATTAGCTTGAGTTTCTCTCAATATTTTACTATTGTTTAATGGTAAAAATAATACAGATTTCTCAAAAGTTTATATATATATTTTTTTTCATGCATACATATATATTGATTGTTCATTGCTTCTAGCCATTCTGGAAGACTTGTTTATTATAGTTTGTTAATTGGGGTTATACTTGCATGTATATTTTGGGATCAAATATTTATTCCCTACTTAATGTTGCAATATGAGAATTATCCATGTTATTAAATACTGAGAATATTTTTGGTTTTTGTGTAAGATTAGCATATATGTAGATCACATAATTTATATCTCCGTTGTTGGAAATTTAGATTGTTCATAATTTTTCACTGTTAGTTGTAGACTATTAGAACTGTGACAATATCTTCATCAAAAAATTGTTAAACTTACACTGTATGTATATATTTATCTCATTTAAAGCTTGAATATGGTTTAGTGGTAAAAATTACATTAATAATGTTATGTTGACTTGAGCTTTCAGTTGCTTTATTTGTGACTAGAAACAATTTTTCTTCTCCCAGGGCATAAAACCAGCCAGTTTCAATAAAGTCACTGATCCTGAAGTGAAAGAAATCATTGAAGGATGTATTCGCCAAAACAAATCAGAAAGGTGGGCACAAATGTAGTGAAATGATATAACCGATGGATACATTAAACTCTTACCTTGGACTGGGTCATTTTTTGACCTTTGAATAATACTGGGTATTACTTTTGAATGGAACACAAACCATACTGTCTAGAGTGAAGTATATCAGTGCATGTTGTTTGCCATTTTGGACTTTGATATCATGTGCTGAATTTTTCTTGAACTGAAATTTGGGTTTTGTTTGTGTGTGTTGTGACAAGTTTTCATCACCTTCACCCTTCAGTTTAACAGTCACTGAGGCCCCCCAGGTTAACTTGCTTCTAACAGTTGATAGTAGAGAGCTTCTGCAGTGTCACCTTCAGGTAAGTACTTAGAAAAAAATGATAGCTTAAAAAAATTGACCATCAACTTACCAGATGTTTCATATTTGACCAATGCCCTTGTGTCATGATAATGGTAAAGCAGATAGGGCTGTTTTTGTTCAAGAAGTAGTATTCTAAGTTTATTTGTAACCCAATTTGTGTTTTTCTTATGGATACATCCCTTTAGTCTTAGCTTATATTTCCTGTTAATTTGAGCTTTGGACAGTTGCCGAGTTAAATCAGTGGGTTAGTCTTTTGATTTTTTTACCTCCTTTATGATTAATAAAGGTCCTTTACAGAAATTATTTTCGCCCACATTTTATTGACTGTCCCCCATTTTTACTAGTTTTCTAAGTTTAATGTTGTATATCTGAGAATATATAAAGCCACTAAGGTAAAGCCTGTTTAATTATAGCTTTATTACCAAACATTATTGTACCAACAGGCTATATCTAGGTAGTTATATATTTTAATTATGGTAAAATATACATAACCTAAGATTGACCATTTTAATCATATGTTAAGTGTACAATTCAGTGGCATTAAGCACATTCACATTGTTAAACAACCATCACCACTATCTATTTCCAGAACCTTTTCATCACCCCAACAGAGACTCTGTACCCATTACCTCTCCATTCCTCTTCCCCTCAACCCCTGGTAACCTTTATTCTACTTTCTGTCTCTATGAATTTGCTTCCTCTAAGTACCTCATGTAAGTGGAATCAATACAATATTTGTCCTTTTGTGTCTGGTTTATTTCACTTAGCATAGCGTTTTCAAGGTTGATTTCCATGTTGTAGCATGTATCAGAATTTCCTTCCTTTTTAAGGAAGAAACACATACACACACACAGCACATTTTGTGTATCCATCCATTTGTCTGTTAATGGACACTTGGGTTATTTTTTCCTTTTGGCTATATGGTGAATAATGCTGCATGAACATTGGTGAATAAGTATTTGCTTGAATCCCTGCTTTCAATTCTTTTCATTATATACCTAGGAATGGAATTACTGGATCATATGGTAATACTATGTTTAATTCCTTGAAGAACCGCCAAATTTTTTCCACAGTGGCTGCACCATTTTGTATTCCTCCCAGCAACATATGAAGGTTCCAGTGTGTCAACATCCTCACCAACACTTGTTATTTTCCATTTTTTGATAATAGCCATCCTGATGGCTATGAAGTGGTATCTTATTGTGGTTTTGATTTGCATTTCCCTAATGACTAATGATGTTGAGTATCTTTTCATGTGGTTATTGGTCATTTGTATATCTTCTTTGGAGATATGTCTGTTCAAGTCACTTGCCCTTTTTAAAATTAGGTCGTTTATTTTTTTGTTGTTGTTGTGGCTGTTTTTGAGTTGTAAGAGTTTAGGCATACTTTTTTTTAAGTGAGTCTAAAAATGCAGTTGACGCTTGAATAACATATTGTACAATACTGTAAATGTATTTTCTCTTCCTTATGGTTTTCTTAATATTTTCTTTACCTTTATTGTAAAAATACAGTATATAATACATAACATAATACAGTATATAACACATACAAAATATGTGTTAATCAACTGTTTATGTTATTGGTAAGGTTTCTGTTCAACAGTAGGCTATTAGTAGTTAAATTTTTGGGGAGTTAGGAGTTAGACACAGATTTTCAACTGAGGTCGGCACCCCAGTCCCCTCCCAATGGTGTTTGAGGGTCAGTTGTATTAAGCGGAAGTAGCCATTTTAGTTTGGATTCTGATTATTGCTTTTGCAGCATTTTAACTGTAAATTTGTTACCAAAGAACATTGGGATATTCTAAAGGATTCATGGCATATTAGTGTATTAGAAAGAGCACAGACTTCTACATCAGACTAAGATTCAAATGTGGACTCACACTTAGCCAGTGTGATCTTGAGGAAGTTACTTAGATGTTTCTCAAAGCAGGTATTTATTTTGATGATTAAAAATATAATGCATATAAAATAAGAGTAATATTTAATGGTATCTTCTGCTATTACTGTAATTATTCGATAGTAAAAATACATAGGCAACATTTTCATTGAAAGGCAGAGGGCTTAACTTGGTTGTATCTTCTTCTTTTTAAGATTTTACCTATTTATTTGAGAGAGAGAGAGAGAGCGTGTGTGAGAGGAGGGGGAGGGGTAAAAGGAGAGGGAGAAGCAAGCTCCCTGCTGAGCAGAGCACCAGACACAGGGCTGGATCCCAGGACCCTGAGACCATGACCTGAGCCAAAGGCAGACGCTTAACCGACTGAGCCACTCAGGTGCCCCTTGGTTGTGTCACATCTCACCTTAGCCTTAAAACTAATTAGTCTGAGGAAGCTTATTCTTTTTATAATAGTCTCTTAATTATTTGTCCCTTGATCACTAAAAAATGATCAGGAGGGTTGAAAATCATCAACTTACAGTATACCATGCTATCAATATACTTTATCTGTTTTAGATAGTATAAGAGAGATTTTCTATGTAGACATTATGAAATACATTAGTTTTAGCTCTCTCTGGCCTATAATATAGATAGATTAGATATTATGTATCTGTTTTTAGAAATTGGTCCAAGCAAGCAAAGGAAATTAACTCCCCCCATCTTGTAAAAGAATCTTTTGAACCCCTGTCCTTTTTTTTTTCTCTTCAGAGATGGTTAATCTCTAATATTAGGTAGAGGCGTTTCCATTGCATGTATACTTTGGCCTAAAACACTAGACTTAGATACTTGAGGAAAACCATGGGACTTTGCTGAACTAAATTAGTTTCATTCATGGCATTCTCTCAAGAATGAAGTACACTGACTACATTATTGTTAATGGAGTCAAGGGCTTCTATTTATAATGTTTGTAAAGAGTTTGAATTTCTGATTTCCTTTAGAGGTTATATATCCAGAGAGTTTTTAGTTTCCTTTTTTTAAAAAATTTTTTATTGTTATGTTAATCACCATACTAGTTTCCTTTGCTGACAATCTGTTGTTTGAGTTTTAGTAACTTAAGTCAGTGGCTTAGGGAAACTAGTCACTCCACCTAACATATACTGCAGCACTTCTCCAGTTCTCTAGGCATACTTATAGGTGTGTTAAACTTCAGTATCTAGATATGCTACTGGTAATAATCTTTAATTAAGGTGACTTTCAGTGCTTGTTAGTCGGAATTTCTTTGCATCCTTGGCAAATAATAAGTTAGATATAAGATTTGGTTTTTATAACAAGGCACATTAATGGTCTAATTAATAGGAAATTTAAAATAAGATTGTTACTTTGATATAATTGATGTTTACTAATTAAGAGTTCTATATCTTGTTTATGATTGGAAAAATTGATAATGAGATACGTATTTTGTTTATTAGGTTGTCTATCAGGGACCTACTAAACCACGCATTTTTTGCTGAGGATACAGGACTGAGGGTGGAGTTAGCAGAGGAAGATGACTGCTCAAATTCATCCCTGGCTTTAAGACTCTGGGTTGAAGACCCTAAAAAATTGAAAGGCAAGCACAAAGACAATGAAGCTATTGAGTTCAGTTTCAATTTAGAAACAGATACATCTGAGGAAGTAGCATATGAAATGGTAAGTGAATCCTACCACTTTTCTCTACCCCCTGACCACTGCTGCCCTTTATAATATTAGGGTTGATTGATTCCTTTCTCCTTATTGCTTTCTTTCCTCCCTATTTTCTCCTTTTCTTTATTTAAATTCTTTTATTGTGAAATGCATCTCTACAGCAGAGTATATTAAATTTGTACGTACAGTATAAAGAATAATAAAACACTACTCTTGTTAAGAAATAGAACATAACCAGTACCTTAGAAGCCACCTGTATGCCCCTCCCAGTTGTATTCCCTTCCCTAATCACCACAGGTAATATCTACCCTGACTTTTGTGTTACTCATTTCTTTGCTTTTTGTTATAGTTTATCTAAGTAATATATTGTTTTGTTTTAAAAATGTGAGTGACCGGTGCACATCTAGCTGGTTACTGAAGTTATTATTAGGTGAAGATGCTCAAGAGTGCATAAGCTGAACAGTCTCTCAGTCAAAATCTGGCTTCAGCTTCTCTAAGTGTTTATAAGAACCACTTTTGGGGATGTCAGCAGGTGAGGTCATGAGTGAGTTCAGGGAAGTACACATGTGGCTCACCAGTCAGGTCACCAGCAGACCATTGTGTGGACCAGAAATTAGTTGTCTGATAACAATATGGTTGGATGGGGAGTGGGCCCCTCTGACTTCTCTACTTCTAATCACCCCATGATCCCCCTCCTTACAGAGCAGATGACAGCAGATAACTTCTGTGGGTTTGAATGTGTGTCCACACCTGACTCAGGCTGCTGCAGCGCTTGGAGGAAAGGTGTGTAGGAGCTTTGGCAGCACATAGTCAAATTAGCCAAGTACAGAGAGTCTGAGCCAGGCTAGCCTGGGCATTTTGTCCTCAGGTTAAAAAGAAGGATGGAACATTGACATTGGGGATCTTGGAGATGATAGCCTTTAACATGTCTATTTTTATAGTCATACTGTTCTAAGCTGGAATGATTGTCTTGGACATCTGGTGCACAACTATTATCCTGATATTTCTCTTTACTATCTTTCTAGACTTCTCTTCCTCTCTTCTGTTGGGTTTCATGTATCCTAAATCCCATGTCTTTCTCTTCCTTGGCTTACCCTCTTGTTTTAGTGACACACTTCCTCTGCCTGCTTCTTAAAGAAAGGGTATGAGAGGTAAATTCTTCGAGACTTGCATGTATGAAAATATTTTTATTCTATATTCATATTTAATTGATTGCTTGGCTGGCTAAGGCATTTTAGGTTGCAGTTTTTTTTTTTTTTTAATTTAGACTCATTGTTCCATGCTTTTCTAGCTTTCAGTATTGATATTGAGAAGTACAAAGTTGTTCTATTTTCTGAATCTTTTGCATGTGATCCATTTTTTGCTCTCTGGAAGCTTGTAGTAGTTTCTATTTCTTCTTTAGTATTCTAAAATTTCACAGTGATGTGTCTTGATTTGGGTCTATTTTCATCCACCGTGTTGGATTCTCAGTGGACCCTTCCAATCTGTCAACTCATATCCTTTAGTTTCTGGGAAATATCTTGAAGTATTTTATTGATGATTTCTTCCCCATTGTTTTATTTCTGGAACTGTTATCATTTGGATGTTGGACCTCTTGGACTAATTCTCCAATGTTCTTAACTTTTCTAGTTTCCATCTTTTTGTCTTTTTATTCTCCTTTCTGGCAGATATTACCAACTTTACCTTCTAACCCTTCCAGTTGAGTTTTTCATTTCTGCTATCATGTTTTTAATTTTAAGCATTCCTTTTTATTTTTTGGTCTGTTCCTTCCTTAGAGTAAACGTCTTGTTCTTTGTTTTGTGGAGGCAATATTATCGTACCTCTCTGTAACGTAAGTAAAGAGAGTGTTTTTAACATTTTTTCTCTCTGTATAGTCTCTTTTCTTCAAATTGCTGTTTTGCTTTTGTTGGTTTTGTGCTCTGTCTTCTTGTTAGAGGCTTTTCTGATATTTCTGATAATTCTTGGCTAGTTGCTCATAATTAATAGGTTATAGGAGACTATATTTTTTTCTGTTGCTGTGTAATAAATTACCACAAATTTAGTGGCTTAAAGCAACACCCATTTATTATCTCAGTTCTGGAGATAAAAAATCCTAGTGGGCTTCACTGGATTCTCTGCTTCAGATCTCACAGGCTGAAATCAAGGCCTGGGCTTTTATGTGGAAGCTCTTGGTGGGGAGGGTGAGGGGAGTGGGGGTGGGGTGGGGACTGCTTTCGAGTTGTTGGCAGAATTCAATTCCTTATGGTTGTAAGACTGAGGCCCCTGTTTCCTTGGTGGCTATTAGCTGGTGGTCACTTTCTATTCCTAGAGGCTGCTTTTCAGTCCTTTCATGTATCCCCACTCCATCTTCAAAGTCAGCAATGTCATGTTGAATCCTAGAGTTACCAGCTGGTAAAAGGCTCACCCAGATAATTTCCCTATCTTAAGGTCAGCTGTTCATAGCAAAATAATGAGAGTGATATCTCATTATATTCACAAGTTTGAGGATTAGGATGGGACATCTTTGAGGGGCCATAATTTTGCTGACCACAGGGACTTACAGCCTATTGGATGATGTGTTTGCTTGTGTCAGACTTGTTAACTTTAACCTGTACCATAGGGTATCTGGGTGGTATCTTTAATTAGGGAATCTCTGGCATCAATATTTGTAGGTCTGTCTTCTTGGATTGGTCAGATTCCCCAGAGAATCATCTTTTGAAGTCCTTCCTGAAGGGTTAGGGTCTGGTTACTGGTATTTTGGTAGTCAAGTGGGGAAAAGGGCTAAAGGTTTCTGCATATGGCATTCAGCATACATATGCTCATTTAATCTTGTTTTCCACATGGTAGCCTTACCCTCGACTGTGCCTGGTGTTCCATAGTCCAGAGATCCTCTCTTTTACCCTCTCCAGAGAACAAAACTCCAGGCTTCTTGGGTAAGGGGAGAAAGGTGTGGAATGGAAGGTGGGGCACAGGGATCTAAACATTTAACTGCTTCTCACAACCCTTTCACTTAATTTTCCTTATTTTAGTCATCTCTTTTGACTTCACCCAGTTCTGGAAGTAACTGGTATTGCCAGTTTCTGTGCCTTATGAGTATTTTTCAGTATAAGTGATAATGCTTCTCAGCTTTCCCTAGTTCACCTTTTTCAGGACTGCTAGGTCACTTATTACTTAATCTGTTTTCCACATTCCGGAGTGTCCAAAATGTTGTTGCTGTTGTCTTTCTCTTATTCTCCCTATCCTTCTGGGTTTACAGCTTAAAAATCCATTTAGTGTGGGGTTTTTTTGGAGCTTCGGGAGGGAGTGAAATTAAATATATGGATTCCATCTAACATTTTAATCATCTTTCAACTACCACGAAATTTCCCTGAGTCTGCAGACCCCCAAGACATGCTTTAAAAAACAGATTGTAGGACTGAGAATGATATGCCATGACACCTCCTCAAGTCATCTTCTCTGCTACTCAGCCCTGCTCTTCTCAGACAGCAAGCCCTTAACTTCTCTTCTCTCACTCTTCTAATGCCTGGTAAGATGTAGTACTTTGCTGTGAGCATATTTCCCTTTGCCTAGAGTGTGGATCTCTAAACTTCGTCCACACCTCCCTTAATAGCCAGCAAGTTCCTTTTTTTGTTTTAATTCAAGTCAGAGTTTACCTTTCTCTGTGACGCTGTCTCTACTTTTTCCTTTAGGGCTTTTGCAGCAGCTCATTTCTACCTTATTTTAAGTTAAATTTGTACCATCTTACCACCAGATTGTGTGCTCATACAGGACAAAGGACCGACACAGTAACTTATATGTCTCTGGAGTCCAGTACTGGGCACATTGTAGGCACTTAATGTTGTTGAATAAGGAAACCTTTTTAATCTTTCACAAACCTTAATGACAGTCACAAATGATCTGTAATAAGACTGCATGTACTGAAACATCAAGTTATTTGTTTTTGTTTAAAGCCAGAATTATTTTAACAATGTTTGGTAATGGTATTGTTTTTCTTATGCTGATTAAAGGCTCTGAATTTATGTATGTCGATTAAGAAAGAACATAGATGTACATCCAAAATATTGAATCACTATGATGTACACCTGAAACTGTCAGTTATATTGAATTGAAAAAAAAGAAGGAACATGTAAACAAATTAACTGTTATTTAATAGCATTTGGATTTTGGGGGCACAAAATAACTCTGCTAGTGAAAAGTTAAAATCGTAAATGTTAAAGATGTAGTTTGCTTATGTTTTGTTTGTAGGTCAAGTCAGGATTCTTTCATGAAAGTGATTCCAAAGCTGTTGCTAAGTCCATTAGAGACCGGGTCACCCTGATAAAGAAGACGAGGGAGAAGAAGCCAGCTGGCTGTTTGGAAGAACGCAGGGAATCCCAGTGCAAGTCTGCAGGGAATGTACTCCCTCAGCCCCAGAATACAGCTTTGCCCCCTGCTCCTGCTCAGCACACTGGGGCTGAATGTGAAGAAACTGAAGTTGATCAACATGTTCGACAACAGCTTCTACAAAGAAAACCACAGCAGCACTGCTCCTCTGTTACAGGTAACAGTTAAAATTTATAAAAGCAAACAAATGTGTAATTGTATTCCCTTATCTCAAAATAGTACTTTTGTGTTTTTCTTTTTTTTTAAGATTTTATTTATTTATTTGACAGAGAGAGACACAGTGAGAGAGGGAACACAAGCAGGGGGAGTGGGAGAGGGAGAAGCAGGCTTCCCGCTGAGCAGGGAGCCCGATGCGGGGCTCGATCCCAGGACCCCCGGGATCATGACCTGAGCCGAAGGCAGATGCTTAATGACTGAGCCACCCAGGCGCCCCTACTTTTGTGTTTTTCAAAGCATTCTGTTATCTATCATTTCATCAGTCCTTTTACAAAATCCCTGAAATAGACAAGCCGGCTAGTTTCCTTATTTTAAAATTAAGAAACTTTTGTTATGTGACCTGTCCAAGGTGCTAATTGAGTAAGGATTATAATCTTTTTACTATTCTTAAAGGTCCAATGTAAATCCTTTAATAAAGAAAATTTGGAATTAAAGGGAAAATGTGTTCTTCAAGAAGGAATTTTCTAGATTTTAAGATCCTTTGTATTTTAGGCTCAAGTATAAAATTATCATAGTTCCTCTAATTTTTCTGCTGTAATGCATTCTCTTCTCTAGAAGGACAGAGTATTTTCATAGTAATAACTAATTGTTCTATAAAGACAGTATTATTTTCTAGCCAGGTTCTAGGAGAATGAGAATATGACACTTAGATTTTACTGAAATTAGTAAATGAGATTAGTTGGGTAGGGGAGAAGCAATCACCCAAAGGTGTGGAATGGAGGGTGAGGCACAGTGATCTAAATATTTAACTGCTTCTCACAATCCTTTCACTTAGTCTTCCTTATTTTAGTCGTCATCTCTTTTGACTTTACCCAGTTCTGGAAGTAACTGGTATTGCCAGTTCCTGTGACTTATGAGTATTTTTCAGTATAAATGATAATGGCCAGCAAAAGGAGTTGATTTTTATGTGATTCTTTGTTTTTAGGTTTGCTCTACTAAGACAATTTTAGTTGTACCACAGTTTCAGCATGGGAAGTTTACATAATGTTTTTTGGTTAACTGTGTAATGTACATGTTTTATTTCAAGTTGTCTCAGGTTGTCAGAATAAAAAAAAACCATAGAAAACACTTATTTTCTATGCCATTTGGACCTTGTGTTTCAAGATTTTCCTTCTACCTGTTGCTTATTTTCTTTGTCGTAGGTGACAATTTGTCCGAGGCAGGAGTTGGATCTGCTATACACTCAGATACTTCAAGTCAGCCCAGTATAGCCTATTCCTCAGACCAGATGATGGGCTCTCAAGTGGTTTCCAACATCCCACAGGCTGAAATAAATGTTCCAGGGATGATTTATCCATCCCAGCAGCTAGTAGGACATTACCAGCAGATTTCAGGGGTGAGGTGAACTGTTACAATTTTAAATATATAATACATATATATTTACTGTAAATGGGAGAGTTTATCTTTAATATATTTTTTTCTTATTTAACAGTTGCAACAGCAGCCAAAGCTGACTCAGCCCCACATTTTGCCTTTGGTTCAAGGTCAGTCCACTGTTTTGCCCGTACATGTCCTTGGACCTCCGGTTGTCTCACAACCCCAGGTTTCCCCATTAACTGTCCAGAAACTCTCACAGATAAAGGTAAGATATATTTTAGAGGCTCTGTATTCAGTTAAACATATTGAACACTGCCTAGATTTTCTGACAGGCAAAGGCTCTCTTTCATAAATTCATTATAGTTTGTATAAAACACACTGAAAGCCAAAAGTTGTTTATGCTTTCCTTCACCAGAGATGTTCTTGAGGATGTGCCTAACATTGTGAAACTAGAATCTTGAGACACTGCTTGTATAATTGGAAAAGAAAGTGAGAACTCCATAGATGGATAAACAAATTTATTTAGGACTCAGATCTCTTGCTCTTGGTGATGATGATTTGTTCTTTGTATTAGATTTTTCTAGCCCAGTGTGAATGTGGAGGGATTTCTTTCTTTTTTTCCCCAGATTTTATTTATTTATTTGAGAGAGAGAGAGAGAGTGCACACGAGCTTGGGGGGGGGGTGGGCGGGGCAGAGGGAGAGGGAGAGGCAGACTTCCCCATGAGCAGGGAGCCCAATGCGGGTCTCAATCCCAGGACCCTGGGATCATGACCTGAACCGAAGGCAGACGCTTAAGTGACTGAGCCACCCAGGCACCCCTGGAGGGATTTCTTTCATAGTTAATTAGAAATAATATTTTATAGACTTACAGTTTTTAGCACTTTCATCTAAATTTATGGAGGTTCCTCAAGATGTTAAAAATAGAGCTACCCTATGACTCAGCAATTGTACTACTAGGTATTTACCCCAAAGATACAGATGTAGGGAAAAGAAGGGGCACCTGCACCCCAATGTTCATAGCAGCAATGTCCACAATAGCCAAACTGTGGAAGGAGCTGAGATGCCCTTCAACAGATGAATGGATAAAGAAGATGTGGTCCATATTACTCAGCCTTTCCATCAGAAAGGATGAATACCCGGGCGCCTGGGTGGCTCAGTTGGTTAAGCGACTGCCTTCGGCTCAGGTCATGATCCTGGAGTCCTGGGATCGAGTCCCGCATCAGGCTCCCTGCTCAGCGGGGAGTCTGCTTCTCCCTCTGACCCTCTTCCCTCTCCTGCTCTCTGTCTCTCATTCTCTCTCTCTCAAATAAATAAATAAAATCTTTAAAAAAAAAAAGAAAGGATGAATACCCACCATTTGTATCGACATGCATGGAACTGGAACGGATCATACTAAGTGGAATAAGTCAAGCAGAAAAAGACAATTATCATATGGTTTCACTCATATGTGGAACATAAGGATTGGCACAGAAGACCATAGGGGAAGGGAGGGAAAACTAAAGGGGGAGAAATCAGAGAGGGAGAGGAACCATGAGAGACTATGGACTCCGGGAAACAAACAGGGTTGCTGGAGGGGAGGGGGTGTGGGGGGATGGGGTAGCTTGGTGATGGGTATTGAGGAGGGCACGTGTTGTGATGAGCACTGGGTGTTATATGCAACTAATGAATCCTTGAACACAACATCAAAAACTAATGAGGTACTATACAGTGGCTAACTGAACATAATAAAAAAAGGTTAATAAAAAACCTTTTGGCTTTTTAAAAAAATTCTTGGCTTTTTGAAAAATTTAAATTCCAGTGTAGTTAACATATAGTGTTCTAATAGGTTTCAGGTGTAGTGAAGGTGTAGTGATTCAACAATACTATACATTACTCAGTGTTCATCATGATAAGTGTACTCTTAACCCCAGTCAACTATTTCACCCATCCCCCCCCCCCCTTTCTGGTAACCATTGGTTTGTTCTCTATAGTTAAGAGTCTGGTTTTTTGTTTTGTCTCTTTTTTTCTTTGTTTTGTTTCTTAAATTCCACATATGAGTGAAATCATATGGTATATGTCTTTCTTTGACTGACTTATTTCACCTAGTATTATACCCTCTAGATCCCTCCATGTTGTTGCAAATGGCACAATTTCATTCTTTTTTATGGCCAAATAATATTCCATTATATATGTATACACAATACTATATATATATACACACACTATATATATATATATGCACACACACACATATATATACACACACGCACACACACACACACATTCCCACACCCCACATCTTTATCCATTCGTCTATCAATGGACACTTGGGTTACTTCCATAATTTGGCTGTTGTAATTAGTGTTGCTATAAACATCAGGGTGCATATATCTTTTTGAATTAGTGTTTTTGTATTCTTTGGGGGGAGTACCCAGTAATGGAAGTGGCTGCACCAGTTTGCGTCCCCACCGGGGGATTCCCAAGCGGGTTCCTTTTTCTCCATGTGCTCGCCAATACTTGTTTCTTGTGGTTTGGGTTTTAGCCATTCTGACAGGTGTGAGGTGATAGCTCATTGTGGTTTTGATTTGCTTTTCCCTAATGATGAGTGATGTTGATCATCTTTTCATGTGTCTGTTGGCCATCTGGATGTCTTCTTTGGAGAAATGTCTGTTCGTGTCTTCTGCCCATTTTTAAATAGGATTATTTGTGCGTTTTGGTGTTGAATTATATAAATTCTTTATATATTTTGGATACTGATTCTGTTGGATCTTGGCTTTTTTTGATTCATGTTTATTTCTATAGGAGAGATAAATGTTTTTGTCTTTTTGACTCTCAAGGTCAGCATTATTCATTTCTGACAAGGAAGGAATAAACAGTCTTTATGAGAGCTCATATATTAAGACTATATTCTGGTTCCCAAGGTTATGAGGCCTGGACACATGGTTCAGCTTTTCTTTGCCATCACTGCATTTTCTTTTCTCAACCTCACCCTCCCCTGTGTGTGCCTTATTTCTTTGGGAATGAGATAGGGAGAGAGAGCATGAGGTGGGGAGGGTCAGAGGGAGAAGCAGACTCCCTGCTGAGCAGGGAGCCCGATGCGGGACTCAATCCTGGGACTCCAGGATCATGACCTGAGCCGAAGGCAGTTGCTTAACCAACTGAGCCACCCAGGCGCCCCTCACATGCTGTTTTTTAGACTTTTTCAGCACATATAGAAGCCATAAGCAAGCACTTTGACCGTTGGTGTCTTCTTATGAATGTGGTAGTTCAAGTTCTAGGAATTACTGCAGCCAACCTATATTTATTCAGCCAACTCTCTGCTCTCCTCTTTAGAGAGCTTCTGTGTTCATTTTAGCTATGATATTGAAATTCTTTTGAGCTTTTTCTTGGAACTTCCAGTGTCTGGTGTGTGAAAGTGTTAGATTCAGTTACTCTGAATCTCTGCCAGGGTTTGAATGAGTTATGTGGCATGTGAAATAAATGAGAAGCCATGAGCAGTATATTACTGGGACTGGTCTCAATCCCTTAATGTATTCAATTATCATTTATTCATGGTATTAAGGATTTTTGTAGTACTAAAACTATACCCCGCACCTTTTTAATAACTTGCTAAAATTTTTAGAACATAGCATTATTTTATCTGTCATTCTGTCTGGGACAGGCCCATTAAAATTGGCATGGTATATGCATTTACAATTTGAATTTTCTTTGCACCAAGAACCAGGAACTGCAGCTGACCTTGGAGCAGATGGACAAACTTCAGCCTAATCTATGACTTTAGACTTGCCAGTTACTGGAGTTCCACAACCAGTCTTTCTGCAGTTTCTCCTCAGACATTGCCTGCCTCACAAATGACTTCCGAGCATCTAACAGTTGGTCTTCAACTTGAGCCTGGCCCTAGAAATGGAAAGCAGGCGTTGACCATATCACCAGATGCTAATCAGACTTCTAGTTTCTTACTGGTTTATTGTCCTCAAGCTTTGTCAAGTCATTCTGCCCATTACCTGAGCAGTGCACAGAATGTTGCTGGTACAGCTCAGTTCCCTTCTAATTCCACTGGGGGGCATTCGGGGGCCAATCAGCCTCCACAAAAGATACATTCAGTACCCCACCCATATCCAGTCCTGCATCAGGAATCGATAGCTCTAGGTTCTTTAGCGCCACAAAGCCAGACTGTGCATTTGAAGAAACCTTGTTTCCAAGCCTCTATGCAGCAGCAGCCATTAATTTTACAACCTTAAGATTATGGCATCACTACAAAAAGTTTCAGCAGGATTGTATTCTACGAGTGTCTGAAGCTCATGCAAGTGAGCAGCAGCCAAGGGGTGGTATTGAAAGTGTGATTGAGTCCCTGGAATAGCCATCTTATTCTGTTGAACATGCTTATCCAGGACCACCGGCAGAACTGCCATCCTTCCCACTGAAGGCTCCTGGGCAGCTGCCGTTGCCCCCAGGAACAAGCTTCTTACCCATCACAGCTAATTTACCCAATCCAGGCTCCAGCACAGCCTGTTTATTCACTGCCAGCCCCACAGTATTCTCTTTACACTGTGCAACCACCAGGATCATAGTCAACCCATTCTATGCAGACTTCTTCTCCAGTCCCACCTGTGGTACAGCCCTCTTATTTGGCCCCAGGCCAAGGGCAACCTGCTTTTCCAGTACAGCCTCGGGTTTCATCACCTTTTCCAGACCAGCCAGCATATAAGATCCAAGGAGCATACTCTGTGCAATCTATAGAACAGTTTGCTTACCAGGTACTACCTCTTGAGCATGCCCATTATTTAGCACAAACTGTTTACACCATCCAGACAACTGAACAGGCAACCTTCATGACCCAGTAAGTATATACAGTAAGCTCTCCTGATAGCAAGCACGTACATATTACAGACTCTGCGGATCAGAAGTTACACCCAGTACCACCTTTATAGCACAGACTTCTGACCAACAAGCCTATTTAACACCACCCTAAGGTAGCAATTCTTCAAAGTTGGAGCAAAAGCCATTTTTAACATCACCCTTAGAAACACAGACACATTTTATGGAGCCTTTATTTATGTCCGGCACTCAGCAGCTCCATCACAAGCAGATGTCCATTTTAGACACCAGCAGCTAGAAGCCCAGTCAATTAGCATTACATCTCAGAGGGCCGTGGAAGGGCAGCTTCAACACCCTGCGCAAATGTCCTTCATTCAGTAGGCTTCCTCACAGACCCGGATCCAGCCCCCACACTTTTCTACACAGCTTTTGCAGTCACATCTAACACCAAGCCAGGTTTCTCATTCAGCTTTCATTCAGCATCAGCAGATGGACGACTTATTCATCTTATAGACAAGCACAGAAAAGCCATCAGTTGTCTATTCAAGAAGGTCCCATAAATCAGCAGCGGTCTTTGGGTAGCCACCATGCTGCTTTCTAGCAGCGGTTACCTCCTTCATAGGCACCTAACCAGGTTCAGCCATTACCAGGTATGTCAAAGGCCATTATAAACACAGTACAGATTATACCTCCTTTGCAGGAACCGTTGCAACCAGTGGCAATGGAACAACAATATGTAACACAGCCTTTAGAGCAGCCTCAAGTGCTTCAGGCATTAGACAGCAGTCTAACTTTTCTCCTGAAGAAAACCCTAGCGCAGGACCGGCCAACATGCATTCAGCAGCAGTCTGTCCAGCCATAGTGGCAGCCATCCTGGCTCACACTTGTTTTTGGGTCAGCAGAAACAATGACAACAGCAGACCCTCTATCAAAGCTCTGAGATAGCTCTTTCAAATCAGCCGTCTTCTTCTGTTCATCTGTCGTCAACACTTAGTATTCTGGTACAGGCTTCCACTGTCTTCCAGAGCATTTCTATGTCACAGACGCAACAGCATTTGCAAAGCCAAAAAATTCCGAAGGTAAATCCTTCTGGGGAAAAATCTAGACGATTGTGATTTTTCTATAATGTTCAAGGGTCAGGGAGATAGTGAGCTAGGTAGAAATAGCATTGGACAGGGAGTCATAGTCCCTATTTCGGGGTCTTTTCCTTATTCAGTGTGTGGCCTTGACTCAGGTCTCTTTGGAGTTTCCTCATCTGTAAAGTTGGAGGGGTTAAACCAGATGATGGTTTTTGATAACAAAAAAATATTTATATCAGTGAATAAAACATGAAAGTCCCTTCTGTCATTGACTTTTGTTTCTAAATGGGGGGAGACTATCAATAACCTTAATAGAAAGTAAATTTATAGTATAGTCCCAGGAGATTGGGGGAAATGTGGAGCAGGGTAAGGAGGAAAGTGGGTTATAATTTCAAATAAGGTGGTGATCAGGGTAGGCCTCATTGAAAAGGTGACATTCAAGCAAACATTTGAAGAAGGTGAGGCAGCCCACAGTGCACATTTCAGGCAGAGGGAATAACCAGCGCAAAGTCCCCGAGGAAGGAGAGTGTCTGGCCTGTTTGAAGAACAGCAAGGAGGCCAGTATTGCTGTTAGTGGTAAAATGTTAGGAGCCTGTGATTGTCTTATTCTACATTAATAATAAAGCATTTGCCTTTATGAGATGATAATAATGAACACTACTAAGTGATTCCTAGGTGCCAAATACTGTCTTACTGGTTTTACATGTACTATCCTCATAACAACTGTATGAATAGTAGCTATCATTACCCCTATTTTACAGGTAAGGAAACTGAGGTTCAGACAGGTTACAGGAGGGTCAGGATTTGAACCCAGACTACATGGCTGCAGAGGCTGTGCCCTCAATCATTACACTATCCAGCCTCTTTGTAAGATAGCATCCTGCCTGCCAGAATTGGAGAAAAAGGGCATGATAACTTCATTGAGATTTAGTTAACTTGGGATTGATTGAATTAATTATAGGAAGGAATTGACAATCCAGTTTATTCTTTTTTTCCCTCTCTTTTATTCGCTTTAGATAACTCTAAAGACTCTGAATTGATTTGAGTTTGGCTAATAAAATGCTTTGATAAGAGGTATGCTGTACTATAAGAGTTTTCTAGTGGTGGTATATTACTTTTCCAAAAGCTTTTATCTCATTACTGTGTGTTTTATAAAATTCTCTCTTCATCAAGGGCATAAATTATAATGAATTCCAGTGTGTGCAAATTGACTCCTAACAGGGATGATGAAGGATTAATAAAGATCTTTGCAGTTGAAGTTTCTTCGGACAAAGCATGCTATTCTGGGATTTATTTCTTTAGAATAAAGTTCTTTACAAAGTATTTTGGGTTGGAATATTCATTTCTGTGGGCATGTGTTGGATACTTTCCTTACCTAATTAAAAAAAAAATTTCCCCAATATTTATTAAGAAAAATTTCAGAGATATGGAAAAGTTGAAAAATTGTAAACACCCATATACCTACCAACTAGAATCTACAGTTAACTTTTGCTTTATTTGCTCAATCACATATCCATCCCTTTATTCATTTATCAATCCATCTCATTTTTCTGGCACATCTCAAAACTAAAGTTGTTAACATCAGTATATTTCATAAAATACTTCAGCATTCATATCATTGGCTAGAACTCAGTATTTTTTTTTAGTTTAAATTTATACGCAGTAAAATGCATAGATTATAGTTCAGTGAGAATTGACAGATGCTTACACTTGTGTTACCCAAGCCATTATCGAAATACAGATGAGGTGTTGGCAAACATTTTCTGTAAAGGTCTAGGTAGTAACTATTTTAGGCTTTGTAGGCTATATAGTCTCTTGCAGCCACTCAATTTTACTATTACATGAAAATGGCCATAGGCAATATGAAAAAAAATGGACACGGCTGTGTTCCAGTACAACTTTATTCACAAAAATAGATGGTGCACCAGCTTTGGCCTGTAGTCTGTAGCTTACCCACTCAATACAGAATACTGCCATTACTGCGGAAAGTTCCCTGTGCCCTTCCCCAGTTGGTAGCTCCCACATCCCACCAGAGTCGACTGCTGTTGAATTGTTTCACCTTAACTAGTTTATCCTGTTCTAGATCTTCATATAATTGGAATCATACGATGTGGACTCTTTTTTTTTTTTTTAAGATTTTATTTATTTGACAGAGAGAGACAGCGAAAGAGAGAACACAAACAGGGGGAGTGGGAGAGGGAGAAGCAGGCTTCCCGCCGAGCGGGGAGCCTGATGTGGGGCTCGATCCCAGGACCCTGGGATCATGATCTGAGCCAAAGGCAGACGCTTAACGACTGAGCCACCCAGGCACCCCACGATGTGTACGCTTGTATAAGGCTTCTCTCAGTATGTTTTTGAGATAGATCTGTGTTGTGTGTATCAATAATTTTTTTTTTACTGCAGAGCAATATTCTGTTGTATGAATATACCAAATCTGTTTATCCATTTTATTATTCATGAATATCTGAGTGGTTTCTAGTTTTGGTTTATTAGAAATGAAACTGCGATGAATATTCTTGTATAAGTCTTTTTGTTAACATACGTTTTTATTTCTCCTGGATAATACCTAGGAGTAGAATCACTAGGCCTTGGGATAGATATTTGTTTACTTTTTAAGAAATTGCCAGTTTTCCAAATTGGTTGCACTAACTTACACTAACACCAACAATATATGAGAGTGCCACACCCTCACCAACACTAATTTTAGATATTCTGGTGGGTGTGTAGTGGTATCTTGTGGTTTTAATCTGCATTTCCCTGGGCGCCTGGGTGGCTCAGTTGGTTAAGCGACTGCCTTCAGCTCGGGTCATGATCCTGGAGTCCCGGGATCGAGTCCCGCATCGGGCTCCCTGCTCTGCGGGGAGTCTGCTTCTCCCTCTGACCCTGCTCTCTCTCATTCTCTCTCTCAAATAAATAAATAAAATCTTTAAAAAAAAAAATTTGCATTTCCCTGATGACTGTGTTGTTGAGCATCTTTTCATGTATTTACTGGTCTTTGTGTATTTTTCTTTATGAAGCATCTATTCAAGGCATTTGCCCATTTTATTTTGCCTGTTGTAGTTTTGCCTTGTCATTTTTGACTTGTTAGGAGTTCTTTTTTCTTTTTTTTTTTTAAAGATTTTATTTATTTATTTGAGAGAGAGAGAATGAGAGACAGAGAGCACGAGAGGGAAGAGGGCAGAGGAAGAAGCAGACCCCCTGCTGAGCAGGGAGCCCGATGTGGGACTCCATCCCGGGACTCCAGGATCATGACCTGAGCCAAAGGCATTCGCTTAACCAACTGAGCCACCCAGGCGCCCGACCTGTTAGGAGTTCTTATATATGCTGGGTAATATTAGTCCTGTAGCAAATACATGTTCTATAGATATTTCTTCCAATCTGTGGATTGCCCATTAATTTTTGTAATGACTTCATTTGATGAAACAGTATTTTATCTTGATGAAATCTAATTCATCAAAATTTTCTGTTGTGGTTATTGTTTCTGTGGCCTCAGAAACCTTTGCTTACACCCAAGTTAAAAAAAATACTCTCCTCTTTTATGCTTTTATGTTATATGTTCAGGTTTATGGTCTATCTTAAATTAATTTTTATGAGCGGTGTGAAGTAGGTCAAAGTTCTTTTTTTTCCCCCATATGAATACCCATTGTTTAAGCTTCATTTGTTGAAAAGATTTCCTTTTCCCATTGGATTTATAATATATTTTGAAGTTAGGTAGTACAAGTCTTTCTTTTTTTTTTTTTAATTTTATTATGTTATGTTAGTTACCATACATCATTAGTTTTTGATGTAGTGATCCACGATCCATTGTTTTCGTATAACACCCAGTGCTCCATGCAGTACATGCCCTCCTTAATACTCATCACCAGGCTAACCAATCCCCCCTCCCCCTCCCCTCTAAAACCCTGTTTGTTTCTCAGGTCCATAGTCTCTCATGGTTCATCTCTCCCTCCAATTCCCCCCGCCCATTTTTCCCTTCCTTCTCCTTATGTCCTCCATGCTATTCCTTATGTTCCACAAATAAGTGAAACCATATGATAATTGACTTTCTCTGCTTGACTTATTTCACTTAGCATAATCT
This sequence comes from Mirounga leonina, assembly GCF_011800145.1. Taxonomy (NCBI): domain Eukaryota; kingdom Metazoa; phylum Chordata; class Mammalia; order Carnivora; family Phocidae; genus Mirounga; species Mirounga leonina. The sequence continues at coordinate 1,146,544 of NW_023270143.1, read as the reverse complement.
CCTCCAGTCCCATCCATGTTGATGTAAAAGTTGGGTATTCATCTCTTCTGATGGCTAAGTAATATTCCATTGTATATATGGACCACATCTTTCTCCATTCATCTGTTGAAGGGCATCTCGGCTCTTTCCACAGTTTGGCTATTGCGGACATTGCTGCTATGAACATTGGGGTGCATATGGCCCTTCTTTTCACTACATCTGTGTCTTTGGGCTAAATACCCAGGAGTGCAATTGCTGGGTCATAGGGTAGCTCTATTTTTAATTTTTTGAGGCACCTCCACACTGTTTTCCAAAGTGGCTGTACCAACTTGCATTCCCACCAACAGTGTAAGAGGGTTCCCCTTTCTCCACAACCTCTCCAACATTTGTTGTTTCTTTCCTGTCCATTTTGGCCATTCTAACTGGTGTAAGGTGGTATCTCAGTGTGGTTTTGATTTGGATTTCTCTGATGGCTAATGATGATGAACATTTTTTCATGTGTCTGTTAGCCATTTGTATGTCTTCCTCAGAGAAGTGTCTGTTCATCTCTTCTGCCCACTTTTTGACTTGATTATTTGTTTTTTGGGTGTTGAGTTTGAGAAGTTCTTTATAGATTTTGGATACCAGCCCTTTATCTGTAGTGTCATTTGCAAATATCTTCTCCCATTCTGTGGGTTGCCTCTTTGTTTTGTTGACTGTTTCCTTGGCTGTGCAGAAGCTTTTTATCTTGATGAAGTCCCAAAAGTTCATTTTTGCTTTGTTTCACTAGCTTTTGGAGATGTATCTTGAAAGAAGTTGCTGTGGCTGATGTCAAAGAGGTTACTGCCTATGTTCTCCTCTAGGATTTGGATGGATTCCTGTCTCACATTGAGGTCTTTCATCCACTTTGAGTTTATCTTTGTGAATGGTGTTAGAGAATGGTCGAGTTTCATTCTTCTGCATGTGGCTGTCCAATTTTCCCAGCACCATTTATTGAAGAGACTGTCTTTTTTCCATTGCATGTTTTTTCCTGCTTTGTCAAAGATTATTTGACCATAGAGTTGAGGGTCCATATCTGGGTTCTCTATTCTCTTCCATTGGTCTGTATGTCTGTTTTTGTGCCAGTACCATGCTGTCTTGGTGATCACTGCTTTGTAATATAGCTTGAAATCGGGCAAGGTGATGCCCCCACCTTTGTTTTTCTTTTTCGACATCTCCTTGGCGATTCGGGTCTTTTCTGATTCCATACAAATTTTAGGATTGTTTGTTTCAGCACTTGCAAAATGTCATTGGAATTTTGATCGGGATGGCATTGAAGGTATAGATTGCTCTGGGTAGCATAGACATTTTTTTTTTTTAAAGATTTTATTTATTTGAGAGAGAGAATGAGATAGAGCATGAGAGGGGGGAGGGTCAGAGGGAGAAGCAGACTCCCCACCAAGCCGGGAGCCCAATGCGGGACTCGATCCTGGGACTCCAGCATCATGACCTGAGATGAAGGCAGTCGTTTAACCAACTGAGCCACCCAGGTGCCCTAGCGTAGACATTTTAACAATGTTTATTCTTCTGATCCATGAGCATGGAATATTTTTCCCTCCTTTTGTGTCTTCTTCAATTTCTTTCATGAGTGTTTTGTAGTTCCTAGAGTATAGATCCTTTACCTTTTTGGTTAGGTTTATTCCAAGGTATCTTATGGGTTTTGGTGCTATTGTAAATGGAATCGTTTCTTTAATTTCTCTTTCTACAGTTGTGTTGTTAGTGTATAAGAAAGCAACTGATTTCTGTGCATTGATTTTGTATCCTGCCACATTACTGAATTGCTGGATGAGTTCTAGTAATTTGGGGGTGGAGTCTTTTGGGTTTTCCACATAAAGTATCATGTCGTCTGCAAAAGGAGAGAGTTTGACTTCCTCTTTGCCAATTTAAATACCTTTTATTTCTTTTTGTTGTCTCATTGCTGTTGCTAGGACTTCTAGTACTATGTTGAACAACAGTGGTGAGAGTGGGCACCCTTGACGTGTTCCTGATCTTAAGGGAAAGGCTCTCAGCTTTTCCCCATTGAGGATGATATTCGCTGTGGGTTTTTCATAGATGGATTTTATGAGCTTGAGGAATGTTCCCTCTATCCCTATACTCTGGAGAGTTTTAAACAGGAAAGGATGTTGTATTTTGTCAAATGCTTTTTCTGCATCAATTGAGAGGACCATATGGTTCTTCTCCCTCCTCTTACTAATGTGTTCTATCACATTGATTGATTTGTGAATGTTGAACCACCCTTGCATCCCGGGGATAAATCTCACTTGGTCTGGTGGATGATCCTTTTAATGTATTGTTGGATCCTATTAGCTAGGATTTTGTTGAGGATTTTGGAATCCATATTCATCAGGAATATCGGTCTGAAATTGTCCTTTTTGATGGGGTCTTTGCCTGGTTTGGGGATTAAGGTAATGCTGGCCTCATAGAATGAGTTTGGAAGTTTTCCTTCTGTTTCTATTCTTTGAAACAGCTTCAGTGTTTCTTCTTTGAATGTTTGGTAGAATTCCCCAGGGAATCCATCAGGCCCTGGACTCTTGTTTTTTGGGAGGTTTTTGATCACTGCTTCAATCTCGTTACTGGTTATTGGCCTATTCAGGTTGTCAATTTCTTCCTCTTTCATTCTTGGCAGCTTATAGGTTTCCAGTAAGGCCTCCATTTCATCCAGATTGCTCAGTTTATTGGCATAGAGTTGTTGATAATAATTTCTAATAATTGTTTCTATTTCCTTGGTGTTAGTCGTGATCTCTCCCCTTTCATTCATAATTTTATTAATTTGGGTCCTTTCTCTCTTCTTTTGGATAAGTCTGGCCAGTGGTTTATCAATCTTGTTAATTCTTTCAAAGAACCAACTTCTAGTTTCATTGATCTGATCTACTGTGTTTCTGGTTTCTAATTCATTGATTTCTGCTCTAATTTTAATTATTTCTCTTCTAATGCGTGGCATAGGTGTCGTTTGTTGCTTTTTCTCTAGTTCTTTAAGGTGTAGAGTTAGTTGGTGAATTCGGGATTTTTCTATTTTTTGATTGAGGCTTGGATGGCTATGTATTTCCCCCTTAGGACCACCTTTGCAGTATCCCATAGGTTTTGGACCGATGTGTTTTCGTTCTCATTGATCTCCATGAATTGTTTAAGTTCTTCTTTGATTTCTTGGTTGACCCCAACATTCTGGAGCAGAGTGGTCTTTAGCTTCCAAGTGTTTGAATTTCTGCCAAATTTTTTCTTGTGATTGAGTTCCAGTTTTAGAGCATTGTGGTCTGAGAATATGCAGGGAATAATCTCAATCTTTTGGTATTGGTTGAGACCTGATTTGTGACCCAGGATGTGGTCTATTCCGGAGAAAGTTCCATGTGTGCTCGAGAAGAATGAGTATTCTGTTGTTTTAGGGTGGAATGTTCTGTAAGTATCTATGAGGTCCATCTGGTCCAATGTATCATTCAAAGCTCTTGATTCCTTGTTGATTTTCTGCTTAGATGATCTGCCCATTGCTGAGAGTGGAGTATTGAGGTCTCCTACAATTAACGTATTGTTATCAATATGACTCTTTATTTTGGTTAACAGTTGGCTTATGTACATGGCTGCTCCCATGTTGGGGGCATAGATATTTACAATTGTTAGATCTTCTTGTTGGATAGACCCTTTAAGAATGATATAGTGTCCTTCTGTGTCTCTTATTACAGACTTTAGTTTAAAATCTAATTTGTCTGATATAAGAATTGCTACCCCAGCTTTCTTTTGAGGTCCACTGGCATGGAATATAGATCTCCATCCCTTCCCTTTCAGTCTGGATGTAAGTTTAGGTTCAAAATGAGTCTCTTGTAGGCAGCGTATGGATGGGTCCTGTCTTTTTATCCAATCTGCAACCCTGTGCCATTTTATGGGAGCGATTAGGCCATTCACATTGAGAGTGATTATTGAAAGATATGAATTAATTGTCATCATGTTGCCTGTGAAGACGTTGTTTTTATAGATTGTCTCTGTCAATTTCTGTTGTATATCACTCTTGGGGTGTTTCTCCTTTTATAGAACCCCCCTTAATATTTCTTGCAGGGCCAGCTTAGTGGTCACATATTCTTTCAACTTCTGCCGGTCGTGGAAGCTCTGCTTCTCTCCATCCATTCTAAATGAAAGCCTTGTTGGATAAAGTATTCTTGGCTGCATGTTCTTCTCATTTAGTACCCTGAATATGTCTTGCCAGGCCTTTCTGGCTTGCCAGGTCTCTGTGGATAGGTCTGACGTTATTCTGATGTTCCTCCCTCTGTACGTAAGGAATCTCTTTCCCCTAACTGCCCTTAAGATGGTTTCCTTGGTTCTAAGATTTGTAAGTTTTACTATTACATGCCGGGGTGTTGGCCTGTTTTTGTTGATCTTAGAGGGGTCCCCTCTGCCTCTAGGACTCGAATGTTTGTTTCATTCCCCAGATTTAGGGAAGTTCTCAGCTACGATTTGTTCAAATACATCTTCTAGCCCTCTCTCTCTCTCCACTCCCTCCGGGATTCCAATTATTCTGACATTGGAACACCTCATGGTGTCACTTATTTCTCTGATTCTATTTTCATAGATTCTGAGTTGTTTTTCCCTGGCCTCCTCTTTTCCCTTTTTATCTATTATACTGTCTTCCAGATCGCTTATTCTCTCTTCTGTCTCAGTTACCCTAGCTGTTAGATTATCTAGATTGGATTGGATCTCATTGATAGCATTTTTAAGTTCTGCCAGTTCACCTTTTATTTCTGCCCTTAGAGACTCTATGTTGCCATTAATTGATTTCTCCATTCTAGCCATTGTCTTCACAATTGCTAGCCTGAATTCCATCTCTGACATCTTGGTTATATCTGCATCCATTTGTAAATCTGTGGCATAAGTCATAATCTCTGAGTCTTTTCTGTTTTGGGGGCTCCTCCTCCTAGTCATTCTGTGGATGGGTGTTTGAGGGAATGTATAGAGTCAAAATTATTGACCAGAACCCAGGCAAGATGCACCTGTTTTCTTGGGACCTTAGGGTTGCTGGCCTCTTGTTTTCCCAGCCTGTCTTCTGCGGGAGGGGCCTGCCGCGCTGTTACTCAGTCAACCCTGTTTGGGCGGAGTTGCCCTGCACCCCTGTGGTGGGGGTGGGCTCAGTGGGAATCAGTCTTTGGGGCTTTTGTTCTCTGGCGCCTTTCCCTGGTGGCTTTCTGCATCTCTTTCGCAAGTCAGAGCAGAAGAGACCTTTTCCAACCCTCTGCCTCAGAGCAGAGACCTCAGTCTGTTCTTCAGTGGGCTCTCCAGGCCACACCGTCTCCGTTTCTGTCTGTGCTGCTATAAACTGCAGCGTCCTGGGTTGTGCGCCCCTCCGCAGCGCTCCCAGTCCTACCTCCAGGTCAGGGCACGTCTCTGCCCTTTGTGCTTCTAAAACCGCCAGCCACTCCCTGTTCGCGCATGCGCGCAGGCGACTCCGCAGCTTGGGGTTCTGTCCCGGGGACTGCAGTTCACGTGCACGCGACTCCACCGCTTGGGGTTTCTACCCCCGGTGTTGCAGTTCACTGTCAGGATCCTGGCGCACCGGGTTTCCATCTCGGAGGCTGCAGTTCGCATGCGCGCGACCGTCTCTCCGGTTTCTGTCCGGGGGGCTGCGGTTCGCTTGTGCGCAACCCCACCAGTCTGGTTTTCCACCCTGGGCCTGCCCTAAAGTTCTTTCCCGATGCTACCGGTCTGCGAGTCTATGCCTGTCTGCAGCGCACGAGGCTGTCACTCACCGGAGGTGTAGGTTCCCCACGGCCAGCCACCCTCCCGCCACCGTTTATCCTCCGATATCTGCCCGCAGAATCACGGCTCTCCACTTCGTACCTCAAAACCAACCTCCTGCGATATTCTGTTTGTAGAGATCCAGATCTTCTTACATCTCAGGCTGGTTTTGTGGGTGCTCAGAGTGGTCTGGTAGATATCCAGCTCAATTCCGGGGACCAGTTGAAATAGGGTCCCCTACTCCTCCGCCATCTTTCCCCCCTCCTGTAATAGGATTTCACCTGTAGCTACGAAAAGAGTACAAGTCTTTCTACTTCATTTTGCTTTTTCAAGATTTCTGTGGATATTCTAGGTCCTTTGCAATTCCAGGCCTCGGCCTCTAGTACAACGTCAAATACGAAGGAGATACTAGACATTTTGCTTTGTTCCTGATATAAGGGAGAAAGTGCTCAGTATTTCACCATTAAGTATGCTGTTAGCTGTAGGATTTTCTAGATGGCCTTTATCAGATGAAGGATTTCCCTTTATTCCCAATTCACTAAAAATATTTTATCTTGAGTGGATGTTGGATTTTGTCAAATGTTTTTTCTGTGTCTGGTGATATGATGACATATGACTAATATGAGTAAATTTACATATACCATTTTACTCTTTTTTTGCTTTACTCCCCTTTTTTTTTTTTTATTCCTCATGGCCAGCCTTCTTTGGGTAAAAAAATTTTTTTTAGAATCCAGTTTTAATTTTTCTATTGTCTTTTCAGCTAAATATTCTTTCTGTGTTTTAACAATTTCTATCAATTTTATCCAGGCATTTTTTTCATTCAGATATAATTCATACACCATAAAATTCACCCTTTTAAAGTATACAATTCAATGATTTTGAGTATATTCACAAGGTTGTGTAATCATCACCACTAATTCCAGAACATTTTTATCACCCAAAAAAGAAACTCCATATCTATTAGCAGTCATTCTTTATTCTCTACCCCACCTTCCCCTGCCCCTGCCATTCACTTATCTACTTTCTATTTAGTTGCTTATTCTAGGCCTTTCATTTCATTTTTTAATTAAGTTTTTGTCTTTTCGTTGTTGAGTTGTAAGTGTTCTTCACATATATTTTGGATGCTACACCCTTATCAGATTTGTGATTTGCCAGTATTTTCTCCCATTCAGTTTCCGTTGCAGCTTAAAATTTTTTAATTTGATAAAGTCCAATTTATCTGTTTTCTTTGGTTGCTTTGTGCCTTTGATGTTTTACCTAAGAAACTATTGCCTACTCCAGTAGACTTTCTCCTATGTTTGTCTTCTAAAAGTTTTAAATTTTAGCTCTTTAATTAGGTCTTTGATCCATTTTGAGTTAATTTTTGTATATAGTTTGAGGTATGGGTCCAATTTTATTTTTTTATGTGGATATTCAAATTTCCTAGCATCATTTGTTGAAAGACTATTCTTTCCCTATTGACTTGTTACACTTGCTGAAAATCGGTTGGCCATAAAAATATGATTCCTCCAACTTTGTTTTCTTTCTTCGGGACCATTTTGGCTCTTCTGGATCCCCTGCATATGATTCTAGAATCAGCTTACTAAAGCTTATAAAAATTGTGCTAACTCTGAATGTTGCCTTCAGTATTATTGTCTTTTAATAATAGTAAGTCTTCCAATCCATGAATATGGGGTGTCTTTTCATTAAATTAAGCATTCTTTAATTTCTTTCAGCAACATTTTTATAGTTTTCAGCATACATGTATTACATTTCCTTAAGTTTATTCCTAAGCATTTTTTTTGTGTTGTTATAAATGGAATTTTCTTAATTTCCTTTTTGGATTATTCATTGCTAATGTATAGAAATACAACTGATTTTCGTGTGTTGCTCTTATACTCTAACTTTGCTAAATAAGTTTATTCTAAAATTTTTTCTGTGTGTGGAATCTTCAGGATTTTCTGTATATGAGATCATGTCATCTAGGAATAGAGATAGTCATAATTTTTCCTTTCTAATTTGGATGCCCTTTATTTTTTTCTTTCTAATTGCTCTTTCTAGAACTTCTGGTGCCTTGTTGAACAGAAGTAGTGAAAGAGGACATCCGTGTATGGTTCCTGATCTTAGTGGGAAAGCTTTAGAGTCTTTCACCATTAAGTATGATGTTAGCTGTGGATCCTTCCATTTTTTTCTTTAAAGATTTTATTTATTTATTTGACAGAAAGAGAGACAGTGAGAGAGGGAACACAAGCAGGGGGAGTGGGAGAGGGAGAAGCAGGCTCCCTGCTGAGCAGGGAGTCCAATGCAGGACTTGATCCCAGGACCCTGAGATCATGACCTGAGCCGAAGGCAGACAGTTAATGACTGAGCCACCCAGGCGCCCTGATCTTTCCATTTTTAAACAACTTTATACAGGTATAATTTATGAACAATAAACTGCATATCTTTTTATAGCACACAATTCAGTGACTTGACAGATATGTGCTATAGTTAAGATATTGAACATTTCCCAAATCCCCAAAAGTTTCTCATGTTCCTTTTCAGTGTTTTTTTGTTTGTTTGTTTTTGTGGTTGCTCACGGGATTTTGTTTTACATTCTTTTTTTTTATTCTTATGTTAATCCCCATACATTACATCATTAGTTTTAGATAAAGTGTTCCATGATTCATTGTGCATAACACCCACTGCTCCATGCAGAATGTGCCCTCCTCAATACCCACCACCAGGCTAACCCATCCTCCCACCCCCCTCCCCTCTAGAACCCTCAGTTTGTTTTTCAGAGTCCATCGTCTCTCATGGTTTGTCTACCCCTCCGATTTCCCCCGGTTCATTCCTCCCCTCCCGCTACCTTCTTCTTCTTCTTCTTTTTTTTTTTTCTTAACATATATTGCATTATTTGTTTCAGAGGTACAGATCTGAGATTCAACAGTCTTGCACAATTCACAGCGCTTACCAGAGCACATATCCTCCCCAGTGTCTATCACCCAGTAACCCCATCCCTCCCACCCCACCCCCTACTCCAGCAACCCTGTTTCATTCCTGCGATTAAGAATTCCTCATATCAGTGAGATCATATGATACATGTCTTTCTCTGTTTGACTTATTTCGCTCAACATAATACCCTCCAGTTCCATCCACGTCGTTGCAAGTGGCAAGATCTCATTCCTTTTGATGGCTGCATAATATTCCATTGTATATATATACCTCATCTTCTTTATCCATTCATCTGTCAATGGACATCTTGGCTCTTTCCACAGGTTGGCTATTGTGGACATTGCTGCTATAAACATCAGGGTGCACGTACCCTTTCGGATCCCTACTTTTGTATCTTTGGGGTAAATACCCAGTAGTGCAATTGCTGGATCATATGGTAGCTCTATTGTCAACTCTTTGAGGAACCTCCATACTGTTTTCCAGAGTGGCTGCACCAGCTTGCATTCCCACCAACAGTGTAGGAGGGTTCCCCTTTCTCCGCATCCCCGCCAACATCTGTCGTTTCCTGACTTGTTCATTTTAGCCATTCTGACTGGTGTGAGGTGGTATCTCATTGAGGTTTTGATTTGGATTTCCCTGATGCCGAGCGATATTGAGCACTTTCTCATGTGTCTGTTGGCCATTTGGATGTCTTCTTTGGAAAAATGTCTGTTCATGTCTTCTGCCCATTTCTTGATCGGATTCTTTGTTCTTTGGGTGTTGAGTTTGATGAGTTCTTTATAGATTTTGGATACTAGCCCTTTATCAGATATGTCATTTGCAAATATCTTCTCCCATTCTGTCGGTTGTCTTTTGGTTTTGTTGACTGTTTCCTTTGCTTTGCAAAAGCTTTTTATCTTGATGAAGTCCCAATAGTTCATTTTTGCCCTTGCTTCCCTTGCCTTTGGCAATGTTTCTAGGAAGAAGTTGCTTCGGCTGAGGTCAAAGGGGTTGCTGCCTGTGTTCTCCTTTAGGATTTTGATGGACTCCTGTCTCACATTGAGGTCTTTCAACCATTTGCAATCTATTTTTGTGTGTGGTGTAAGGAAATGGGCCAGTTTCATTCTTCTGCATGTGGTTATCCAATTTTCCCAACACCATTTGTTGAAGAGACTGTCTTTGTTCCATTGGACATTCTTTCCTGCTTTGTCAAAGATGAGTTGACCATAGAGTTGAGGGTCCATTTCTGGGCTCTCTATTCTGTTCCATTGATCTATGTGTCTGTTTTTGTGCCAGTACCATGCTGTCTTGATGATGACAGCTTTGTAATAGAGCTGGAAGTCCGGAATTGTGATGCCGCCAGGTTTGCTTTTCTTTTTCAACATTCCTCTGGCTATGCGGGGTCTTTTCTGGTTCCATACAAATTTTAGGATTATTTGTTCCATTTCTTTGAAAAAAGTGGATGGTATTTTGATGGGGATTGCATTGAATGTGTAGATTGCTCTAGGTAGCATTGACATCTTCACAATATTTGTTCTTCCAATCCATGAGCATGGAACGTTTTTCCATTTCTTTGTGTCTTCCTCAATTTCTTTCATGAGTATTTTATAGTTTTCTGAGTACAGATCCTTTGTCTCTTTGGTTAGATTTATTCCTAGGTATCTTATGGTTTTGGGTGCAATTGTAAATGGGATCGACTCCTTAATTTCTCTTTCTTCTGTCTTGTTGTTGGTGTATAGGAATGCCACTGACTTCTGTGCATTGATTTTATATCCTGCCACTTTACTGAATTCCTGTCTGAGTTCTAGCAGTTTTGGGGTGGAGTCTTTTGGGTTTTCCACATAAAATATCATATCATCTGCAAAGAGTGAGAGTTTGACTTTTCTTTGCTGATTTGGATGCCTTGTATTTCTTTCTGTTGTCTGATTGCTGTGTCTAGGACTTCCAATACTATGTTGAATAGCAGTGGTGATAGTGGACATCCCTGCTGCGTTCCTGACCTTAGGGGGAAAGCTCTCAGTTTTTCCCCCACTGAGAATGATATTCGCTGTAGGTTTTTCATAGATGGCTTTTATGATATTGAGGTATGTACCCTCTATGCCTATACTCTGAAGAGTTTTGATCAAGAAAGGATGCTGTACTTTGTCAAAAGCTTTTTCTGCATCTATTGAGAGGATCATATGATTCTTGTTATTTCTTTTGTTAATGTATTGTATCACATGGATTGATTTGTGGATGTTGAACCAACGTTGCAGCCCAGGGATAAATCCCACTTGGTCGTGGTGAATAATCCTTTTAATGTACTGTTGGATCCTATTGGCTAGTATTTTGGTGAGAATTTTTGCATCCATGTTCATCAGGGATATTGGTCTGTAATTCTCCTTTTTGATGGGGTCTTTGTCTGGTTTTGGGAACAAGGTAATGCTGGCCTCATAAAATGAGTTTGGAAGTTTTCCTTCCATTTCAATTTTTTGGAACAGTTTCAGAAGAATAGGTATTAATTCTTCTTGAAATGTTTGGTAGAATTCCCCTGGGAAGCCATCTGGCCCTGGGCTTTTGTTTTTTGGGAGATTTTTGATGACTGCTTTAATTTCCTTAGTGGTTATAGGTCTGTTCAGGTTTTCTATTTCTTCCGGGTTCAGTTTTGGTAGTTGATACATCTCTAGGAATGCATCCATTTCTTCCAGGTTATCTAATTTGCTGGCATTGGGTTGCTCATAATATGTTCTTATAATTGTTTGTATTTCTTTGGTGTTGGGTGTGATCTCTCCTCTTTCATTCATGATTTTGTTGATTTGGGTCCTTTCTCTTTTCTTTTTGATAAGTCTGGCCAGGGGTTTATCAATCTTGTTAATTCTTTCAGAGAAAAAGCTCCTAGTTTCGTTGATCTGTTCTACTGTTCTTTTAGTTTCTATTTCATTGATTTCTGCTCTGATCCTTATTATTTCTCTTCTCCAGCTGGGTTTAGGCTTTATTTGCTGTTCTTTCTCCAGCTCCTTTAGGTGGAGGGTTAGGTTGTGTACTTGACACCTTTCTTGTTTCTTGAGAAAGGCTTGTATTGCTATATACTTTCCTCTTAGGACTGCCTTTGCTGCATCCCAAAGATTTTGAATAGTTGTGTTTTCATTTTCATTGGTTCCATGTATTATTTTAATTCTTCTTTAATTTCCTGGTTGACCCATTCATTCTTCAGTAGGATGCTCTTTAGCCTTCATGTATTTGAGTTCTTTCCGACTTTCCTCTTGTGATTGAGTTCTAGTTCCATAGCATTGTGGTCTGAAAATAGGCAGGGAATGATCCCAATCTTTTGGTACCATTTGAGACCTGATTTATGACCTAGGATGTGATCTATTCTGGAGAATGTTCCATGGGCACTAGAGAAGAATGTGTATTCCATTGCTTTGGGATGGAATGTTCTGAATATATCTGTGAAGTCCATTTGGTCCAGTGTGTCATTTAAAGTCTTTATTTCCTTGTTGATCTTTTGCTTAGACGATCTGTCCATTTCAGTGAGGGGGGTGTTAAAGTCCCCCACTATTATTGTATTGTTGTCGATGTGTTTCTTTGCTTTTGTTATTAATTGCCTTATATAATTGGCTGCTCCCATGTTAGGGGCATAGATATTTACAATTGTTAGATCTTCTTGTTGGATAGACCGTTTAAGTAGGATATAATGTCCTTCCTCATCTCTTATTACAGTCTTTGGTTTAAAATCTAATTTGTCTGATCTAAGGATTGCCACCCCAGCTTTCTTTTGGTGTCCATTAGCAGGGTAAATGGTTTTCCACCCCCTCACTTTCAATCTGGGGGTGTCCTTGGTTCTAAAATGAGTCTCTTGCAGACAGCATATCGATGGGTCTTGTTTTTTAATCCAATCTGATAGCCTGTGTCTTTTGATTGGGGCATTGAGCCCATTTACATTCAGAGTAACTATTGAAAGATAGGAATTTAGTGCCATTGTATTGCCTGTAAGGTGACTGTTACCGTATATTGTCTGTGTTCCTTTCTGGTCTATGTTGCTTTTAGGCTCTCTCTTTGCTTAGAGGACCCCTTTCAAGATTTCCTGTAGGGCTGGTTTTGTGTTTGCAAATTCCTTTAATTTTTGTTTGTCCTGGAAGCTTTTTATCTCTCCTTCAATTTTCAATGACAGCCTAGGTGGATATAGTATTCTTGGCTGCATATTTTTCTCATTTAGTGCTCTGAATATATCCTGCCAGTCCTTTCTGGCCTGCCAGGTCTCTGTGGATAGGTCTGTTGCCATTCTAATGTTTCTACCATTGTAGGTTACATATCTCTTCTCCTGAGCTGCTTTCAGGATTTTCTCTTTGTCTCTGAGACTCGTAAGTTTTACTATTAGATATCGGGGTGTTGACCTATTTTTATTGATTTTGAGAGGGGTTTTCTGTGCTTCCTCGATTTTGATGCCTGTTTCCTTCCCCAAATTAGGGAAGTTCTCTGCTATAATTTGCTCCATTATACCTTCTGCCCCTCTCTCTCTTTCTTCTTCTTCTGGGATCCCAATTATTCTAATGTTGTTTCGTCTTATGGTATCGCTTATCTCTCGAATTCTGCCCTCGTGATCCAGTAGTTGTTTATCTCTCTTTTTCTCAGCTTCTTTATTTTCCATCATTTGGTCTTCTATAATACTGATTCTCTCTTCTGCCTCATTTATCCTAGCAGTTAGTGCCCCCATTTTTGATTGCACCTCATTAATAGCCTTTTTGATTTCTACTTGGTTAGATTTTAGTTCTTTTACTTCTCTAGAAAGGGTTTCTCTAATAACTTCCATATTTTTTTCAAGCCCAGTAGTATCTTTAAAGTGATGATTCTGAACTCTAGATCTGACATCGTACTAATGTCCATATTGAGTAGGTCTCTGGCAGTCGGTACTACCTCTTGTTCTTTTTGTTGAGGTGATTTTTTCTGTCTTGTCATTTTGTGCAGAGGAGAATAGATTAATGAGAGAACAAAATGCTAGCAGAGTAACAACGTCCCCAGAAATATACTCTAAATAAATCAGAAAAGACCTGAAGCAGTGGAACTAGAAACGGAAAGAGAGAAAAAAGAAATAGAAAAAAAAGAAAAAGAAAAAGATAAAGATAAAAGCAAACAAAAACAAACAAAACAAAACAACAACAACAAAAAAAACCAGAATGTTCAAATATGATCAGGCTGGTATATAGATCAGTGCCACACACTAGATTTCGGGTGTATTTTGGTCTTTTAGAAGAAAGAGACTCCCAAAATTTTAAAGAAAGAAAAACTTATATATGTACAAAAATAAGGGTTGATATGATGAAGGGATGGAATATGACTGTAAAGATGGAAATTATAAAAAATTTTATAAAAGGAATTGATAAGTTGTTTGAAAAAGAAAAGAGGATTTAGGGCACCTGGGTGGCTCAGATGGTTAAGCATCTGCCTTCGGCTCAGGTCATGATCCCAGGGTCCTCGGATCGAGTCCCACATTGGGCTCTCTGCTCCTTGGGAGCCTTCTTCTCCCTCTGCCTCTCTCTCTCTCTGTCTCTCATGAATAAATAAATAAAAATCTTTAAAAAAAAAAAAAGAGCATTTAAAAAAAGAAAAAAGAAAAAAAAAGGGAGAGAATGTGATCAGGCAGGGGAGTAGAAAAGACCATATACTAGAGATTTAGGGTATATTTTAATCTGTTAGAAGAAACTATCTCAAAATTTTAAAGAGAGAACAACTTATATATATATGCCAAAAGTACGGGTAACTACTATGAAGGGATAGAATATGACTCTAAAAATGAAAAATAAAAGTTTTTTAAAAAAAGGAATTGATAAGATGTTGGTTGAAAAAGGGAAAAAGAAAAATTCAAAAAAAAGAATTAAAAAAAAGACAGTTAAAAAAATTAACTTTGAAAGAATAAAGAATCATGGTAAAAAAGCCATGGATTCTATGTGCAGTATTCCCCTAGAGCTGGAGTTCTGCCGTTCTCATTGATCGGTAAACTGGGTCTTGGCTGGCTGTTCTCACTGATCTTCTGGTGAGGGGCCTGTTGCCGTGGTTTCCAAATGTCTCTGCTGGAGGCAGAATTGCTCCGCCCTTGCCCCCTCCCGGCTAAGTAATCTGCTCGGGTTTGCTCTCGGGAGCTTTTGTTCCCTGCGAGCTTTGGAGGCGGAGAGTGAAAATGGCGGCCTCCCAATCTCTGCCCCGGACAAGCTGAGAACTCGGGGCCCCACTCCTCAGTGAGCCCTCAGAGAAAAGCCGTCAGTCACTCCCGTCTCCCTGGTCTCCAGCCACACTCCGTGCTCACCCGGCCTGTGACCGCGCGTTTCTATCTCTGGCTCCCGACCCCGGGTGGAGTCTCCAAACCCAGCAGATCCCTGTGGTGCGCTCCCGCGTGGCTCCTCCCGGGGGAGGAAGGTGAGTCTCCCCGGATCTGCCGCTTGTTGGGTCCCTGCTGGAGGAGCAGGGGCCCGACGGTGCCGCGGATCACGGTTTATGGCAACCCCGATCTGAGAGCCTGCGCCTGGGCTCCGCCTCTGCAGCCAGCCTCCCTGCTCTGTTACCTGGGAGCTCTGCCACACTCAGGCACCCCCGGTCTTTCTGTGACCCCGAGGGCCCTGAGACCCCACTGTCCTGGAGGGTTCCACCCCCCCGCTTAGCCACCAGAGTGACGTCCCTCGGCGGAGCAGACTTTTAAAAGTTCCGATTTTGTGCTCCGCGGCTCTATCACTTGCCAGAAGCGGCCGACGGAGGCCCCTCCCCCACCGTCTATCCTCCCGAATATCGCCTCGGATTCACTTCTCCACACGTCCTACCTTCCAGAAAGTGGTCGCTTTCCTGTTCAGAGAGTTGTTGCTATTCTTTTCTTCGATCTCCTGTTGAGTTTGTAGGTGTTCAGAATGGTTTGATCCCTCTCCAGCTGAATTCCTGAGAAGAGACAAAATCCAGGTCTCCTACTCCTCCGCCATCTTGCTCCCCATCTTTATTTTACATTCTTAATTTTCCAGTTTCTACATGGCTTTAATATTGTATTATGTAAAATATAAGAACCATGTAACCATTTATTCTCTCTAGGCTTTAAGATATAATGTTATATATATATTATATCTATGTATGTCATAAACCACACAGTGCAAGCTTATAATTTTTGCTTTATATAAACATAAACGTTTTTCAAGAAATTAAGAACAAATTTAAATTTTGATGAGGTCCCATTTTTTAATTTCTTTGGTATTGATTGTGTCTTTGATGTGAAATCTCTTTGCCTAGCCTTAGATCCTACAGATTTTCTCTTGTTTTTCAGTTTATGGTTTTCACTTATGATCTAGGTGATCTATGTTATTTTGTTGATTTTTGTGTAAGGTGTGAGGTTAATATTCAGGGTTTTTCTTTTTCTTTCTTTTTTTCTACCTGTAGATGTTTAGTTGCTCTAGTATCATTTGTTGAAAAGACTATTCTTTTTCCATTGAGTTGCTTTTTATGCCTTTGTCAAAAATCAGTTGGGCGTATTTGTGTGGGTCTTTTTGGTTTTTTAAAGTATTTATTTATTTGAGAGAGAGTGAATGAGAGAAGGAGCAGGGGGAGAGGCAAAGTGAGGAGGGGAAGCAGACTCCCTGCTGAGCAGGGAGCCTGACATGGAACTTGATCCCAGGACCCTGGGGTCATGACCTGAGCCGAAGGCAGACCCTTAACTGACCGAGCCACCCAGGCACTCTTGTGTGGGTCTTTTTCTGGGTTCTCTATTCTGTTTAACTCGTTTATGTCTCTGTCTCAAGATGTAGATCATTTATGTCTATGTCTCAAGATGTAGATCTTGATTACTGTAGTTATATAGAAAGACTTAACATTGAGTAAAGTGTTTTCTCCCACTGTCTTCTTTTTTTAATTATTTAAATTAAATTTAGTTCTTTTTTAAAGATTATTTTACCTATTATAGGATGTCTGACTTTCCATATAAATTTTAGAATCTTGTCTATATCTACAGCAAATCTTGCCAGGATTTTGATAGTAATTGCATTAATCCTATATGTAAATGTGGGGAAAATTGACATCTTTACTATATTGAGTCTCCCAGTGCATGAATGCAACGTCTCTCCATATATTTAAGTCTTCTTTGATTGCTTTCATTAGCATTTTGTAATTTTCAGTGTACATATCCTGAACATCTTTTGTTAAATTTTAGTATTTAATTAAGTATTTAATTTTCTTTGGAGAGATTATAAATGGTATTGCTTTTATTTCAGTTCCCACATGTTCACTGTTAGTACATAGAAATGCAATTGGTGGGTGTGGTGTGTGTGTGTGTGCGTGTGTGCATGTGTGAGTGCGTGTGTCTTGTGTCCCATGACCTTGCTGAGCTTAATTAGTTCTAGGAGTTTTTTGGGTAGAATCCTTGGGATTTTTTTTTTTTTTAAGATTTCATTTATTTATTTGACAGAGACAGCGAGAGCAGGAACACAAGCAGGGGGAGTGGGAGAGGGAGAAGCAGGCTTCCCACTGAGCAGGTAGCCCGATGTGGGACTCGATCCCAGGACTCTGGGATCATGACCTGGGCTGAAGGCAGCCGCTTAACGACTGAGCCACCCAGGCGCCCAGGATTTTTTTTTTATGTAGACAATCATGTAATCTCCAAAATGGAGACAGTTTAATCTCTTCCTTTCTACTCTATATACCATTTAGTTCTTATTTTCCTTTTATTGTCCTGGTTAGAATTTTGAATATTGTGTTGAATAATAAGAGTGGTGGGAATAATTGTCCTTACCTTGTTCCCCAAGCTTAGAGGAAAACATTAAGTCTTTCCCTATTATGAGTGATGTAAGCTATAGATTTTTCATACATGTTCTTTATCAAGGTGAGGTAGTGCCTATTGGCTATTCCTGACTTACTGAGAAAATTTGCCTTTTCTGTGTTAATTAATGTAATTTTATGATTTTTTTCAACTATTGGTATTGTGGGTTACATTGATTTCAAATGTTGAAACATCACTGCCTCCTTGGAATAAATCCATTTAGTCATAATATGTAATTCTTTGTATACATTGTTGGATTTAATTTACTAATATTTTGTTGAGGATTTTTGAATCTGAAATTCATGGGAGATATTAGTCTGACATTTTTCTATATCTTTGCTAATTTTCTGTCTAGACATCCCATCAGATGCTGAGAATAGGATGCTGAAGTTTCTTTTTTTAAGAGATTTTATTTATTTGAGAGAATGAGAGAGAGTGAGCATGAGTTGGGAGGGACAGAGGAAGAGGGAGAAGCAGACGCCCACTGAGCAGGTAGCCCAACGTGAGGCTGGCTCAATCCCTCAATTGCAAAATATCACCTGGACCCCGGGATCAGGACCTGAGCCGAAGGCAGACGCTTACCCGACTGAGCCACCCAGGCACCCTGAATGCTGAAGTTTCTAACATAATTGTAGATTTATATATTTCTCCTTTTAGCTCAGTCATTTTTTATCCCATTTGTCTTGAAGGTTTGTTTCATGCATTCACATTTAGGATGGCTATGTCTTCTCAGTGGATTTCTCTTATTATCATTATATTATATCCCTCTTCATCCCTAGTAATTTTTTCTGTGAAGTATGCATTATCTGATAGTACATATCCACTCCTGCTTTCTTTTGATTAATGTTAGCATGGTATATCTTTTTTTCCTTCCTTCTACTTTCAACCTATTTATCTTGTTGTGTTTAAAGTAAGCTTCTAGTAGAAAGCATCCAGCTTTTTTTTTTTTTAATCCACTCTGACAGTGTCTCCCTTTTATTTGGTGTATTTAGACCATTTACATTCAAAATAATTACGGATAACTTAGGACTTAAGTTTGCCATTTTAATATTTGCTTTTTGTTTCTTTCCTGTGTTTCTCTTTCCTCTGTTTCTTTGTTCTTGCCTTCCTGTGAGTTGCTTGCAAATTTTTTTTTGGATTCCTTGTTTTATTTATACTGTATTGAGTATATTGTGCTGTATAGTTTTCTTAGTGGTTGCTCTATGTATTTCTCTATATAAGCTACACACTCTGCTGGTATGGACATTTTACCACTTCAAGTCAAGTATTGAAACCTTCCATTTAGGTCTCCTTACCCTTCCTACTTTTAAAATATAATTGTCCCAGGCACCTGGGTGGCTTGGCTGTTAAGCGTCTGCCTTCGGCTCAGCTTGTGACCCCAGGGTCCTGGGATCGAGTCCTGCATGGGGCTCCCTGCTCAGCGGGGAGCCTGTTTCTCCCTCTGCCTCTCTCTCTCTGTCTCTCTCTCTGTCTCTCATAAATAAATAAATAAAAATCCTTAAAAAAATAAAATATAACTGTCCCAAGTATATAAGTTTAATGATCTAGTAGTGAAAAATTCTCCTAGTTTTGTTTTGTCTGAGTATATCTTTTTTCTTTTTCATTTCTGAATATATATTTTGCTGGATGTAGAATTCATAGTTAATAATTATTTTCTTTCAGCACTTGAAAAATGTTATTCCCCTCCTTTTGGCCTCTGTGTTTTTAGAAGAGAAATATGCTGTCATTCATGTTGATGTTCCCCTAACAGTAATGTGTCGTTACTTCCTAGTTGCTGTTAAAATTTAATTTTTACAAGTATGATGTATCTTGGTATGGATTTCTTTGGGTTTGACCTCTTTGAAGTTCCCTCAGCTTCACATATCTGTTTTATGTCTTTGGCCAAATTTGGGAAGTTTTCAGCCATTGTTTCTTTAAAATATTTTTTTTTCCTGCTCCATGTTCTTTTTTGTTTCCTGCTAAGGCTCAAATTACATGAATTTTCAGTCTTTTTAAAAATTATTTTTCCACAGGTTTAGAGACCCTGTTCATTTCTTTCTCTTTTCTCTCTTATTCAAACTGAGTAAATTATATTAATCCATACTCAAGTTCACTGATTCTATTTTCTGTCCTTTCCAGGTTATTAATTAGCCTATTTAGTTTTTGTATTTTTTTATTTTTTTAAAAAGATTTTATTTATTTATTTATTTGACAGAGAGAGAGAGAGACAGCGAGAGAGGGAACACAAGCAGGGGGAGTCCAAGAGGGAGAAGCAGGCTTCCCGTGGAGCAGGGAGCCTGATGTGGAGCTCGATCCCAGGACTCTGGGATCACGACCTGAGCCGAAGGCAGACACTTAACGACTGAGCCACCCAGGCGCCCCTACTCAGTTTTGTTTTGTTTTGTTTTTTAATTTTTTTTTTAAGATTTTATTTATTTGCGAGAGAGAGAATGAGAGACAGAGAGCATGAGAGGGAGAATGGTCAGAGGGAGAAGCAGACTCCCTGCTGAGCAGGGAGCCTGATGTGGGACTCGATCTTGGGACTCCAGGATCATGACCTGAGCCGAAGGCAGTCGCTTAACCAACTGAGCCACCCAGGCACCCAACCATACTCAGTTTTCTTAAATTGAGGTTATTATATTTTTCAATTCTATAATTTCTATATAGTTTTTATAAGTTCTTTTTTTCCCCTGAGGTTTTCTATTTCTTCATTTGTTTCCAGAGAAATTGTAATTACTCACTGAGGTTCTTTTTCTGATCGCTATTGTACAGTCCTTATAAGATAATTCCAATATCTGATTTATCTCGGTATTGGTATGAGTTGTTTTTTCCCATTTGAGTTATGATTTTTCTCACTCTTCATATAACAAATTTTTTTTTGTTGTATATTAGACATTTTGGGTATTATGACTGGAGACTTGGTCATATTTAAATCTTCTAGTTTAGCAGGGACTTGCACTATTAAGTTTAGCCTGTAGACTCTATTCTTCTTTTGTGGGCTGTAGTTCCAAAGATAATTTAGTTTCCTGAGCTCTTGCAATACTATTCTGGACGACTTGGTCTTCTAGCTCTGGTTGAACTCTCGCTGGGTCCCTATTGCTGCTACGTGCAGTAATGGAAGGGGCTTTTCTGGGCTGCCAAGTGTTAGGTTTCGGGAATGGTGGATGCTGGGCCAAAGGTTGGAGAACATTTCCCCTGGCCTCTTTTCTGGCCACCTGATGCTGGTACCCTTCATACTAGAAGGGTCTAGTGCCACTAGGTTATGGAGGCACTTACCTGGTCACTGTCTACTGCTGGTCAGGAGTTAAGGGGTCTATATGGCTCTCTGCCACTGGATAGAGGGTGAGGACATAATGACTTGGGTTGCCTTCTGCTATTAGGTGAAGTGTTAGGAGACATCTAGCCTGGATCTTTCCTTGCTATGTGGTAGAGCACCAGGAACTTTTCGGGTCTGGAAGGCTCTGTACTACCAGATTCCTTCCTCTCTTTCTTCAATCTTATAAGAATGTTGGGGTTTTCTTCTGATTTTTAGCTGCAATAGGGCTTGCTTTCAGGTGAAAAGCCATAAAAATGGCAACTCATCCACTGTCCTTCCTTTTCTCCTACTGTCACCTTCCTACCTATTTCTACCTGCTTTTGCTTGCTCTCTTATAACTTCAAGTGTTTTTTGTTTTGTTTTGTTTTGTTTTTTCCTTTGTCCAGCACTTTTCATTGGTAACTGCTAGGGATGGAGGAAGGTATTAGAAGTAGAACCTCACTTTCCTAATTTTTGTCATTGCAAAATATCACTTAAGTGAGGTAACCACTATAGTCCTGTCACTAAACCCTAGAGAGTTGATGACAAAGGGATGGAGTGAATTTCTGATATTTGGGTTATTTTACCGCTGAGATAGAGAAAAGAGAGATCTTCAGTCTGGTCAAATATGCTTATATTTTGTGTCTGTCTCCCCAATAAAACTGAAATTTATACACTATTTACCTCTATATTCCTAGCACCTAGCACAGTGTTTGATACAAATAGTTTCTTGTTACATGTTTGTTGAATAAATTAATAAATAAGAATATCTGTAGATATCTCTGTCAGCTTGCTCTCGGTGGCAGAAGGATTCTTTGTTGATATTTATCATCCTTGTTGCCTCATCAGGACTTCCAAATTGATAATGAACTTGTGTTTGGTGGGCAACCTAATATCTGTTCTTATTTGTCCATTTTATTTTCCCATTTAGCAATGGACTAGGGGCATATAAGAGACAGGAAGTGAATCATAAGTTCAGATGTGCCAATTGTGGTTTTGATCATTTTATCCAAATGATATGGAAAACCACTTATTCTGATATTTATCTATTGCTAAGGTCAGCATTTCTTACCTCCTCTGGTGTGATGTGTTAGTACTAGTGAATTTGTACTTCTGGTGGTTAAGATGGATTTCTTTTCATTTGACATTGTGTTCTAATCAAACATCCATTTAGAATGGTTTCATTTTCAGCTGCTGGAGAGAAATTAAACCTCAGCATTTTGTATACAGTTGCATCCCTACTGACTATAATGTTTGAATATCACTTTGATTCTTTACCACAGTATTTGCATTCTTTTTCCTTTTTAAAAAATCTTTTTCCAATTACTTTAATTACATGAGTAATATGCCACTATATACTTTTGGTAAAAATTTAAAACAATGCTGAGAAGCCTCATTTGACCCACCCATGTCCTTGTCCCTTCTGTTGTCAATTCGGTATATGTCCTTCCAGACTTTTTTCAATGTAGTTACATACATAGATATGTATGCTTAGACCAGACATAGCATTGTTTTCTGGTTTCATTTTTGTCTTTAAGCATAAAAGAGATCCTACTGTATGTGTTAATTTGTACTTTTTTTTTTACTTAATTATATGTCTTGGAAATATATCTATGTTATTACATATGGTATATTGATTTAATTGCCCCATAGTATTCATTAGTAAGACCATACTGCAGTTTATTTAGCTGTTCCTCCTACTGATGGACACTGTGGCTATTTCCAGTTTTTCACTACTAATATTACAATGAACATAGATCATGCTAGAGGAGACACTGGGGCAGAATTACTAGACCACAGTTCTATACATTTTTTTATATTAATACATATTGCCAAATTGCTTTTCCAAGGGACTAGACCAATTTAAATTCTCATCAGCCAGTGGCACTATCTGTCAATATTTGATAACATCAGATTTTTTTTGCTAGGCTGATGCGTAAAAAATAACATTGTTTTAATTTACATTTCCTTGATTACTAGAGATGATAAGCATGTCTTCATATGTTTATTTTTGACTTTTTATTTTGAAATGATTTTAGACTTACATAGAGCTTGCCAAAATAGTGCAGAGAATTTCTGTGTACCCTTCATTCAGCTTTCCCCAATATTAACATTTAATCATAGTGCAATCATCAAAACCAGGAAATAGTGTATGATACTATTAATTAAACTAAAAACCTTATTTGGATTTTATCAGTTATCACATGCACTCATTTATTTTGTGTGTATCTGTAGTTCTATAAATTTATTTCATGTATAGATTTGTCTAGCAATCACCACAATCAGGTTGCAGAACAGTTCCATCACTCAAAAAAACTCCTTTGAGCTATCCATTAATAGTCACACCCTCTTCCACCTCTAACCCCCGGCAATCACTACTCTGTTCCCCCTCATGATCATTTTGTCCTTTGGAAAATAATCTATCAATGTATAACCTTTTGAAATTGACTTGAGATCCGTTCAACTTGTTACATGTATCACTAGTTGCTTATTTTTTGTTGTTGAATTACTATTCATATCCCTTGGATATGGCTATACTGTAGTCTGTTTACTTCTTCATTTGTTTATTGCATATTCATTTTTTTCTTTGCAAATGTCACTCATATTCTTTGCCCATTTATCTATTGAGAGCTTCTACTATTTCTCTTTGATTTCTTAATATGTTCTGAAACTAATTCTTTGTTAAATATATTGCAATTACTTTCTTCTAGTGTGTCCCTAATTTGCTTATAGTGTCCTTTGTCACACAGAAGCTTTTTTTAAATTATAAGATCAAATCTATTCACTTTTTTTTTGCTTTTTTATTTTGTATCTTGCTTAGGAAGGCTCATGAGCATAAAATGTTCTATATTTTCTTCTAATACTTTAAAATTTTTTCTTCATTTAGCTCTATATTCCACTGGGATTTTGATTTTTGTGTGTGTGTATGTGTGTGTACTATCTGAAGTAAAGATCTAGTTGTGTTGTTTGTTTGTTTGTTTTTTTCAAAATGAATAGACATTTGTCCCAACACACATAGTCATATCATTTCCAACTGTTCTGAAATGGTATCTTTATCATATCTGAAATTACTATACATACTTGACTCATTTCTCAACTCTCTCTTTTGTTCCTTTGATTTTTATCTATTCTTATACCACCATTCCAGTGTTTTAGTGACTTTATTTGTAAGAAGTTTTGCTTTGAGGGGCACCTGGGTGGCTCAGTCGTTAAGCGTCTGCCTTCGGCTCAGGTCATGATCCCAGGGTCCTGGGATCGAGCCCTGCATCGGGCTCCCTGCTCAGCTGGGAGTCTGCTTTTCCCTCTCCCTCTCCCCCTGCTTGTGTTCCCTCTTTCGCTGTGTCTCTCTCTGTCAAATAAATAAATAAATAAAATTTAAAAAAAGAAGTTTTGCTTTGATTTCCTCTTAGATAAAACTTGTTTTAAATGATTGTTAATTTTGAATTGGATAATTTTTATTGTTAATTTCTATATTTATGGCATTGTAGTCAGACCATGCTTTTTACTTTCTGGAATTTGATTTTTTTTTTTTTGCTTTATCTGCTAAAGATATATATTTTCCATTCTGGGAGGAGTATTCCAAGTTTTCTCTATATTTATTACATCATGCTTCTTAATTATAATATTCAAATTCTCTATATCCTTTTTTTGTCCAGTTATTCTTTTACTTTCTGGGAAAAAATGTGTGGCAGTATCCTACTACAATTGTAGACTTCTCCATTTCTTATTATAGGTCCTAATGTCTTAATTCTATAAGTTTTTGGATACTGAGAGGATTTTCCTATATTTGTTGCCAAAATTCATTTGGTGGCAAACCTGATCTGAACTGCTGAGACTATCAAAAATAGTTTGTTTTTTCTTTTTAAAAGCAGGCACATTCTGGGGCTCCTGGGGGGCTCAGCCAGTTAAGCATCTGCCTTTGAGGGATGCCTGGGTGGCTCAGTCGGTTAAGCGTTTGCCTTTGACTCAGGTCATGATCCCAGGGTTCTGGGATCGAGTCCTGAATCAGGCTCTTTGCTCAGCAGGGAGCCTGCTTCTCTTTCTGCCTGCCGTTCCCCCTGCTTGTGCTTGCTCTTTCTCTCTCTCTCTTTCTCTTTCTCTCTGACACATAAATAATAAAAAATAAAATCTTAAAAAAAAAAACAAACAAAACTGCCTTCGGCTCAGGTCATGATCTCAGGGTCCTGGGATTGAGCCCTGTGTCAAGCTCCCCGCTCAGCAGGGAGTCTGCTTCTCCTTCTCCCTCTCCCCTTCCCCACCCTCACTTGTGCTCTCTCTCAAACAAATAAAATCTTTTTTTAAAAGATTTTATTTATTTATTTGACAGAGAGAGACACAGCAAGAGAGGGAACACACAAGCAGGGTGAGTGTGAGTGGGAGAAGCAGGCTTCCCACAGAACAGGGAGCAGGGAGCCCGATGCGGGGCTCGATCCCAGGACCCTGGGATCATGACCTGAGCCAAAGGCAGAGGCTTAATGACTGAGCCACTCAGGCACCCCTCAAATAAATAAAATCTTCAAAAAAATGAATAAAAGCAGGCACATTCTTTTATATTAAGGTATGTGTATGAACCTCTTGGAGAATAGGATTGGCTGTTGCTGAAATATTTCATTAATTAACCTATCTTCTTGACTTAAAACATTTACAATGAAATCTTTGTGATATATGCAAGGATATCAAGAATAAAACAAGGAATTCCCATATACCTATTACTCAACTTAAGAAATAAAAAATTATTAGCACATTTGCTGTTCCCTGGATACCTGTATTTTTTTGCAAGATTTAAAACTTCATGTAAATAGTATACTAGCATATACATTCTTTCACATTTTTAAAAAAACAATATTGTTTATGATTCACCCATGTTCATATATGTAGCTCAAGTTCATTCATCTTTCCTTTCTCCCACTGATGTACAATTGAGTTCTTTCCATTAATTTGCTTATTTTCATGTTCCTGAGTCATTCCTTTGGGTTTGAATACATATTATTAATTTTTATGGTTGCTAAATCTCCCATGTTTAGTCATTTTTTTGGGTGTTGCTTTATATTTAAAATGAAAGTTTATTGATTAACACTGGTAGCTGATTTGGGCTTCCTCAAAGTGTGTAAACTTTGTAACTTCTAGGTTAACATTGCCTCACCTTACATCTCGTGAATGCCTGCAGTAGCAGTGAGATCTTTTGTAGCTAGCTGTACTGAGTGGGATGTTTAATGGGTGTTCCAGAATTCTTTCAGATTCTTCATCTTTAACTGTTCTCCAAAGAAGATTTCTTCTAAATATGTGACTCCTTTTCATAATAGCAAAGAAAAAAAATTCTGTTTCAGGATACAATCTAGGATAACTGTTTTCATTTTATTGTCATGCTCCTTTAATAGTTTCTTCTAATCTGGAGCAATTGTTTTAGCCTTTCTTTGTCTTTCATGACCTTGATGATTTTGATGAGTATAGGCCAGTTATTTTGTAGATTAGTATTCAAAATGTATTGGCTTGATGTTTCCACATGATTAGATTCAGGTTATGCATTTGTGGCAGGAATACTGTAAAGGTGATGTTGGGTCCTTTCAGTGCATTATATCAGGAGGCACATGCTATCCATTATCTTATTACTGGTGATATTAATATTTTTAATTAATTTTTATTTAAATCCAATGAGCATATAATGTATTATTAGTTTCAGATGTAGAGGTCAGTGATTCATCAGTCTTATATAATACCCAGTGCTCTTTACATCACATGCCCTCCTTAATGTCCATCACCCAGTTACCCCATCTCCCTACCCCTCTCCCCTCCAGCCACCCTGTGATCTATTGTTTCCTATGCTTAAGAATCTCTTATGGTTTGTGTCCTTCTCTGATTTTGTCTTGTTTTATTTTTTCCTCTCTTCCCCTATGATCCTCTGTTTTGTTTCTTAAATTCCACATATCAGTGAGATCATATAATTGTCTTTCTCTGATTGATTTATTTCTCATAGCGTAACACACTAGTTCCATCCATGTCATTGCAAAGATGAAATTAATTTTGATCACTGGTTTAAGGTGGTGTCTACCAGGGTTTTCCACTGAAAAGTTATTTTTTATTTTATAATTAAGTAATTTGTGGGGAGTTACTTTGAGACTATGTTAATCATAAACCTTTACCCACAGTTTTGGTAGCCATTGAAGATTGTTGCCTACTATTTTACAATTACTATGGTGATTGCCATATGGTGGTTTTCAAATTTTATATTTATTACTTGGATTACAGCTTTCCATTCTTCCCCATTTATTAATTGATTTATTTAAATGTATAACAGTATAGATTTTATTTTATTCTATGGGTTATAACTCATTAGTATCATTATTTTTTTTTGATGTACCAGCTATCTCAGATTAGGCTGGTGGGATCCTCTTCAAGCTTGTTCCTTTACACTTTTGATGTGTCCCCATCATTCTTTGAGCTTACATTTACACAACAAGATATTATAGACCTATTCTATTCTTCCCTGCCCCAGCTTCATAATTGGTCATATCTCAATGAGCTCTGATTGTGAGGGTTTGTTTTAATGGGGATACAATCTCATAAGAGGAACGATTTCAAAGGGAGGGAAAAATTGCCAATATAGGAAAGAGAAAGAGAAAGGAAAATTACTGGAGTGATGTTCCTGAGAAGGTGAGAGGAGATGGAAGTTTAGTTTCTAAATAGAGGGGTTGGCCTTAGCATAGGAGCCCAGACAGATTGTCCATAATAATATGGGTGAAGGTAGAGAGTATGGGCACAAATGATAATAGGTGAGTAGATGTGGTAGTGGGAGCTTATGGTAATTCTCTTCTTGTTTCTTTTTTATTTTCTCAGTGAAATAGAAGCTTGGTCATCATCAGAGTATGAGTTTGGGGGAGGAAGTATGTATTAAATTTTGAGGAGAGAGGAGAAGGTATAAATTAGTTTTCTTTTAAAAAATTTTTTTATTGTTATGTTAATCACCATACATTACATCATTAGTTTTTGATGAAGTGTTCCATGATTCGTTGTTTATGTATAACATCCAGTGCTCCATGCAGAACGTGCCCTCTTTAATACCCATCACCAGGCTAACCCATCCTCCCACCCCCCTCCTCTCTAGAACCCTCATTTTGTTTTTCAGAGTCCATCGTCTCTCATGGTTCATCTCCCCTCCGAATCAGTTTTCTAAGAGAATGGTAAAATGAATGGTAGTAAGACTGTCAGGCAGCATTAAGTACCTACTTCAAGTTAATTGTTCTTTTTTTTTTTTATCTTTTAGGATTTTATTCAGTTTTGAGTGACATAAAATTCTCACAGCTTGACCCACAAATTAGCAAGGCGCTTTTTTCTCTCTTGGAAGAGTCCAGAAACAGGCAGTACAGGGATAGTGTAGCCACTTAACAATGCAAAAGGGGAACAAAGTTACTCATTTGTTTATATTGCTTTTGAACTATGTGCTCACTACAGAAATTACGCTTTTCACAATGTGGAGAAAAGGGAGTCAGAGGATTGGAGAAAGTCTGTTATCATGGTATCCTGAAACAGCAGTGAAAATAGGCAGGTTTGAAATTGTTCTAAAGACTTTGTTGAGTTTGGTGCTTCTCTTTTTCTAAGCTTTGGTGTTTCTCAGGGTTTTGGTGATTTCCTGGTTTTCTGGTCCAGCTCCTGCTTGAGTTTTTGGGCAAACTTCATTGCTGCTTACTTCTTAGCACAACAGGGGTTTGGGTGTGGATAGGCTTTTCCAGTTGTTCCCCCTTTACCTTCCCATTTAATCTCTCAGATGAATTCCCCAAGGCCACTTCATGTTTCCAGTATCCACTGTGAGTAGGTTTGGTGCTTCCCAAATCAGTCCTAACTTTGTAATAGTTTTTTCCATATGTGTTTGAAGCTTTGGTTTCCATAGATTTTGTTTCCCTGTGGATGTGATCTATTGTTTTCTGTCCCTTTGGAGATTCCCCACCATTTATGATCTGTGGATGGCACTCTTTTTTAGTTTTTCTGGGATGTTATGACTTTATTCTAGTTTAGAGTAGTAGAGTGAATATATATGTTCACTGTTACTGTATTGATTCAGTCTCTTAGATTTTTTTTTGCATGAATGTGGATTAAAATAAGGAAAGGTAATTTAGTGTTTTGCTGTTGCAGACATTTAGCACTGACAGGGTATCTTTCAGGTTTTTGTTGATATTGTTGTTAGAAGCAGTAACAGGATTGGCCAGATTTCAGACTTTGAATGCATCAGGAGTCAATAAAATGTTTTTATCTATTGTTTTCACAGATAAATCTATATATTAGCATATCTGAAATATATATTTGTAAGATTACTCTGGAAATTGTTATTCTTACTAGCATTTCCTTTTTTTATAAAGATTTTATTTATTTGACAGAGAGACACACAGCGAGAGAGGGAACACAAGCAGGGGGAGTGGGAGAGGGAGAAGCAGGCTTCCCGCTGAGCAGGGAGCCCGATGCGGGGCTTGATCCCAGGACCCTGGGATCATGACCTGAGCCGAAGGCAGACGCTTAACAACTGAGCCACCCAGGCGCCCCTCTTACTAGCATTTCCTATTTCATTACTGTCTCATAGCTGATCTCAGTGGAATCATAATTTTCAGCTCCAGTTTCATAATCAGGAAAGTAATGTCTTTACAGTTCAGTCTTGGTGATTTTAATTATAACCATAGTATGTTTAAGACCCATAAAGATAGTTACTGAAGATACCAATGCCTTTGAGATGTTTACTTTGTCTCTGGTTACATTTGTTTGTCTAATGCTTTCAAGACAGTGCAGAAACTATATGAAGAATGGACTCTCTTGATGTGTATAATGCTGTTGTTAATTGACAAAAGATTCCCTATGCTCAGTTTGTTCAGAAACATCCATGGGTCTACTGTGTGTGTATGAATATGATTAAAACAATAAGTTTATTCTGGTAAAGACAATTTTAATATATTGAGACCAGTTTCCAAGGCATTCTAAAGGAATAAATCTTAGGGAGCTGACATTGAGGACTTTACTATGTATCAAGCAGCGTCATCTCATTTATTCTTCATTGTAACTTCCTCTATAAAGTAGTTAATTCCATTAAATGAAAATGTGTAAAAATTGAGAATTAAAGTTAGTCTGATTTCTCAAGAGAGAGAGATTCTGGATTGAGGCTATTAGACCATTTATGTAAAAATGCTATTTAGCACAATATTGTGTTTATTGTGAAATTACTTTAATTGGAGGGAAATTAGTCTAAACAGTTGGTGTGCTTACTGAACATTGTCAAAAAATGTTCTCAGAAGGCACATATTGCTTAGTATGTCTTCATAATGTAGAAACTGGTAATGATAAGGACATTAGTCATTTGGATTGATTTACAGGGACAGTATTTAGCCTTCTCCCTTTTGCAATATAAATTAGTTGGAATACTGAGGATGTTGAAAGGGTGGGAACCGTTTCAGGTTGCTCTCATTTTCCAGGAAGGAGCCAACCTCTGAAATAGCAGCACAGTTGAAATCTTCAATTTGGGAGGATGGTGGAATGAGCTAAAAGACTGATTATCAGTAGATTGCTAATATAAGTTATGTAAGGCAAACTATTGTTTTGTGGGGATAGCTATTATGAAATATATTTATCATACTATACATGTTAACATTCTCAGTTTTTATCTGCATTCAGTTTTGAAACATAGTTTTAACAATTTGGACTTAATACACACACACACACACACACATTTACTGTATCTTCTTTATCCGTTCATCAGTCAATAGACACTTGGGCTGTTTCCGTAATTTGGCTATTGTAAATAGTGTTGTTATAAACATAAGGGTGTATGTACCCCTTTGAATTAGTGTTTTTGTATTTTTGGGGTAAATACCTAGTAGTGTGATTACTGGATCCTAGGGTAGTTCTAGTTTTGACTTTTTGAGGAACCTCCACACTATTTTCCACAGTGGCTACACCAGTTTGCATTCCCACCAACATGCATTCCTTTTTTTCTACCTCCTCATCAACACTTGTTTCTCGTGTTTTTGATTTTAGCCATTCTGACAGATGTGAGGTGATATGTCATTATAGTTTTGATTTGCATTTCCCTGATGATGAGTGATGTTGAGCATCTTTTTTTTTTTTTTAAGACTTTATTTATTTGACAGAGAGAAATGGAACACAAGCAGGGGGAGTGGGAGAGGGAGAAGCAGGCTTCCCGCAAAGCGGGGAGCCCGATGCGGGGCTCGATCCCAGGACCCCAGGATCATGACCTGAGCTGAAGGCAGACGCTTAACGACTGAGCCACCCAGGCGCCCCGATGTTGAGCATCTTTACATGTGCCTGTTGGCAATCTGGATGTCTTCTTTGGAAAAATGTCTGTTCATGTCTTCTGTTCATTTTTTAATTGGATTATTTGTTTTTTTGGGTGTTGAGTTTTATGAGTTCTTTATATATTTTGGATACTGACCCTTTATTGGATATGTCATTTGCAAATATCTTCTCCCATTCAGTAGGTTGCCTTTTAGTTGTGTTGATTGTTTCCTTCATTGTGTAGAAGCTTTTTATTTTGATGAAATCATGATAGTTTGGTTTTGCTTCCCTTGCCTCATGAGACGTATCTAGAAAAGTGTTGCTATAGCCAATGTCAAAGACATTATGGCCTATGCTCTCTTTCTAGGATTTTTATGGTTTCAGGTCTCACATATAGGTCTTTAATCTATTTTTGAATTTATATTTGTGTATGGTGAAACAAAGTGGTCCAGTTTCATTCTTTTACATGTAGTTGATTAGTTTTCCCAACACCATTTGTTAAAGAGACGTTCTTTTTCCCCATTGGATATTCTTTCCTGTTTTATTGACGATTAATTGACCGTATAGTTGTGGGTTCATTTCTGGGTTTTCTGTTCTATTCTGTTGACTTATATGTCTACTTTTTGTGCCAGTACCATACTGTTTTGGTTACTACAGCTTTGTAATATAACTTGAAGTCTGAAATTGTGATGCCTCCAGCTTTGCTTTTCTTTTTCAAAATTGCTTTGGCAATTCAGGGCCTTTTGTGGTTCCATATAAATTTTGGGATTTCTTTTTTTGTTCTAATCTGTGAAAAATGCTGGTGGTATTTTGATAGGGATTGCATTAAATGTGTAGATTGCTTTGGGTAGTATAGACATTTTAACAGTATTTGTTCTTCCAGTCCATGAGCATAGGATGTCTTTCCATTTCTTTGTGTCCTCTTCATTTTCTTTCATCAATGTTTTATAGTTTTCAGAGTACAAATCTTTATGCCTTTGGTTAGCTTTATTCCTAGGTATCTTATTTTTGGA
The DNA here is from genome assembly GCF_011800145.1 of Mirounga leonina. Lineage (NCBI taxonomy): Eukaryota > Metazoa > Chordata > Mammalia > Carnivora > Phocidae > Mirounga > Mirounga leonina. The sequence goes on along the minus strand of NW_023270143.1, from coordinate 1,114,623 downwards.
GCAATTGTAAATGGGATTGTGTTCTTGATTTCTCTTTCTGCTGCTTCATAGTGATAGAAATGCAGCAGATCTCTTGCACATTGATTTTGTATTCTTTGACTTTATTGAATTCATTTATCAGTTCTAGTAGTTTTTGGTGGAGTCTTTAGGGTTTTCTATATATAGTAATATGTCATTTGCCAATAGTGAAAGTTTTATTTCTGAAAATAACTTTTAAAAAAAACTTTTCTTTTTATACTTTTTAGAAATTACAGAACAATATAAAGTTTTAAAATTACTGGTTATCTCACCTCTCAGAAATGAAACCTTTGAAGTTTTCCAGAAATTTTTCTATACATACACATATACAAGACATTTTTTAGTATTTATTTTATCAGAATTGGGTCATACAGGCTTTTAAAAATATTTCTTCTTTTTACCGAAGTATATAAGGCATATATGCATTAAAGTACCCTAATCTTAAATATACAGTTTAATGAGTTTTTACATATATATTCCTCCATTAAATGCAAATGAAGACAGAGAACGTTTTTATCCCCCTGGAAGGTTCACTGAGATCTGCCCACGTTGTTGCACGTATAGGTAGTTTGTTTTATTTTTTTTTGCTGTGAGTTGTTCTATTCTAGAATATGCCACAGTTCAGTTATCAGTTCTCCTGTTGATGTACATTAAGATTGGTTCTGTTTTTTTACTCTTATGAATAAAGCTGCTGTTAATGTTCCTGTATGTTTTATTGATGGACACATGCACTCATTTCTCTTGTGTGTATATGTGTAGAAGTAGGATTGCTGGGTCACAGGAAAAAGGTGTATTTAACTATACTAAGTAATGTTACACAGTTTTCCAAGTAGTTGTGTCAAAATACATTCCTACCAGCAATGTTTGGGTGTTCTAGTTATTTTACATCCTTATCAACATTTAGCATTACCTGTATTTTAAATTTTAGCCATTCTGGTCGATGCAATGTGGTATATATTGTGGTTTTAAGTTACATTTCTCTGATAAGTAACAATGTTGTGCATCTTTTCAGGTAATTCTTAGAGACTCAAGTATTTTCTTTTGTGAAGTGCCCTGTCAAGGTTTTTTGGGGGTGGTGGTTTGCCTTTTTCTTTAGTCTGCTTTAATCTCAAACATTTCTTCAGCCTTTCTTTGTTTTTCTTGACAGTTTTGAAAAGCACAGGCCAGTTTTTTGTAGATTATCCCTCAGTTTGTATTTGTTTGAAGTTTTCTCATGATTTGATTCAAATCATGGATTTTTGGCAGGAACACCATGTAAGTGACATACTGTTCTGCTCAGGGCATCATATTAAGGAGGCATGCCAGTTTGTCCCAATATTGATGATACTAACTTTTATTACTTGGTTCAAGTAGGGCCTGCCAGGCTTCTGTACTATAAGTTGCCATTTTTCCCTTTATAATTTATGAGTTATTTGCAGGGAACTGTTTGACACTATGTAAATATCCCTTTCATCATCAAAACTTTCACCTACTAGTGTAAGTATCTATTGATGATATTCTAATTTCATCATGCCTCTTTATATTTATCAGTTGGCTCTTCTCCTTTATTTATTTATTTATTTATTTATTTATTTATTTATTTATTTATTTATTTAGAGTGTGTACTTATAGGGCCTTATATTATTTAATAGGTTGTGATATAATATTATCATTATTTATTTGATGGTTAAAGTACCCCAGATTTGGCTAATAGGCACAATACTCAATGGCCTGAAAGCCCTCTAGGATCTGGGCTCACCTGCCTAACTCTCTGATTTCATGTAGATTTTCTTTGACTTCTGTTGTCCTTTTGCATGATGATTAAATCCTTCCACAGGTCTACAGTTTAAGGACAAGGAGATGTACACTGTGTATTAGTAGGCATTGATCTGTTATAGATCTATACTAAGGTGTGGTTTACTTTTACCCCCATAATGTGTTCTCCAAAGCTTGTAAAAATCAAATATATTAAGACTGCCATCTTGGGTGCCTGGGTGGCTCAGTTGGTTAAGCGACTGCCTTCAGCTCAGGTCATGATCCTGGAGTCCCGGGATCGAGTCCCGCATCGGGCTCCCTGCTCGGCAGGGAGTCTGCTTCTCCCTCTGACCCTCCTCCCTCTCATGCTCTCTGTCTCTCATTCTCTCTGTCTCAAATAAATAAAAATAAAAATCTTTAAAAAAAAAAAAAAAAAGACTGCCATCTTAAACATGTATGGCTACCAGAATTTTTCCTTTCTGCATCCTTGCCGATTAGGCTTTACTTGTAGGGACTCTACCTCCCAGAATGCCAAATGGCTCAGTTAGTCCTCTTGTTTTTATCTCCAATATGCATTCTCACTCCTTCCATTAAAAAAACAAAACAAAACAAAACAGGGTTAGTCGCTCTCTCCAAATAGCTGTGGAAACCTTGGAGGGCTCAGATTCCTGGGTGGCTCAGTCAGTTAAGCGTCTGCCTTCAGTTAAGTGTCTGCCTTTGGCTCAGGTCATGATCCCAAAGTCCTGGGATCGAGTCCCACCCACATTGAGCTCCTTGCTCAGCGGGGAGCCTGCTTCTCCCTCTGCCTCCCGCTCCCCCTGCTTGCTCAGTCTCTCTCTCTCTGACAAATAAATAAATAAAATCTTAAAACAAAAAAAAGAAGGAATACTTGGAGGGCTGCAAGAAGAGCAGTGTCTGATCAATTTGATGATTGGTACAGACCTTTGATAACTCAACTGGGGACAGATAATAGGGAGAAAGTATGAGATATAAGTTGACGTTCAGTTAGTTCCCTTTCATAAGGTACTCCCTAGGGAGGCTCTGGAGTAAAGCCCAGGTAATTTCTTTTATCTACTTCTACCTGCCTTATAATTAATGAATCTTCCTCTGAGTTTCCGTCACTCGTGTCTGTCAGTTTTTGTGCGCTGATGTGTTTTCATCTTTTTTCCTTGCCTGTTTAGTAGCTTGGGTGTTATTATGTGAGTTTATCCATGGAACTGTGTTGTGGATCAGTTATTTCTTAGGGGAAATTTCATTATTCAGAATCTTGGCCAGGAAGTGGGCTTAGATAGACAATGACTTTATAGATGAAGGGTTCTTTATAAAAATATAGTGAACATATACAGTGATAATTTTTTAAAATTAAATAAAAATTTCACTGTTAAATAGGTATATACATCGTACATATAGTCTTGAGCAGTTTGTATCTTTAGTTAGACCTGAGTTTGAACAATGTCTCTTTGAATTATTTAGTCTATGATTTGAGGAAAGTTATTTATTTTAGTTCTGGTTCTTATCATTTGTGAAATGACATTTTAAAATGCCTGTCTTGCATTTGCAACTTACTCTGAAATGTAAAAAGTAAGATGGATTGATGGATATACATGTGATATGCAATTATAGTAAAGTGCTGTAGACTGTGAGTGGTGGTTATACAGGTTTTCACTGAACAAATATTCAACTTTTCTGTATGTTGGAAATTTTCGTGTCGGAAAAAATGCCTATCTTGCAGGCTCATTAGGATTAGATGAGATATATGTAAGAAGTGCCTGGCATGTAATAAGTGCTTAATAAATAGTGGTTGTTAAAAAAAAAAAGCACGTCATAGGAGAGACATGGTTTGTAGTGTTGAGAATACAATAAGGCAGTTTATGGGATGTTCAAAGGTTTCTTTTCTTGTTTTTTTGTTTCCTTTTTCTTTCTTCCCTCCTCTTCTCCTTCTCTTGAGATTATAAACTGCATCCAGGGCTGATAATCACTGGTGGGAGGAGGGCAAGTAATGATGAAGTAAGTAAAGGAGAAAGAGGGTTAGGAACCAACAAAAACTAACAGAAAAGCCTCTGTGGTGTGCACAAGGGGTCTTTGGTCCTCAGTACTCTTTGGAGTCATTTGTCTATTCATTAATTTCCATTTACTGACTCAATTTTTGCTTCCATCACTTATAGCTTCCGCTTGCTCATTTGTAAAATGAAGATAACAATACCTACTGCTCAGAGTTGTCATAAGGGTGGAATTTAGTAAAATAATGTATATGAAGTACTTAGCACTTAATAAATGCTTAATAGTGATTGGTTTGTTGCTATAATAAAAATAAAAATAATATGAGAATATTATAATAGTGAAAGACTATTATTGAGCATCTATTCCTATTTCAGGTGTTGGTTAGGCGCTGGGAATACTGTGATAAATTTTACAGATATAGTCTCTTCCCTCGAATAGCTCACAGCATCATGGGTGAGAAAGATCTAGAAACAAATATAAGAGAGTGTTTTAAATATCAAAATGGTAGATTAGGGGATGGTATGGCCCATGGAATCCAAGCCTAGTTTTGCTTCTCATTTTGGCCTTGTCCTCATTCTGCATGTGTCGAGAGCTACTTCAGTATTTTTGAACTATGCTAGCAAGTTATCAAGGTCTCAGACATCCAGATTATCAGGATCTCATTAGGAAAGGGGATTGGTGCCTGTCTTTCATTTGTATTTTAAGGTGGGGGTAGTTGAGAAACGAGCACAAAGTATCATTTCCTGCCTTTCCTTTCCCTCTCCAACCTAGTCAACCCATACTGAGGGTTTTTTTTCTTGGACAAATTAGATTAGCTTCTAATTGTGGGTTAGATAATTAGCTTTTAAACATAATCACAGTTTAAACACGAAAGCAAATATTTTGGCAATGAGATTTCTTTTTTTCATACACACAAGATTCAACAAAATGTATCCAGCTTAACAAATGGTTGTATTAAAGAAATTTTAAAAGAATTATATTGAGGGGCGCCTGGGTGGCTCAGCTGGTTAAGCAACTGCCTTCGGCTCAGGTCATGATCCTGGAGTCCCGGGATCGAGTCCCACATCGGGCTTCCTGCTCGGCAGGGAGTCTGCTTCTCCCTCTGGCCCTCCCCCCTCTCATGTGCTCTCTGTCTCTCTCATTCTCTCTGTCTCAAATAAATAAATAAAATCTTTAAAAAAAAAAAAAAAAAGAATTATATTGAGTCCTAGCAAGATGGAACAGTGACATGGTGTCCTGATGCATAAATATGGAAGCAAAGCCTATGGATTAAGTAAGGAGAAACAAGACAGAGTTACTATGGCAATAATCTGGAATGATATTTTATAACCACTTGTAATTATTAACAGGATCATTAATGCTACTTTGTGTCCTTAGAATCATGGCTAATAGTTGGTTCATCTGTCTTTTTTATATGATAGCTTCTAATCAAGTTCTCTCATAATATTTTGAGGAGTTTCAAAACTAATGTTTTCAAATAAATGCTGGGCTATTTCTGTAGATGTCTTTCAAATTTAATGAACTCCCTTTTTACTTTTGTCTAAAATCACTATAATGTTATGTATTGAAATAATGGGGACCAGCCCTGTGATTACCAGATTTGAGGGTTGATAAATCTGTACAAAGTTGAATTTATTTTTTTCTTAATTACTAAAGCAAGATGAATATAGATAAGTTTATTTAACACCTTGTTGTATATTCTTCCATTTTAGATGCTTATACATACATGTAATTTTAATGTAACCATAGTATACATATTCTTTTATAATCTTTTTTTCACTTTTAGTGTTATCTTATATGTTTTAACACATTTTTAAGGGGCTACATAATATCCTTTACTATGGATATACCATTATTTATATAATGGAACAAGTAAAGGAACAAGTGTCTAATTTTTTTGCACTTTGTGATTATAGTCTATGTTGTGAGGAACATTCTTATAGCTAAATCTTTGTATATACTCTTAATTATTTCCTTTGTATACACTCTTAATTATATCCTTGGGTAAATTTCTAGAAATGTCATTGCTAGATGTTTTTAAGACTTGTATTGATTGTCAAGTTACCCTTCAGAAAGGTGTAACCAGTTTCCAATCCCACCAGTGGTTTATGAAAATACCTGTTTTCCTATACACTTAGTATTTGATATCCTTTCAGAGTTTTAAATTAGAAAATGTATGTAATAACATTGTAAAAAGTAAGAAAATGGGGAAAATCACCTAGAATGCTATTTCCTTAACATGGCAGTGATTATAATATTTGTTATAGTATTCCAGGCTTTTAACACATGTGTAAGTGGTTGTACTTATATGTACAGTTTTGTTTTCTACTTTTTTCATTCATTGGTAAGTAGTTTTCCCTGCCTTTACTTGGCCTTCACAATTCCAGTATTCAATGGCCAGATGATAGTGCAATAAATATTCATATTTACTTAACTCATCCCCTATTCCTGAACAACTAACTTGCTGCCAGTTTTTATTATGTATAATACCACAATCAAAACACAGAGATATCTACCATTTATTGACTATTTCTATGAAACAAACTTTATATTATGTATTTTTTTTTCTCCCTTTGTATTATTTCCTTAGGTTTTATATCCAGGAATGGTAATATTGGATCACGAACATTTTTATGGCACAACCTTTCTTCTTATGTCACTGTTTTCTTTCTTATTTCTTTCTATCTTAAAACATTTATTAGAAGCCTACAGTGTGCCAGACACTGTGGTAAGAGGCACTGAGAATACAAAGATAAATCAGACAGAGTCCTTGGAGACTTTAAACATATATGATAAAGAGGGACATGATAAAAGGCATTCCCAGATGATGATGCATCGATTTCTTAGTTGGTTGGTCATTCTTTCCATCCTTCCTCCATCCATTCATCCATCCATCTATCCATCTATCCATTTATGCCCACATGATTTTCCCTCTGGAGCATGGGAGGACTAGTTGTAGACATGCCCGTTTACTCCTAAATATTTCAGTATAAGAATAAGGATTTTTTTAACCACAATACAATGACAAAATTCAAGGAATTTAATATGAATATCATACTACTGTTTAATCTGTTGTCCACATTAAAATTTAATCAATTGCCCAAATAATGTCCTTTATGGCAATTTTCCTTCTTTGATCCAGGATCTAATTGAAGATCATGCATTGCCTTTAGTTATGTTGTCTTTTTTGTCCTTTAATCAGCCTTCTTTGTCTTTCATAACATTGATATTTTTTGAAGAATAAAGGTTGGTTATTTTGTTGTTTTTTTAAAGATTTTATTTATTAGAGAGAGAGAAAAAATGAGTGGGAGGAGGGGCAGAGGGAGAAGCAGACTCCCCGTTGAGCAGGGAGCCAGATACAGGGCTCTATCCCAGGACCCTGGGATCATGACCTGAGCTGAAGGCAGACACTTAACCAACTGAGCCACCCAGGTGCCCCAAGATTGGTTATTTTGTAGACTGTCCTTCAATTTGGGGCATCTGGTTAAGTGTCTGTCGGTTAAGTAACAGTCGGTTAAGTGTCTGACTCTTGATCTCAGCTCAGGTCTTGATCTCAAGGTTGTTAGTTCAAGCCCAGCATGGACCCTACTTAAAAAAAATAAAAGAAGAAAAGAAAAAAAGAATGTCCTTCAATTTGAGTTTGTTTGAAGTTTCCTTTTGCTCAGATTCAGATCATGCATTTTTGTCAGGAATACCATGTAAGTGATGAGGTGTTCTTTGCACATCATATCATATTAGGAGGCATGTGATGTCAGTTTGTCCTGCTATTGCTGAGGTTGAATTTAATTCTTTGGTTAAGGTGGAGGCTGCTATGTGTAGTTTTCTACCATAAAGTGACCTTTTTTTGCTTTTGTAATTAGTAAGTAATCTGTGGGTAGATATTTTGAAACTATGTAAATTTTACCCACTAGTTATATCATCCATTGATGATTTTCTGATTTCATCATTCCTTATATTTATTAGTTGGCTTTGTGCTATAAAAATTTTATTTATTTGTTTGTATCAGTATGAACTCATGTATTCTAATTTTATTGAATAGGTTATATTCTGTTACTATCATTATTTATCTTGATACCCAAATTGTCCCATATTTGGGCAGTAGGAACCCCTTCAAGCTGGCTCCTGTATATTTTTGATATGTTCCCATTATTCTTTGAGCAGTTCTTTTTGGCATAACAAGATGATCCAGCCTCATCTTGTACTTTCTCTGCCCCAATGTTGGAATCAGTCATTTCTCCAGGAAACCTTCATCCCTTATAGTTTAGAAAACAAGATAAGAGCTAAATAAAGTATATGTTTTTTTAAAGAGTACCCAAAGCAGTTTTGCTGATTTGTCTGGAACCTATTGTAATAGATGCTTCTTGTAGGAGTTCTGTCCTTAGAATGGACAAGACTGAGGAGGAGTTGAAATAGTCCAGGAAGATGAAGGAACATAAGTAGAGTCACAGTATATGGAAGAGCCCAGCTCATTGAGAGGAGCTACAGTTCAGCGTGGCTTCAAGTAGAGGACTCTGAGAATGAGGCAGGGACCAGTTCATTGAGGACTTTGCCATCCCAAGGAGCTTAATCTTAGAGATGAGGAACCATCATAGAGGTTTAAACTGGGTAGGGAAGAGATCAGTTTTGGTAGATCTGCATTTTTTTTTTAAAGATTTTATTTATTTATTTATTTGAGATAGAGAATGAGACAGAGAGAGAGAGCATGAGAGGGGGGAGGATCAGAGGGAGAAGCAGACCCCCTGCTGAGCAGGGAGCCCGATGCGGGACTCGACCCCGGGACTCCAGGATCATGACCTGAGCCGAAGGCAGTCGCTTAACCAACTGAGCCACCCAGGCGCCCGGTAGATTTGCATTTTAAGGACACTGTGCTGTCACCAGTGGCAATATGTAGGATGGATTAGATAAATGTTTAAAATTGTTTTCCAACATAGTTGGCATTTACTTTCTTAGAGGGCCAGTATTGCAGCTGCTGATATTAATGCCTCAAAGGGATAGTTGTCAGTAGTTTAGTGTAAAGAGAGCAAGAAAGAGCCAGAGCACACAAGTTAAAGCCTGAGTCATTTATTTATCTGTTTGTGAAATGGCGGCAACTCTCCCTTTTAGTACCGGTTTTACAATCAGACTGGAAGCTGAATGTCAGTGTTTTCCATTGAAAAATAACACAAAAGTAATGAAAAATATTGATGAATATGAATACTGCTACATTTTATTTTTCTTTATCTTTGGTAGTAACATCAAATATTCAATAATGTAGACATTCTACCTAGTTTGTGAGGTAACCAAAATATGAAATGTAACAGCCATGTTTTTTTGAAATAATAGCAGATTGCAGTTTTAGCTTGAAGTTTGTTGTTATAACAAGTTTTATTTCTGTGCTATTTACAGCCTGTATCCCAGGCAGTTGGAATTGAACAAGCAACTCTTCTAAAACCGGATTTAGTTAGAAGGTGAGTATCTTCAAATTCATACCATCAAAACAGAGTATTTTGAAGTATTTGCACTCAATCAGTGCTTAGTGAATCTTGATTAGAGAAGCTTCTGTGTTCTTGTATTTGTGTGTATGTTCAATAAAATAGTAGGTATTATTTTTACTTTTTTATGTTAATAATGATCATATGGAATGTTAAATTATTGACTGTTTTCTTTTTCTCATTATTATAATCCTAAATAAGCAACTGAACTCTACACATTAAGGAATTAGAAAAAGAACAAACTGAGCCCAAAGTTAGCAGAAGAAATAATGATTAGAGTAGAAAGAAATGAAATAGAGAACAGAAAAACAATAGAACAGATTAACCAAACTAAGAGTTGGTTCTTTGAACAGATAAACAAAATTGACAAACCGTTAGCTAGACTAAGCAAGGACAAAAGAGTAAGGACCCAAATCAACAAAATTATAAATGAAAAGGGAGAGATTACAACTGATAACACAGATATTCAAAGGATCCTAAGAGGCTATGATGAACAATGAAATGCCAACAAACTGTACAACCTAGAAATGGATAAATGCTTAGAAACATACAATTTACCAAGACTGAATCAGGAAGAAATAGAAAATCTGAATAGACCAATTACTATTAAAGAGATTGAATCAGTAATCAAAACTTTCCCAGCAAATAAAAGCCCAGGACCAGATGGCTTTGCTGGTGATTTTTACCAAATACTTAAGGAATAATTAACATTAGTCCTTCTCAAACTCATAGTAGTGAAGAGGAGGGAACCTTCCCAAACTCATTTTACTAGGCTGGCATTATCCTGATACCAAAACCAGAAAAGGATACTACTAGAAAAGAAAATGATAGGCCTATTCCCTGATGAATATAGATGCAAAAAACCTCAATAATATTACTAGCAAACTGAATTCAAAAGCACATTAAAAGGATCATACATTATAATCAAGTAGGATTTATCCCAGGGATGCAAGAATGGTTCAATATATACAAATTAATCAATGATTTGATTGAAAGAAGTGAATCATATGATCATATTAGTAGAATGAAATAAAAGAATCATATGATCATCTCAGTAGATGCAGAAAATGCATTGACATAATTAAACATTCATGGTAAAAACTCTTAAGAAATTAGACATAGAAGGAACATATCTCAATATAATAAAGGCCACGTATGATAAACCCACATCTAACATCTTACTCAATGGTGAAAGGTTGAAAGCTTTTCCTCTAATATCAGGAACACTCTCACCACTCTTATTCAACATAATATTAAAAATCCTAGGTAGAGCAATCAGGCAAGAAAAGAGATAAAAGGTATTAATCCCATTTACAGTAGTATCCCAAACAACAAAATACTTAAAGAATAAATTTAAGTAAAGAAGGGAAAGATTTCTACTCTGAAAACTACAAGACATGGGTGAAAGAAATCAAAGAAAACACAAATAAATGAATAGGTATTCTGTGTTCATGGCTCAGAAGAATTAATGTTAAAATGTCAGTACTACTGAAAGCTATCTATAGATTCAGTGCAATCCCTATCAAGATTCTGGTGCCATTTATCACAGAGCAAAAGAAGCACTCCTAAAATGTATATGGAACCACAAAAGACCCAAATCCTGAGAAAGAACAAAGCAGGAGACATCACACTTCCTGATTTCAAGCTATACTATAAAGTTATAGTCATCAAAACAGTATCATACTGGCATAAAAACAGACAAATAGACCAGTGGAGCACAATCAAGAGCCCAGAAAAAAACCCAAGCATATACAAGTCAACTAATATTCCACAAGGGAGCCAAGAATACTCAATGGAGAAAAGACAGTCTTTTCAATAAATGGGGCTGGGGTAATTGGATATTCCCATGTAAAAGAATGAAACTGGATCCATATCTACACCACTCACAAAAGTTAACTTGAAATGGATTAAAGACTTAAATGTGAGACCTGAAACCATGAAACTCCTAGAAGAAAACACGGGAATAAAGCTCCTAGACATGGGTCTTGGTAATGATTTCTTGGATATGACACCGAAAACACAAGTAACAGAATAAAAAATAAACAGGTGGGACTACATCAAACTAAAAGACTTCTGCACAACAAAAGAAACCATTAGCAAAGTGAAAAGAAAACCTATGGAATGGGAAAAATATTTGCAAACTATATATCTGATAATGGGTTAATATCCAAAATATATAACGAACTCCTATAACTCAATAGCAAGAAAACAAATAACCCAATTAACAAATGGGCAAAAGACCCAAATAGACACTTCTCCAAACAGGATGTACAAAAGGTCAACAGGTATGTAAAAAGATGTTCAACATCACTAGTCATTAGGTTAATGCACATAAAATGACAATGATATCTTACTAGTCAGAATACGTCCCCAACTTGATTCTGCAGATGAGCAAAACCACTCGTTGGGATTACTATTTGGGTACTGCAGGTATGAATTTGGTCTGCCATGATCCGTGTGTTGGCCTGCTGCAAGCCTTTCCCTCCTTCCCTGTCATACTCATATTCCCAGTGGTTGAGCCCTGCAGATTCTCCTGCTATGCCTGTGGTGTGAAATCAAAATAGGGGCCCCCACAATGCTGAGCGAGGGCTGGTTGTCCCCCCAGGTTCTCTTTTCCCACTGGAGGTACTGGAGGCTCGGGTACTATGCTGGCGTGGGGTAGGGGCAATGTGGCCGATGTATAGCCACTTCTCTTACACTTTTTTTTTTTTTTTTTAGAAGGGGGGGGAGAGAGAGAGAGAGTGAGCATGAGCAGGAGGTAGGGTCAGAGGGAGAGGGAGAGAAAATCTTAAGCAGGCTCCATGCCCAGCACGGAGCCCGACTTGGGGCTTGATCTCACAATCCTGAGATCATGACCTGAGCTGAAATCAAGAGTCAGATGCTTAACCAACTGAGCCACCCAGGTGTCCCTTCTCTTACCCTTCTAATCCAGTCTGACTTGGTCTCTGTGGTGCAGAGGGGTGCTTCAGCCATACCCCCATGTTCTAGGAATCTTTCAGTGGTGTCTTGCTCTTGAATAGTTATTAGTTGTTCTTGTGTGCAAAGTCAGAAACAACCTATGTTGCCAATCTTGGTGATGTCACTTCCTGTGATTGTGCTTTATTTTTATAATTTCCATTAATTCTCTTTTAATATCCCTATTTTTCTATGAGATTTTCTGTTTTTGCATTTGCTTCAAGAATATTTGTAATTGCTCACTGAAGCATTTTGATGATGGCTGCTTTAAAATCCTTATCAGATAGGGACACCTGGGTAGCTAGTCGATTAATGGTCTGCCTTCGGCTCAGGTCATGATCCCAGGGTCCTGGGATCGAATCCTGCATCAGGCTCCTTGCTCAGCGGGAAGCCTGCTTCTCCCTCTGCCTGCCGCTCCCCCTGCTTGTGCTCTCTCTGTCTCTCTCTCTCTGACAAATAAATAAATAAATAAAATCTTTAGACAAAATAAAATCCTTATCAGATAAATCCATTATCTGATTTATCCTGGTATTGGCATCTCTTGATTGTCTTTTTGCATTCAAATTGTGATTTTCCTGGCTTTTGGTATGATAAGGAATTTTCATTTGTCTTCTGGACATTTTAGATATTATTTTGGGAGACTCTGGATCATATTTAAATACTCTATTTTAAGGGGGCACCTGGCTGGCTCAGTCAGTAGAACATGCGACTCTTGATCTCAGGGTCATGAGTTCAAGCCCTGTGTTGGGTGTAGAGCCTACTAAAAAAAATACTCTATTTTAGCAGGCAGTTACCCTATTTAGATGCATAGGTTCTGATCTACTTTTGTGGGCTGTGGTTCTAATGATAATTTAGTTTTCAGAGCCCTTGTAGTACTAGTTCTGTCTGGTTGGTTCACCTGACACCACTGGGCCCCATTGCTGCTGCCCCAGGCCAGAACTCCAGGCCACATGCTACTGGTGGAGCTCCCTCCAATGTTACTAGGGGAGGGGAGGAAAGGGCCCACCTGAAACCTTCTGCTGGGTTGGGGGTCAGGAGACCACTGGACTTGTGCTGCTTTTGCCTTTGAGCTGAGAGTCAGGAGACACTGAGCCTAGACTGTCTTGTCATTGGGTGGGTAATTGGGACATGCCAAACTGCTTTGTTTTTCCTTGAGTCCTGGGAGTCCCTAGCTAGTCCACCTTCATATTTTCATCCTTCAGTATCCAGATTTGATTGTCTACTCTATTATTTCCACATTATTTAGTTGGACTTAAGAGGTAGGAAGAACGGAGAGAATTGGATTTCTGCCATCTTGTCCCAAACCCTGAACTGGTGTTTTAAGATTACTTTAAAATGTGAATGATATAGCCCCATTGACTAGCATTATGTCCCTTTTATCTTTTGAAGGTGTTACTTGTTACTGTTATTTCTTTGTATATTAAGAAACTAAGAGCAGTATTAATGTATCTTCTTCCACCACTTGTTTTTTTTTTAAAGATTTATTTGAGAGAGAGAGAAAAAAAGTGAGTGGGGGAAGGGGCTGAGGGAAAGGGAGAGAGAGAATCCTCAAGCAGACTGCCCACTAGTGTGGAGCCCTATGTGAGGCTTGAACCCAGGACCCTGAGATCATGACCTGAACTGAAACCAAGAGTCGGACACTTAACCGACTGAGCCACCCAGGTGCCCCCTTCCACCACATGTATTTATACAAAGTTTTTTCACATGGACATAGGAAAAATTTTAGGAGTTATTTTTATATCTTCTTTCATATCTTTATACAAATACTTCAGGAGTAGTTTCTAGGAGAAAGGACTTTACCTAAAAAATTAATTTAAAAGGTATGTGTTTGGTGCTAACAGATCTTCTCATTTAATTTTCAAATGTGTTTATTGGAAATTTTGTAAGTTTTTCAAACTTATTAAAGAAAAAGCTGAAAAATGCCCTGACACAGATAAACTGAAAGGTAGCGGCCCTTTCATAATCATATTCACGTGAACCTGCAAGATCTAACTAGTTAAAATTAATCACATTGAACCATTTTAATATCATTCATTTTTGTTTTTTTACCAGAACTGTAGTATATTTTATTTTATTATTTTATTGAGGTGTAACTGACATACAAACTTATATTAAATATACAACATATTGATTTGATATTTGTATATATTGCAAAATGATCACCACAATAAGTGTAGTGAACATCTATCACCATACATAGTTACAGAATTTTTTTCTTGTGATGAGAACTTTTAAGATCTAATCTCTTAGCAGCTTTGAAATATACAATACAATATTATTAACTATAGTCACCATGATATACATGACATCCCAGGAGTTACTTATTTTATAACAGGAAGTTTCTATCTTTGACTGCCTTCACCTATTTTGCTCAACCCATTTCCCACCTCTGGCAACCTGTGGCAATGATTAATTAATCATTAATCTGTTCTCTGTATATAGGAGTCTTTTTTTTTAATTCCACATATAAGTGAGATCATATGATATTTGTCTTTCTCTTTCTGACTTATTTCCCTTAGCATGAGAAGTATAAAGAGGAAAATAATATCTTGAGGGTCCATTCATGCTATTGAAAATAGCAAGACTCCATTCTTTTTTATGGCTGAATACTGTTCCTCTGTGTGTGTGTGTGTGTGTACGTGTATAGACGTGTGTATGTGTAAACATGTATAAACCACATTTCCCTTTTTCCTTTAAATATAAGTGTTTTTATTGTCTATTTTTTTAACATTCAGTGTTTTATTAGTTTCAGGTGTATAATATAGTGATTCAGCAATTCCAAACAATTCCTAGTACTCACTATGAGAAGTGCACACCTTAATCCCCATTACATTTTTTTTTAAAGATTTTATTTATTTATTAGAGAGACAAGAGAGAGATAGGGGCAGTGAGCATGAGCAGGCACGAGCCAGGAGGAAAGAGAAGCAGTCTCCCCGCTGAGCAGGGAGCCCGATGCGGGGCTCGATCCCAAGACCCCGGGATCATGACCTGAGCCGAAGGCAGATGCCTAACTGACTGAGCCACCCAGGCGCCCCTCCCCATTACATTTTTAACCCATTTCCCCCCACCCACCTCCTTCTGGTTAACACTTTGTTCTCTATAATGATAAGTCTGTTTCTTCATTTGTCTTTCTCTCATCTCTGTATTTTTGTCACTTTGCTCATTTGTTTTGTGTCTTAAATTCCACATATTAGTGAAATTATATGGTATTTGTCTTTCTCTGTCTTACTTCACTTAGCATTATACTCTCTACCTCTATCCATGTCATTTCAAATGGAAAGATTCCATTCTTCTTTATGGCTGAATAATATTCCATTGTATATATATACCACAACTTCTTTATCCATTCATTAATGGAGAGACAGTTGGGCTACTTCCATAATTTGGCTATTGTAAATAGTGCTGCTATAAACATGGGGTGCATGTATCTTTTTGAATTAGTGTTTTGCATTCCTTGGATAAATTCCCAGTAGTGCAATTGCTGGATTATAGGGTAGTTCTACTTTTAAATTTTTGAGGAACCTCCATACTATTTTCTGTAGTGGCTATACCAGTTTGCATTCCCACCAACAGTGCAAGAGGGTACCCTTTCTCTGCATCCTTGCCAACATCTGTTGATTCTTGTGTTGTTGACTTTAGTCATTCCAACAGGTGTGAAGTGATATCTTATTGTAGATTTGATTACATTTCTCTGATGATAAGTGGTGTTGAGTATCTTTTCATGTGTCTGCTGGCCATCTGTATGTCTTTGGAGAAATGTCTGTTCATTTCTTTTACCCATTTTTTAATTGGATTATTTGTTTTTTTGGGTGTTGAGTTTTATAAGTTCTTTATATATTTTGGGTACTAACCCTTTATCGAATATGTCCTTTGCAAATGTCTTATGCCATTCAGTAGGTTGCCTCAGGAGACATATCTAGAAAGAAGTTGCTAGGGCTGAGGTCAAAGAAGTTATTTCCTGTGTTCTCTTCTAGGCTTTTTATGATTTTAGGTCTCCCATTTAGGTCTTTCATCCATTTTGAATTTATTCTTGTGTATGGTGTAAGAAAATGGTCCAGTTTCATTGTTTTGCATGTTGTTGTCCAGTTTTGCCAACATTATTTGTTGAAGAGAATTTCTTTTTCCTACTGGATATTCTTTCCTGCTTTGTCAGAGATTAATTGGCCTATAGTTGTGGGTTTATTTCTGAAATTCTATTCTGTTCTATTGATCTATGTGTCTACTTTTGTGCCAGTACTGTTTTGATCTCCACAGCTTTGTAATATAACGTGAAGTCCAGAATTGTGATGCTTTTTCAAGATTGCTTTGCCTATTCAGGGTCTTTTGTGGTTTCATACAAATTTTAGGATCATTTGTTCTAGTTCTTTGAAAAAAAATGTTGGTATTTTGATAGGGATTGCATTGAATCTGTAGATTGCTTTTTGTAGTATAGACATTTTAACAGTATTTGTTCTAATCTATCAGTATGGAATGTCTTTCCATTTCTTTTTCCTTTTCAATTTCTTTCATTGCTGTTTTACAGTTTTCAGAGTACAGATCTTTTACCTCTGGTTAGGTTTATTCCTATGTATCTTACTATTTTTCATACAACTGTAAATGGGATTGGTTTCTTAATTTCTCTTTCTGCTGCTACATTATTGGTGTATAGAAATGGAACAGATATCTGAGGCACCTGGGTGGCTCAGTCGGTTAAGTGTCTAACTCTTGATTTCAGCTCAGGTCATGATCTCAGGGACCTGGGATCAAGCCCCACACTGAGCATGCTTAAGATCCTCTTTCTCCCTCTGCCCCTCCCCCTGCTTGTGCTCTCTCTCTCTAAAATAAATAAATCTTTAAAGAAGAAAGAAATGCAACAGGTATCTGTATATAGATTTAGTATCCTGCAACTTTACTGAATTTCTTTTCAGTTCTAGCAGTTTTGTGGTAGAGTTATTTAGGATTTCTATATACAGTATCATGTCATCTGCAAATAGTGAACGTTTTACTTCTTCCTACCAATTTGGATGCCTTTTATTTTTTTGTTGTTGTCTGATTGCTGTGGCTTGACTTCCAGTAGTATCTTGAATAAAAGTGGAAGAGTGGACATCCTTGACTTGTTGCTGACCTTAGGAGAACATTCTCAGTTCTTCCTCATTTAGTATGATGTTACCTGTGGGTTTTACATAGATGGCCTTTATTATGTTGAGGTATGTTTCCTCTAAACCTATTTCATTGAGAGTTTTTATCATAAATGGATGTTGTACTATGTCAAATGCTGCTTCTGCATCTATTGAAATGATCATATGGTTTATTCTTTCTCTTATTGATGTGATGTAATGTGTTGACTGATTTGCAAATATTAAACCACCCTTACAATCCAGGAGTAAATCCCACTTGATTGTGGTGAATGATTTTTTTAATGTACTGTTAGATTCGGTTTGCTAGTGTTTTATTGAGGATTTTTGCATCTATATTCATCAAGGATAAAGGATATTGGCCTGTGGTTCTCTTTTTTAGTGGTGTGTTTATCTGGTTTTGGTATCAGGGTAATGCTGGCTTCATAGAATGAATTTGGAAGTTTTCTTTCCTTTTCAATTTTTTGGAACAGTTTGAGAAGAATAGGTATTAACTCTTCCTTAAATGTTTGGTAGAATTCGCCTGTGAAGCCATCTGGTCCTGGACTTTTGTTAGTTGGGAGTTTTTTGATTACTGACTCAATTTCTTTGCTGGTTATCCGTCTGTCCAAATTTTCTATTTCTTTCTGTTTCCATTTTGGGAGTTTATGTGATTCTGTTAATTTATTCATTTCTTCTAGGTTGTCCAATTTGTTGCATATCATTTTTCATAATATTCTCCTATAATTGTTCATATTTCTGTGGTGTTGATTATTTCTCCTCTCTTATTTGTGATTTTGTTTATTTGGGTCCATTCTCTTTTCTTTTTGCTAAGTCTGGCTAAAGGTTTATCAATTTTATTAATTGTTTCAAAGAAACAGCTCTTGATTTCATTGATCTGTTCTATTTTTAAAAAATTTTTATATAATTTATTTCTGCTCTAATCTTTTTTTTTTTAAGATTGTATTTATTTTCTGACAGAGAGAGAGACAGCGAGAGAGGGAACACAAGCAGGGGGAGTGGGAGAGGGAGAAGCAGGCTTCCCACCGAGCAGGGAGCCTGATGCAGGGCTGGATCCCAGGACCCTGGAATCATGATCTGAGCCGAAGGCAGACACTTAACGACTGAGCCGCCCAGGCGCCCCTATTTCTGCTCTAATCTTTATTCTTTCCTTCTTCTGGTTTAAGGTTTTGTTTGTTGTTTTTTTCTAGCTCCTTTAGATGGAAGGTCAGGTTGTTTATTTGAGAGTTTTCTTGCTTTTTGAGGTACGCCTGTATTGCTATAAACTTCCGTGTTAGAATAGGTTTTGCTGCATCCCAGAGGTTCTGGACCATTGTGTTTTCATTTCATTTATTTCTATGTAATTTTTTATTTCTTCTTTTATTTCCTGGTTTAGCCATTCATTGACTAGTTGCATGTTATTTAACCTGCATATATTTAGTCTTTCCAGATTTTTTCTTGTGGTTGACTTCTAGTTTCATAGTGTTGTGGTCAGAAAAGATGCATGGTATGACTTCAATCTTCTTGAATTTGTTGTGGCTTGTTTTGAGAGCTAATACGTGATCTATTTTGTCGGTTGTTCAGTGTGCACTTGAAAAGAATGTGTATTCTATTGTTTTAGGATGGAATGTTCTGAAAATATATGTTAAATCCATCTTTTCCAGTGTCATTCAAAGCCATTGTTCCCTTGTTGATGTTCTTTTTTTAAAAAAGATTTTATTGGGGCACCTGGGTGGCTCAGTCGTTACGCGTCTGCCTTCCGCTCAGGTCATGATCCCGGAGTCCCAGGATCGAGCCCTGCATCGGGCACCCTGTCGGTGGGGAGCCTGCTTCTCCCTCTCCCACTCCCTCTGCTTGTGTTCCCTCTCTCGCTGTGTCTCTCTCTGTCAAATAAATAAATTTTGGAAAAAAAAAAAGATTTTATTTATTTAAGAGAGTGAGAACGAGAGAGAGCATGAGCAGTGGGGAGGGGCAGAGGGAGAGGGAGAGGCAGACTCCCCACTGAGCAGGGAGCCCTACGTGGGGCTCTATCCCAGGACCATGAGATCATGAGCTGAGCCAAAGCCAGATGATTAACTGCCTGAGCCACCCAGGTGCCCCAGTGTTCTGTTTAGATGATCAGCGCATTGATGTAAGTTGGGTGTTAAAGTACCCAACTATTGTATGGTTATTGATTATTTATATTTGTTATTAACTCTTTCTTTTTTTGCTCATATGTTGGGTGCCTAGATATTTAAAATTGTTGTATCTTTTGGTTGGGTATCCCCTTTATGATTATATATTGTCCTCCTTTTTCTCTTGTTAGTCTTTGTTTTAAAGTCTATTTTCTCTGATATAAGTATTGCTCTTCCATCTTTCTGTTGACATACATTTTCATGATAGATGTTTCTCCACTCCTTCATTTTCAATCTGTTGGTGTCTTTAGGTCTAAAGTGAGTCTCTTGTAGGCTGCATATAGGTGGATCTTATTTTTTTATTCATTCTGTCCCCCTATGACTTTTGATTGGAGCATTTAGTCCATTTACCTTCAAAGTAATTATTGAAAATGTATTGTCATTTTATTCTTTGTTTTGTGGTTGTTTCTGAAGATTTTTTTCTGATCCTTTATTGTTTTTATCTCTTTCATCATTTGGTGATTTTCTTTATTGATATATTGGGATTTTTTTCTCTTTGTTATTTACATATTTATTAGTGGTTTTTGTTATATGGTTACCATTAGGTTTGTGTATGACATCTGCATGTAGCAGGCTATATTAATTTGATGATCGTTTAAGTTTAGACCCATTCTTTACTCTTCTCCCCACATTTTAGGAATATTTTGTCATGTTTCACATATTTACATATTTTACATGTTTTCCATTTATTTTGTGAATACCTTGATTGAATTTTTACAGAAATACTAATTTTTACTGCTTTAGTTTCCTACCTTTATACTTTCACTTTGAGTCTCCCCTTTCCACTCAGGGAGTCCCCTTAAATATTTTTTACAGAGCTGGTTTAGTGGTCATGAACTCCTTTAGTTTTTATTTGTCCAGGAAACTCTTTATCTCTTCTTGTATTCTGAATAGTAGCCTTGATGGATAGAGTATTCTTGGCTGCGGATTTTTCTCATTCAGCGCTTTGAACCTATCATGCCACTCCCCTCTGGCTTGCAAAGCTTCTGCTGAAAAATCCCCTGCTTATCCTTATGGAGTTTCTCTTTTATGTTACTATCTTCTTTTGCCTTGCTGCTTTAAAAATTTTTTTAAATATTTTATCTATTTATTTGATATATATGGGGGGGAAGGGAGCAGCAGCAGGGGGGTTGCCGAGGGAGATGGAAAAACAGGCTTCCTGCTCCAGGGAGCAGGGGCTCAATCCCAGTACACCAGGATCATGACTTGAGCTGAAGGCAGACGCTTAACCGATGAGCCACCCAGGTGCCCCTTAAATTTTTTTCTTTATCACTATTTTTTTGCCAGTTTAATTAGAATATTTCTTGGTATGGATCTCTTTTAGTTGATTTTGTTGGCATTCTCATGCCTCCTGGATCTATATATCTGTTACCTTCCCCAGATTAGGGAAGTTTTCAGCTATTATTTCTTCCAATAAATTTTCTATCCCCTTTTCTCTCTCTTCTTCTAGGACTCCTATAATATGAATGTTATTACATTTGGTGGAGTCACTGTGTTTCCTAAGTCTATTTTCATTTCTCATAATTCTTTTTTCTCTCTTGTTCAACTTGATTACTTTCCATTATTCTGTTTTCTAGGTCACTAATTTATTCCTCTACTTCTTCTGTCCTGCTCTTCATTCCATCAAGTGTCCTTCTCATTTCGTTTACTGAGCCTTTTATTGCTGCTATGTTATTCCTTATTTCTGTGTTAAGGGTCTCACTGATGTCCTCCATTCTTTTCTCAAGTCCAGTGAGTATGTTCGTGATCATTACTTTAAATTCTCTATCAGACATGTTATGTATTTCTGTTTTACTTATGTTTCTGGCTGTGGCCTTGTCCTGTTCTTTCATTTGGGATAAATTTCTCTGTCTTCTCATTTTATCTACATTTCTGTGCCTGTTTCTCTGTTTTAGGAAAGTCAACTACATCTCCTATTCATGAGGGTAGTGGCCTTATGATGAAGAGATCCTGTAGTGCCTTGCCCAGTAGTGTCCCTTGTTCCCCAGGGCCTGGTGCTTACAGGAGTGTCTCCAGTGTGTGCTGTGTATGCTCTTATTTTGTCCTAGCCACTTTATCCTTCAGGCCAGTTGTTTGCAGAGGCTCAGTTTGTGTGTTGTGGGCAGTGTTTGGTTCCTTGCTGAATGTGGCATGTTTTAACTAGGTGTGCTCTGGTCTGTTTGTGAAATGAGACCTGATCTCACTGCCACTATAACTGAGGCTCTGCAAAACTCCTGAGTCAGGAAGCATTGTGTGAGCAGGGTTTGGGGCCAATCTTCTGGGGGAGGGACCCTCCAAGGTGGGATTGAGGCAATGGAGACTGGGAATGGGGGTTCCACTAGAATGTGGGGGTTCCACTAGAATGTGGGGCTTGGTATAAGCATGTCAGGTCAGGATTGTCAGAATTGTGCTGGTTCCTGTAGTGGCCCTGTGCTTACACTTAGGTCAGGGGAAGGAAATGGTACTGCCTAGTTCTTTTCTTCCTGGAGGTTTCTCTCTGTGAACCCTGCCTATCTGGGATGTGGTCTAAAATGAACAAATAACCTTCCCACCATGTACCCCAGGTGCTCTTCATATCACTGTTGCCACACTGTATACTTATAGGTTGTTTGCCTGCCTGCTCTGCAAGAGTAGCTCAATGCCCTCTGGGCTGTATCCCAGCCAAGTCCAGTGACCTTTAAAACTACAGGCTTTATGCCCTGCTGGTGGCTGAAAGTCATGAAATTTGGTCCCTCTTGCTTTCCAAGCCAATTGTTACGGGGATTTGTTTTCCCATGCATTCCCCTGTGTGTTAGTCTATCTAACCCTTTTCTGTGACTACTGCTTCCTTCCCACCCCAGTGGCCATAATCTGATTCTCAACCAAACATGCCTTCACACTTTCTATCTTCTTAAGTGTGGCTTCTTCTCTACCTTTAGTTGTGTAGTTGTTCTTCTAGTCTTCAGGTCCATTTCTGGTGTATTTTGGATGATTTGATAGTTATCTGGTTGTATTCATGGGACAGGCGAGTATAGGGTCCTCCTACTCTGCCACCATCTTCTAACAAACCACTACCACATTTTTTTAAATCTCATTTTCATTTTTTGTTCTTTCTCCTACCCTGTTCCTATCTCCCCCACTTGGTTTGTCTATGCCCCTTTGAGTCCAACCCATAAACAGGTATATTTTGAGTGAAAATTGTTAGAAGTTTTATTTGGACACATTAATAATATACCCAAAAACAAACAAGATAAAATTGATCAAGAGCATCCTTTGATAAAAGGTTCCACAGAGGTCCATCAATGACAGTGTTTTTCTTTCATTCCTACTAATGTCAGGAATTGTATGCCAAATAAATACATATTATCTCAGTTTTTCATAACTTTGAAAAACATCTTTATTGAGATATAATTCACATACCATTAAATTAACCAATTTAAAGTGTACAATTTGCTTTTTGTATATTCTCAGACATTGTATTTCTTATTTATTTTCCTTAAACTCATTATGTATTATTTTATAATTGGAGTTTTTCTAGAAGTTTACCATCAGAATGGAATTATTCTAGACATCATAGAATTTCATATGTTAATTCTCATTTGGGTTAAATACTGGGCTTTGAGAATCATGGAATAATGTTTTCTCTGAGAAATTGAATAGGACTTGCTTTTGTTTTTTTTCTAATAACTAGTTTGAATCCTGATGTGGCAGCTGTGAAGGAAAACATCAATACCCCTGATAATCCCTGTGGAAATGGCAAACAAGATCGGATCAAACAAAGAAGAGCTTCCTGTCCTCGACCAGAGAAGGGGACTAAATTCCAACTTACTGTCCTTCAGGTCAGTGTGTAAATATTATTTGGTTAAGAGTGTGTGTAGAGGTCTGTGTTGACAGGTCGGGGCCATGTTGCTTCAGACATGAGTATAGAGCATTGTGAAATGCTAACGTCTCTTCATTAAAATTTTTTCTGATAAAAATATTATGTACTAGGAAATATAGGCCAAATACCAGGAAGAAAATAGAAATCACTTTTTACCACCTCTCAGAGATAGTTCCTATTAATGTTTTAGTTTTCATTTTTTTTTCCCTGTATGTATTGTGTAGTATTTTACATTATTAAGGTTATAACAGTACTAGTAATAATAGCAAATTTATTGTATTCTTTTGTTAGACACGCTAAATGTTATGCATTTGTTTTATCATTTAATCTTTCAGTATCCCTGTATGATAGATGTTAGTATACTCATCTTTATAAATGAAGGTGCTGAAGATTAGAGAGGTAAAGTAATTTGCCTACGGTCATTGAATTAGCAAGTGATAGATCGGAATCCAGTTCAGACTTTAAAGCTGATATTTCTAACCAATGTGATATACCTTTTGGATGGATGCTTAAACTTACATATATAATTTCCTATTCTTCCTTTTTCTTTTGCTGAACACACACACATGTACACACACACGTACACATATATATTAATTTTATTAAGTTTTTAATTTTAATTCCAGTATGGTTAACATAGTGTTATATTAGTTTCAGGTGTACAATATGCAGTTGTGTACATTACTTAGTGCTCATCATGATAAGGGTACTCTAATCCATATCATCTATTTCACCCATTCCCCCATATACCTCCCCTGTGGTAAACATCAGTTTGTTCTCTATAGTCTGTTTCTTGCTTGTCTCTCTCTTTTTTTCAATTTTTCATTTTTTCTTAAATACCACATATAAGTAAAATGTTATGTTACTTGTCTTTCACTGACTTATTGCACTCAGCATTACACTATTGGGCGCCACCTATTTTGTTGCAAATGACAAGATTTTATTCTTTTTTATGTCTGAATGATATTCCATTGTATATATATATACCACATCTTCTTTATCCATTCATCAATCGATGGACACTTGAGTTGCTTCCATATCTTGGTTATTGTAAATAGTGCTGCTATTAACATAGGGGTGTATATATCCCTTTGAATTAGTGTTTATGTATTCATTATGTAAATATCCAGTAGTATGATGGCTGGATCATGGGGTAGTTCTATTTTGAACTTTTTGAGGAACCTCCATATTGTTTTCCACAGTGGTTACACCAGTTTGCATTCCAAGCAATAGTGCATGAAGGTTCCTTTTTTTCCACATCCTTGTCAAGAACTGTTTTTTCTTGTGTTGTTGATTTTAGCCATTCCAGCAAGCATGAGGTGATAGCTCATTGTAGTTTTGATTTGCATTTCTGTGATGATGAGCATCTTTTCCTGTGTCTGTTGGCCATCTTAATGTCTTCTTTGGAGAAATGTCTGTGTCTTCTGACAACTTTGTAATTGGATTGTTTGTTTTTGTTGTGTTGAATTTTATAAATTCTTTTTTCTTTAAGAGATTTTATTTATTTATTTGACAGAGAGACATAGTGAGAGAGGGAACACAAACAGGGGGAATGGGAGAAGCAGGCTCCCCACTGAGCAGGGAGCCCGATGCGGGGCTCGATCCCAGAATGCTGGGATCCTGACCTGAGCTGAGGGCAGACGCTTAATGACTGAGCCACACAGGCGCCTGGAGTTTTATAAATTCTTTATATATTTTGTATACTAGCCCTTTATCAGATATGTAATTTGCAAATATCTTCTCCCATTCCATAAGTTGCCTTTTATTTTATTTTTTTAAAGATTTTATTTATTTATTTTGACAGAGAGAGAGAGCACAAGCAGGGGGAGGGGCAGAGGCAGAGGGAGAAGCAGGCTCCCCACTGAGCAGGGAGCCCGAAGCGGGGCTCAATCCCATGACCCCAGGATCGTGACCTGAGCCGAAGGCAGATGCTTAACCAACTGAGCCACCCAGGTGCCCCCATAGGTTGCCTTTTAATTTTGTTAATTGTTTCCTTTGCTGTGTAGAAGCTTTTTATTTTGTTGTAGTCCCAGTAGATCATTTTTGCTTTTGTTTCCCTTTCTTCAGGAGATATAACTAGAAAGAAGTTGCTAGTGCTGATGTCAAGAAGTTACTGCTTGTCTTCTCTTCTAGGATTTTTGCAGTTTTAGGTCTTACATTTAGATCTTTAATACATTTTGAATTTTTTTTGTGTATGGTGTAAGAAAGTGGTGGAATTTCATTCTGTTGCATGTTGCTGTCCAGTTTTTCCAGCATCATTTTTTGAATAGACTGTCCTTTACCATTGGATATTGTTTCCTGCTTTGTTGAAGATTAATTGATCCTAAAGTTGCAGGTTTACTTCTGGATTTTCTATTATCTTTCATTGATTTATGTGTTTGCCAGTACCATAGTGTTTTGATTAATGCAGCTTAGTCGTATAACCTGATGTCTAGATTTGTGATGCCTCCAGCTTGCTTTTCCTTTTATTTTTATTTTTTAAAGATTTATGCATTTATTTTTTTTTAGAGAGAGAGTGTGAGTGTGAGTGGAGGGAGGGGCACAGGGAGAGGGAGAGAGGAAGAGAAACAGGCTACCTGCTGAGCATGGAGCCCAGTGTGAGGCTTGATCTCACAACCCTGAGACCATGACCTGAGCTGAAATCAAGAGTCGGACACTTAACCGACTGAGCCATCCAGGCACCCCTGCTTTTCCTTTTAAACATTGATTTTTGTGTGTATGTTCATCAGGGATATTGGTCTATAGTTCTCTTTCTAGTGGTGTCTTTATCTGATTTTGGTATCAGGCTAATGCTTGTGTCAGAGTAAATTTGCAAGTTTTCCTTTCTTCTCTATTTTTTGGAAAAGTTTGAGAAGAATAAGTGTAACTCTTCCTTAAACGTTTGGTAGCATTCACTTGTGAAGCCATCTGGACCTGGACTTTTGTTTGTTGGGAGTTTTTTGATTACTGACTCCAATTCTTTGCTGGTTATCTGTTCAAATTTTCTATTCCCTTCTGTTTCAGTTTTGGTAGTTTATATATTTGTAGGAATTTATCCATTTCTTCTAGGTTGCCCAATTTCTGGCATATGCCAGTTTTTCATAATATTCTCTTATGGCTGTTTCTACGTGTGGTGTTGGTTGTTATTTCTCTTTGCTAATTTGTGATTTTATTATTTGAGCCCTTTTTCTTTTTTTCTTGATAAGTCTCAGGAGAGGTTTTTCAGTTTTATTAATTTTTTTCATAGAGCCAGCCCTATATTTCACTGGTCTGTTCTATTGTTGTTGTTGTTTTTTCTCATTTTCTATATCATTTATTTCTGCTCTAATCTTTATTCTTTCCTTCTGCTGGTTTAAGGTTTTGTTTGTTGTTTTTTTCTAGCTCCTTTAGATGGAAGGTTAGGTTGTTTATTTGAGAGTTTTCTTGCTTTTTGAGGTACGCCTGTATTGCTATAAACTTCCGTGTTAGAACAGCTTCTGCTGCATCCCTGAGGTTTTGGACCATTGTGTTTTCATTTTCATTTATTTCTATGTAATTTTTTATTTCTTCTTTTATTTCCTGGTTTAGCCATTCATTGACTAGTTACATGTTATTTAACCTGCATATATTTAGTCTTTCCAGATTTTTCTTGTGGTTGACTTCTAGTTTCATAGTGTTGTGGTCAGAAAAGATGCATGGTATGACTTCAATCTTGAATTTGTTGTGGCTTGTTTTGAGAGCTAATATGTGATCTATTCTGTAGGTTGTTCAGTGTACACTTGAAAAGAATATGTATTCTGCTGTTTTGGGATGGAATCTTCTGAATATATGTGTTAAATCCATCTGTTCCAGTGTGTTATTCAAAGCCAGTGTTTCTTTGTTCTTGATTTTCTGTTTAGATGATATGTCCATTGATGTAAGTAGGGTGTTTAAGTCCCCTGCTATTATTGTATTATTATTGATAAGTTCCTTTATGTTTGTTATTAACTGTTTTATGTATTTTGGTGGTCCCATATTAGGTTCATAAATATTTACAGTTATTACAGCTTCTTGTTGGATTGTCACCTTTATTATTTGTCATGTCCTTTTTTGTGTCTCTTTACATTTTTGGTTTTAATGTCTAGTTTGTCTGATATAAGTAATGCTATTCTGGCTTTTTTTTTTCACTTTGGAAGTTCCAAGGGTTTCATTTATTATTTTTTTTATTATTATGTTATGTTAATCACTGCACATTACATCATTAGTTTTTGATGTAGTGTTCCATGATTCATTGTTTGCGTATAACACCCAGTGCTCCATGCAGTACGTACCCTCTTTAATACCCATCACCGGGCTAACTCATCCCCCCATCCTCCTCCCCTCTAGAACCCTCAGTTTGTTTCTCAGAGTCCGTAGTCTCTCATGGTACGTCTGCCCCTCCGATTCCCCCCCTTCATTCTTCCCTTCCTGCTATCTTCTTCTTTTTTTTTTTAACATATAATGTATTATTTGTTTCAGAGGTACAGGTCTGTGATTCAACAGTGTTACACAATTCACAGTACTCACCATAGCACATACCCTCCCCAATGTATCACCCAGCCACCCCATCCCTCCCACCCCTCACCACTCCAGCAGCCCTCAGTTTGTGTCCTGAGATTAAGAATTCCTCATATCAGTGAGGTCGTGTGATATGACCTGATTGACTTACTTCACTCAGCATAATACCCTCCAGTTCCATCCACATCATTGCAAATGGCAAGATTTCATTCCTTTTGATGGCTGCATAATATTCCATTGTATATAGGCACATCTTCTTTATCCATTCATCTGTCAATGGACATCTTGGCTCTTTTCATAGTTTGGCTATTGTGGACATTGCTGCTATAAACATCGGGGTGCACATACCCCTTCAGATCACTACATTTTCTCTTTGGGGTAAATACCCAGTAGTGCAATTGTTGGATCGTATGGTAGCTCTATTTTCAACTTTTTGAGGAACCTCCATGCTGTTTTCCAGAGTGGCTGCACCAGCTTGCATTCCCACCAACAGTGTAGGAGGGTTCCCCTTTCTCCGCATCCCCGCCAACATCTGTCGTTTCCTGACTTGTTAATTTTAGCCATTCTGACTGGTATGAGGTGGTATCTCATTGAGGTTTTGATTTGGATTTCCCTGATGCCGAGCGATATTGAGCACTTTTTCATGTGTCTGTTGGCCATTTGGATGTCTTCTTTGGAAAAATGTCTGTTCATGTCTTCTGCCTCTTTTGGGCCTCTTGTTATTTGAATGTTATTACATTTAATGGATTCACTGAGTTCCCTAAGTCTATTCTTTTGTTGCATAGTTCTTTTGTCTCTCTTTTGTTCAGCTTGATTCCTTTCTACTACTCTTTCTTCCCAGTCACTAATTCATTGGCCCATTTCTTGATCTGATCATTTGTTCTTTGGGTGTTGAGTTTAATAAGTTCTTTATAGATTTTGGATACTAGTCCTTTATCTGCTATGTCATTTGCAAATATCTTCTCCCATTCTGTCGGTTGTCTTCTGGTTTTGTTGACTCTTTCTTTTGCTGTGCAAAAGCTTTTTATCTTGATGAAGTCCTAATAGTTCATTTTTGCCCTTGCTTCCCTTGCCTTTGGCAATGTTTCTAGGAAGAAGTTGCTGCGGATAAGGTCGAAGAGGTTGCTGCCTGTGTTATCCTTAAGGATTTGGATGGACTCCTGTCTCACATTTAGATCTTTCATCCATTTTGAGTCTATTTTTGTGTGTGGTTTAAGGAAATGGTCCAGTTTCATTCTTCTGCATGTGGCTGTCCAATTTTCTCAACACCATTTGTTGAAGAGACTGTCTTTGTTCCATTGGACATTCTTTCCTGCTTTGTCAAAGATTAGTTGACCATAGAGTTGAGGGTCCATTTCTGGGCTCTCTATTCTGTTCCATTGATCTGTGTGTCTGTTTTGTGTCAGTACCATACTGTCTTGATGATTACAGCTTTGTAATAGAGCTTGAAGTCCAGAATTGTGATGTCACCAGCTTTGCTTTTCTTTTTCAACATTTCCATGGCTATTCGGGGCCTTTTCTGGTTCCATACAAATTTTAGGATTATTTGCTCCATTTCTTTGAAAAAAGTGGATGGTATTTTGATAGGGATTGCATTGAATGTGTAGATTGCTCTCGGTAGCATTGACATCTTCACAATATTTGTTCTTCCAATCCATGAGCATGGAACGTTTTTCCATTTCTTTGTGTCTTCCTCAATTTCTTTCATGAGTATTTTATAGTATTTTATAGTTTTGTGAGTACAGATTCTTTGCCTCTTTGGTTAGATTTATTCCTAGGTATCTTATGGTTTTGGGTGCAATTGTAAATGGGATCGACTCCTTAATTTCTCTTTCTTCTGTCTTGTTGTTGGTGTATAGGAATGCCACTGATTTCTGGCTTTCTTTTGACATCCATTTGCATGATAGATGTTTATCCATCCTGTCACTTTTTTTTTTTAAAGATTTTATTTATTTATTTAACAGAGAGAGAGATAGCAAGAGCAGGAACACAAGCAGAGGAGTGGGAGAGGGAGAAGCAGGCTTCCGGCAGAGCAGGGAGCCCGATGTGGGGCTCGATCCCAGGACTTGGGATCATGACCTGAGCGCTTAATGACTGAGCCACCCAGGCCCCCCCATCCTGTCACTTTTGATCTTCATATGTCTTTAGATGTAAAATCTGACTTTATGAGGTGTCTGAGTGCTGCAGTGGGTTGGGCATCCAACTCTTGGTTTCGGCTCCGGTTTTGATCTCAGGGTTGTGATGTTAAGCCCCATGTCGAGCTCCACATCAGACTCCCTCATTTTAGGAAAAGTCCTCCAAGTCAGTCCAAAATCATTATGAACATATCTCCTGTTTTCCTCCAGCTTTGTGTGAACTTCCATTTTATGTTGCCTCCTCATAGGTTGCTGTCTCTTTAAGGGCAACAACTCCCAACTATCACTTGCCCTCCTGGCTTGCCCAGTGCTGAGTCAGCTGACCTCCAAAGCTCCAGGTTCTAAGCCCCACTGGTTTTACAAACTCATGGAATTCAACCTCTCTGGTTCTTAAAGCCATGTGTTATGGGATTAGTTTTCTTTGAGTACCTGTTTCTCAGCAATCTTTGTATGCACAGCTCGTCCCTCCTGCAGACAGCCTTCTTCACCTCTGACCTTCCTAACCTTTGAGGTGATGCTTCTTCCCTATATTTAGTCGTGGAGTTTGTTCTGCCAGTCTTTGGATCACTCTCCAGTTGATTGACTTGGATGTGGATGATACCTAGTTGAAGACATGGGATGGGGTGAGCTCTGGGTCCTCCTATTCCACCATCTTGCCAAGCTCTGACTCTCTCTTCTGCCCATTTTGTAACTGGTTTATTTCTTGTGTTGAGTTGTGTAATTTCTTTATATATTTTGGATAATAACCCTTTATTGGATATGTCATTTGCAAATATCTTCTCTCATTTAGTAGGTTGTTTTTCAGTTTCGTTGATTGTTTCCATTGCCTTACAGAAACTTTTATTTTTTTTTATTTTTTTATTTTTTTTAAGATTTTATTTATTTATTTGACAGAGAGAGACACAGTGAGAGAAGGAACACAAGCAGGGGGGAGTGGGAGAGGGAGAAGCAGGCTTCCTGCTGAGCAGGGAGCCTGATGTGGGACTCGATCCCAGGACCCTGGGACCATGACCTGAGCCGAAGGCAGATGCTTAACGACTGAGCCACCCAGGCACCCCGAAACTTTTATTTTGATATAGTCTCAATAGTTTATTTCTGCTTTTATTTCCCTTGCCTCAGGAGACATATCTAGAATAATGTTGGTACAGCCAATGTCACAGAAATTACTGCCTGTGTTCCCTTCTAGGATTTTTATAGTTTTAGGCCTCTCATTTAATTCTTTCACCCATTTTGAATTTACTTTTGTGTCTGGTGTGTGAAAGTAGTCCAGTTTCATTCTTTTACATATAACTCTCCAGTTTTACCAACACTATTTTTCAAAGAGACTGTCTTTTCCAATTGCATATTCTTGTCTCTTTTGTTGAAGATTAATTGACCATATAATTCTGTGTTTATTTTTGGGCTTTCATTTTTTTTTT
This sequence comes from Mirounga leonina, assembly GCF_011800145.1. Classification (NCBI taxonomy): domain Eukaryota; kingdom Metazoa; phylum Chordata; class Mammalia; order Carnivora; family Phocidae; genus Mirounga; species Mirounga leonina. The sequence continues at coordinate 1,083,292 of NW_023270143.1, read as the reverse complement.
TTTTAAAGATTTTATTTATTTGACAGAGAGAGTCACAGTGAGAGAGGGAACACAAGCAGAGGGGGTGGGAGAGGGAGAAGCAGGCTCTCCACCGAGCAGGGAGCCCAACACGGGGCTCGATCCCAGGACCCCAGGATCATGACCCGAGCCAAAGGCAGACGCTTAACGACTGAGCCACGCAGGCGCCCCTTGGGCTTTCTGTCCTGTTCTGTTCATCTGTGTGTCTGTTTTTGTGCCAGTATCATACTGTTTTGATTACAATGGCTTTGTGGTATAACTTGTGGAATTGTGATACCTCTAGCTTTGCTTTTCTTTCTGAAGATTGTTTTGGCTAATCAGGGATTTTTTGTGGTCACATACAAATTTTAGAATATTTTGTTCTAGTTCTCTGAAAAATGTTGTTACTTTGATAGGGTTTGCATGAAATGTATAGATTGCTTTGCGTAGTATGGTCATTTTAACAGTATTTGTTCTTTCAATCCATGAGCATGGAATATCTTTCCATTTCTTTGTGTCATCTTCATCTTTCATCAGTATTTTATAGTTTTCAGAGTACAGGTCTTTTGCCTCTTTGGTAAGTTTATTCCAAGGTATTTTATCATTTTTGGTGCAATTGTAAATGTGATTGCTTTCTTTCTTTTTCTTTCTGGTGATTCATTATTAGCGTATTGAAATTCAGCTGATTTCTGTACATTGATTTTGTATCCTACGACCTTAGTAAATTCATTTATTGGTTCTAGTATTTTTTGGTTTTGGTTTTTTATTTTTTAGGTGTTCTATACATAGTATGTCATCTGCAAATAATGAAAGTTTTGCTTCTTCCTTACTGATTTGGATTCCTTTTATTTGTTTTTGTCATCTGATTGCTGTGGCTAGGACTTCCAGTACTGTGTTGAATAAAAGTGGTGAGAGTAGACATCCTTGAATTTTTCCTGACCTTGGGGGGAAAGGTTTCAGTTTTTCATCATTGAGCATGATGTTATCTATGGATTTTTCACATACGACCTTTATTATGTTGAGGTATGTTCCCTGTAAACCTATTTTATTGAGGGTTTTCATCATGAAAGGATGTTGTGCTTTGTCATATGCTTTCTCTGCATCTCTTGAAATAAATATATGGTTCTTATTCTTTCTTATATTGATGTGTGTATCACATTGATTGATTTGTGAATATTGAACCACCCTTGCATCCCAGGAATAAATTCCACTTGATTGTAGTGAATGATTTTTTAAATGTGTTGTTGGATTCAGTTTGGTAGTATTTTGTTGAGTATTTTTGCATCCATGTTTATCAGGGATATTGGCTTGTAGTTCTTTTTTTTTCTTTTTGTAGGTTCTTAATCTGGTTTTGTATCCAGTTAATGCTGGTGTCATAGAATAAATTTTGAAGTTTTCCTTCCTCTTCTATTTTTTGCGATAGTTTGAGAAGTCATATTCTCCCTTTTTAAAAGCTTAGTATATCGTGTACATTTTACTGTGTGAGTAATTTTTCAGTAATATAATATTTTCAATTGTTATCTTAGAATGTAGTCCCTTATATAGAGATATAACAATTTAATAATTTCTTCTGTTGTCATTTAGATTGTTGTTTTCTGTCTGTCAGTCTCTCTGTCTGCCAGTTTGTGTCTTCTTTAACTTTTTGTCTTTCTTCTTTTGTCTGTCTGTCTGTGTGTGTCTCTCTGTAGCAAACACTCTTGAACACAGATCTTTATAAACATCCCTGATTCTTTTTTTTTTTAAGATTTTATTTATTTGTTTGACAGACAGAGACGCAGTGAGAGAGGGAACACAAGCAGGGAGAGTGGGAGAGGGAGAAGCAGGCTTCCCGTAGAGCAGGGAGCCCAATGCGGGGCTCGATCCCAGGACCCTGGGATCATGACCTGAGCCGAAGGCAGACGCTTAATCGACTGAGCAACCCAGGTGCCCCATTCCTGATTCTTTTTAATGCTTCATTCCTAGAAGTAGAATTAATGGGTGAAAAAGTGACAAACAAAAAACAAACAAAAAAACCAAACTCATTAATACAGAGAATAAAAGTGGTTGGCAAAGGGGAAGTTGTTTTGTTGGGAGGGATGCACAGCAAAGGGAATATAGTCAATGACATTGTAATAACGTTGTTTGGTGACAGATGGTGAGTACATTTACCATGGTGAGCACTGAGTAATGTATGGAATTGTTAAATCAGTATGTTGGACACCTGGATTCAATATAACTGTGCATGTTAATTATAATTCAATTTAAAATAAATTAATAAAACTAATGAAAATATATGAAGACTTAAAAAATTCTAAAATACAGGGGTGCCTGGGTGGCTCTGTCTGTTAATCGTGTGCCTTTGTCTCGGGTCGTGATCCCAGGGTCCTGGGATCTAGCCCCAGGTCAGGCTCTCTGCTCAGCGGGGAGCCTGCTTCTCCCTCTCCCCTTGCTTATACTTTCTCTCTCTCTCTGTCAAATAAACAAATAAAATCTTTAAAAAAAATTTTTTTAAACACATACAGCTAGATGGGCTGTCCAAAAAGGTTGGACCAGCATACATTTCCAATAGCAGTGCCTTTTCTTTTGTTTAAAGAGCCAATTTGTGGGATTAAGAAAATTTTGGAAATGAATGACTGAACGATCTTTGCATTTGGGAAAAATACAGTAACTCTTCTGATTTTTTGTCATTTTTTGTCTTTCTATAAAAGTTGTATTCCTTTCTCTTTCCCATGGGGATCACATTTCTAATTTATATTTTGCTAATTTTTTTTTAAAGATTTTTTTTTTATTATTTACTTATGTGACAGAGAGAGACACAGCGAGAGAGGGAACACAAGCAGGGGGAATGGGAGAGGGAGAAGCAGGCTTCCCGCAGAACAGGGAGCCCGATGCGGGGCTTGATCCCAGGACCCTGGGACCATGACCTGAACCGAATGCAGACGCTTAACGACTGAGCCACCCAGGCGCCCCTATATTTTGCTCATTTAACTCTTATATTTGCCGTTGAATGGGTGTTAAGGCTCTATTTCAATAGGGAAAAACAATCTTTTTATATTCTCAACAGTTTAAACTATTTTTGTTTATATTATATTATTATTGAATTATATTGAATGTAAGCACATCTAGATGTTCCTTAGTTGATTTGCAAAGAGAAGATAATAAATAACTGTGACTCTTAAATTGGTGACATGTTTGTGCCCAGGTGTCAGTATCTGGAGACAATATGGTGGAATGTCAACTGGAGACACACAACAACAAGATGGTCACCTTCAAGTTTGATGTTGATGGTGATGCACCAGAGGATATTGCAGACTATATGGTAAGTATAATAAAACCAAATTATTTTCCCTTTAGCATTCTGTCTCCTTTTCCCCTTATATTCTCCCCTCATTTATTCAGAGCAATCATTTTTAGAGTACCATTAGTTTTTAAAATTTGCACAGAACTATACTACTTATGATCAAAAGTAAGTCACTGTACCATCTTTCATTTCGGTATATTTATCTCTAAAATATGAGAGGATTTTATTAAGAGGTTATCTAGGTCAATGATTCTTATCCCTGGCTGCATGTTAAAGTCACCTTAAGAGCTTTTTAGGGGGGCAGAGCAAGATGGCAGAGGAGTAGGAGACCTGGATTTCGTCTCCTCTCAGGAATTCAGCTGGATAGGGATCAAACCATTCTGAACACCTACAAACTCAACAGATCGAAGAAAAGAATAGCAACAACTCTCTCATCAGAAAAGTGACCACTTTCTGGAAGGTAGGACGTGCGGAGAAGTGAATCCGAGGCGATATTCGGGAGGATAGACGGTGGGGGAGGGACCTCCGTCGGCTGCTTCTGGCAAGTGATAGAGCTGCGGAGCACAAAATCGGAACTTTTAAAAGTCTGCTCCACTGAGGGACGTCACTCTGGTGGCTAAGCGGGGGGTGGAACCCTCACACGACAGTGTGGTCTCAGGACCCTCGGGGTCACAGAAAGACCGGGGGTGCCTGAGTGTGGCAGAGCTCCCAGGTAATGGAGCAGGGAAGCCGGCTGCAGAGGCGGAGCCCAGGCGCGGGCTCTCAGCTCGGGGTTGCCATAAACCGTGATCCGCGGCACAGTCAGGCCCCTGCTCCTCCAGCAGGGACCCAACAAGCGGTAGATCCGGGGAGACTCACCTTCCTCCCCCGGGAGGAGCCACGTGGGAGTGCACCGCAGGGATCTGCTGGGTTTGGAGACTCCACCCGGGGTCGGGTGCCAGAGATAGAAACGCGCGGTCATAGGCCGGGTGAGCACGGAGTGCGGCCGGAGACCGGGGAGACGGGAGTGACTGACGGCTTTTCTCTGGGGGCGCACTGAGGAGCGGGGCCCCGAGTTCTCGGCTCCTCCGGGGCGGAGATTGGGAGGCCGCCATTTTCACTCTCCGCCTCCAAAGCTGTACGGAAAACTCGCAGGGAACAAAAGCTCCCGAGAGCAAACCCGAGCAGATTACTTAGCCGGGAGGGGGCAAGGGCGGGCCAATTCCGCCTCCGGCAAAGACATTTGGAAACCATGGCAACAGGCCCCTCCCCAGAAGATCAGCGAGAACAGCCAGCCAAGACCAAGTTTACCGATCAATGAGATCGGCAGAACTCCAGCGCTAGGGGAATAATGCACATAGAATTCATGGCTTTTCCCCATGATTCTTTAGTCTTTCAAAGTTAATTTTTTTTTAACTGTCTTTTTTTTTTTTGAATTTTTCTTTTTCCCTTTTTCAACCAACATCTTATCAATCCCTTTTTTAAAAAACCATTTTTATTTTTCATTTTTAGAGTCATATTCTATCCCTTCATAGTAGCTACCTGTATTTTTGGCATATATATATAAGTTGTTCTCTCTTTAAAATTTTGAGATAGTTTCTTCTAACAGATTAAAATATACCCTAAATCTCTAGTATATGGTCTTTTCTACTCGCCTGCCTGATCACATTCTCTCCCTTTTTTTTTCTTTTTTCTTTTTTTAAATCCTCTTCTTTCTTTTTTCAAACAACTTCTTATCAATTCCTTTTATAAAATTTTTTATAATTTCCATCTTTACAGTCATATTCCATCCCTTCATCATATCAACCCTTATTTTTGTATATATATGTAAGTTTTTCTTTCTTTAAAATTTTGGGAGGCTCTTTTTTCTAAAAGACCAAAATACACCCCAAATCTAGTGTGTGGCACTGATCTATATACCAGCCTGATCATATTTGATCACATTCTGATTTTTTTTGTTGTTGTTGTTTTGTTTTGTTTGTTTTTGTTTGTTTTTATCTTTATCTTTTTCTTTTTTCTCTCTTTCCATTTTTTTTTCCACTGCTTCAGGTCGTTTCTGATTTGTTTACAGTATATTTTCTGGGGACATTGTTACTCTGCTAGCATTTTGTTCTCTCATTAATCTATTCTCCTCTGCACAAAATGACAAGATGGAAAAAATCACCTCAACAAAAAGAACAAGAGATAGTACTGACTGCCAGGGACCTACTCAATATGGACATTAGTACGATGTCAGATCTAGAGTTCAGAATCATCACTTTAAAGATACTAGCTGGGCTTGAAAAAATTATGGAAGTTATTAGAGAAACCCTTTCTGGAGAAGTAAAAGAACTAAAATCTAACCAAGTAGAAATCAAAAAGGCTATTAATGAGGTGCAATCAAAAATGGGGGCGCTAACTGCTAGGATAAATGAGGCAGAAGAGAGAATCAGTAATATAGAAGACCAAATGATGGAAAATAAAGAAGCTGAGAAAAAGAGAGATAAACAACTACTGGATCATGAGGGCAGAATTCGAGAGATAAGCGATACCATAAGATGAAACAACATTAGAATAATTGGGATCCCAGAAGAAGAGGAAAGAGAGGGGCAGAAGGTATAATGGAGCAAATTATAGCAGAGAACTTCCCTAATTTGGGGAAGGAAACAGGCCTCAAAATCCAGGAAGCACAGAGAACCCCTCTCAAAATCAATAAAAATAGGTCAACACCCCGATATCTAATAGTAAAACTTACGAGTCTCAGAGACAAAGAGAAAATCCTGAAAGCAGCTCCGGAGAAGAGATATGTAACCTACAATGGTAGAAACTTTAGATTGGCAACAGACCTATCCACAGAGACCTGGCAGGCCAGAAAGGACTGGCAGGATATATTCAGAGCACTAAATGAGAAAAATATGCAGCCAAGAATACTATATCCAGCTAGGCTGTCATTGAAAATAGAAGGAGAGATAAAAAGCTTCCAGGACAAACAAAAACTAAAGGAATTTGCAAACACAAAACCAGCCCTACAGGAAATCTTGAAAGGGGTCCTCTAAGCAAAGAGAGAGCCTAAAAGCAACATAGACCAGAAAGGAACACAGACAATATACGGTAACAGTCACCTTACAGGCAATACAATGGCACTAAATTCCTATCTTTCAATAGTTACCCTGAATGTAAATGGGCTCAATGCCCCAATCAAAAGACACAGGCTATCAGATTGGATTAAAAAACAAGACCCATCGATATGCTGTCTGCAAGAGACTCATTTTAGACCCAAAGACACCCCCAGATTGAAAGTGAGGGGGTGGAAAACCATTTACCCTGCTAATGGACACCAAAAGAAAGCTGGGGTGGCAATCCTTAGATCAGACAAATTAGATTTTAAACCAAAGACTGTAATAAGAGATGAGGAAGGACATTATATCCTACTTAAAGGATCTATCCAACAAGAAGATCTAACAATTGTAAATATCTATGCCCCTAACATGGGAGCAGCCAATTATATAAGGCAATTAATAACAAAAGCAAAGAAACACATCGACAACAATACAATAATAGTGGGGGACTTTAACACCCCCCTCACTGAAATGGACAGATTGTCTAAGCAAAAGATCAACAAGGAAATAAAAACTTTAAATGACACACTGGACCAAATGGACTTCACAGACATATTCAGAACATTCCATCCCAAAGCAACGGAATACACATTCTTCTCTAGTGCCCATGGAACATTCTCCAGAATAGATCACATCCTAGGTCACAAATCAGGTCTCAACCGGTACCAAAAGATAGGGATCATTCCCTGCCTATTTTCAGACCACAATGCTTTGAAACTAGAACTCAATCACAAGAGGAAAGTCGGAAAGAACTCAAATACATGGAGGCTAAAGAGCATCCTACTGAAGAATGAATGGGTCAACCAGGAAATTAAAGAAGAATTAAAAAAATACATGGAAACCAATGAAAATGAAAACACAACTCTTCGGGCGCCTGGGTGGCTCAGTTGGTTAAGTGACTGCCTTCAGCTCATGTCATGATCCCGGAGTCCCTGGAAGAGTCCCACATCGGGCTCCCTGCTCGGCAGGGAGTCTGCTTCTCCATCTGACCCTCCCCCCTCTCATGTGCTCTCTCTCATTCTCTCTCACACAAATAAATAAATAAAATCTTTAAAAAAAAAAAAAAAGAAAACACAACTATTCAAAATCTTTGGGATGCAGCAAAGGCAGTCCTAAGAGGAAAGTATATAGCAATACAAGCCTTTCTCAAGAAACAAGAAAGGTCTCAAGTACACAACCTAACCCTCCACCTAAAGGAGCTGGAGAAAGAACAGCAAATAAAACCTAAACCCAGCAGGAGAAGAGAAATAATAAAGGCCAGAGCAGAAATCAATGAAACAGAAACTAAAAGAATAGTACAACAGATCAACGAAACTAGGAGCTGGTTCTTTGAAAGAATTAACAAGATTGATAAACCCCTGGCCAGACTTATCAAAAAGAAAAGAGAAATGACCCAAATCAACAAAATCATGAATGAAAGAGGAGAGATCACACCCAACACCAAAGAAATACAAACAATTATAAGAACATATTATGAGCAACTCTGTGCCAGCAAATTAGATAACCTGGAAGAAATGGATGCATTCCTAGAGATGTATCAACTACCAAACCTGAACCAGGAAGAAATAGAAAACCTGAACAGACCTATAACCACTAAGAAAATTGAAGCAGTCATCAAAAATCTCCCAAAAAAACAAAAGCCCAGGGCCAGATGGCTTCCCAGGGGAATTCTACCAAACATTTCAAGAAGAATTAATACCTATTCTTCTGAAACTTCCAAAAAATAGAAATGGAAGGAAAACTTCCAAACTCATTTTATGAGGCCAGCATTACCTTGATCCCAAAACCAGACAAAGACCCCATCAAAAAGGAGAATTACAGACCAATATCCCTGATGAACATGGATGCAAAAATTCTCACCAAAATACTAGCCAATAGGATCCAACAGTACATTAAAAGGATTACTCACCACGACCAAGTGGGATTTATCCCTGGGCTGCAAGGTTGGTTCAACATCTGCAAATCAATCAACGTGATAGAATACATTAACAAAAGAAAGAACAAGAATCATATGATCCCCTCAATAGATGCAGAAAAAGCTTTTGACAAAGTACAGCATCCTTTCTTGATCAAAACTCTTCAGAGTATAGGCATAGAGGGTACATACCTCAATATCATAAAAGCCATCTATGAAAAAGCTACAGCGAATATCATTCTCAGTGGGGAAAAACTGAGAGCTTTCCCCCTAAGGTCAGGAATGCAGCAGGTATGTCCACTATCACCACTGCTATTCAACATAGTATTGGAAGTCCTAGCCACAGCAAGCAGACAACAAAAAGAAATAAAAGGCATCCAAATCGGCAAAGAAGTCAAACTCTCACTCTTTGCAGATGATATGATACTTTATGTGGAAAACTCCAAAGATTCCACCCCAAAACTGCTAGAACTCATACAGGAATTCAGTAAAGTGGCAGGATATAAAATCAATGCACAGAAGTCAGTGGCATTCCTATACACCAACAACAAGACAGAAGAAAGAGAAATTAAGGAGTCGATCCCATTTACAATTGCACCCAAACCATAAGATATCTAGGAATAAATCTAACCAAAGAGACAAAGGATCTGTACTCAGAAAAGTATAAAATACTCATGAAAGAAATTGAGGAAGACACAAAGAAATGGAAAACCGTTCCATGCTCATGAATTGGAAGAACAAATATTGTGAAGATGTCAATGCTACCTAGAGCAATCTACACATTCAGTGCAATCCCTATCAAAATATCATCCACTTTTTTCAAAGAAATGGAACAAATAATCCTAAAATTTGTATGGAACCAGAAAAGACCCCGCATAGCCAGAGGAATGTTGAAAAATCAAAGCAAAGCCGGCAGCATCACAATTCCAGACTTCCAGCTCTATTACAAAGCTGTCATCATCAAGACAGCATGGTACTGGCACAAAAACAGACGCATAGATCAATGGAACAGAATAGAGAGCCCAGAAATGGACCCTCAACTCTATGGTCAACTCGTCTTTGACAAAGCAGGAAAGAATGTCCAATGGAAAAAAGACAGTCTCTTCAACAAATGGTGTTGGGAAAATTGGACAGCCACATGCAGAAGAATGAAACTGGACCATTTCCTTACACCACACACAAAAATAGACTCCAAATGGTTGAAAGACCTCAATGTGAGACAGGAGTCCATCAAAATCCTAAAGGAGAACACAGGCAGCAACCCCTTTGACCTCAGCCGAAGCAAGTTCTTCCTAGAAACATCGCCAAAGGCAAGGGGAGCAAGGGCAAAAATGAACTATTGGGACTTCATCAAGATAAAAAAGCTTTTGCAAAGCAAAGGAAACAGTCAACAAAACCAAAAGACAACTGACAGAATGGGAGAAGATATTTGCAAATGACATATCCGATAAAGGGCTAGTATCCAAAATTTATAAAGAACTCATCAAACTCAACACCCAAAGAACAAAGAATCCGATCAAGAAATGGGCAGAAGACATGAACAGACATTTTTCCAAAGAAGACATCCAAATGGCCAACAGACACATGAAAAAGTGCTCAATATCGCTCGGCATCAGGGAAATCCAAATCAAAACCTCAATGAGATACCACCTCACGCCAGTCAGAATGGCTAAAATTAACAAGTCAGGAAACGACAGATGTTGGCGGGGATGCGGAGAAAGGGGAACCCTCCTACACTGTTGGTGGGAATGCAAGCTGGCGCAGCCACTCTGGAAAACAGTATGGAGGTTCCTCAAAAAGTTGAAAATAGAGCTACCATATGATCCAGCAATTGCACTACTGGGTATTTACCCCAAAGATACAAAAGTAGGGATCCGAAAGGGTACGTCCACCCTGATGTTTATAGCAGCAATGTCCACAATAGCCAACCTGTGGAAAGAGCCAAGATGTCCATTGACAGATGAATGGATAAAGAAGAGGTGGTATATATATACAATGGAATATTATGCAGCCATCAAAAGGAATGAGATCTTGCCATTTGCAATGACGTGGATGGAACTGGAGGGTATTATTATGTTGAGCGAAATAAGTCAAACAGAGAAAGACATGTATCATATGATCTCACTGATATGAGGAATTCTTAATCTCTGTAAACAAACTGAGGGTTGCTGGAGTGGGGGGTGGGGTGGGAGGGATGTAGTGACTGGGTGATAGACACTGGGGAGGGTATGTGCTCTGGTAAGCACTGTGAATTGTGCAAGACTGTTGAATCTCAGATCTGTACCTCTGAAACGAATAATGCAATATATGTTAAGAAAAAAAGAAGAAGAAGGTAGCGGGAGGGGAAGAATGAAGCGGGGGAAATCGGAGGGGTAGACGAACTATGAGAGACGATGGACTCTGAAAAACAAACTGAGGGTTCTAGAGGGGAGGGGGGTGGGAGGATGGGTTAGCCTGGTGGTGGGTATTGAGGAGGGCACATTCTGCATGGAGCACTGGGTGTTATGCACAAACAATGAATCATGGAACACTTCATCTAAAACTAATTATGTAATGTAAGGGGATTAACATAAAAATAAAAAAAAATTTTTAAAAAAAGAGCTTTTTAAAAAGAAATCCATTGCCTGGGTCCCTAATTAAAACAGAATCTTTGGACATAAGGCCTAAGCATCACTAGTGTGTAAAATACCCCAGGTAATTCTAATGTGTTAGCTACTGATATATCATCTTACAAATAGGTGTTTAAGTAATCCTCATCATTTCTTTAAGTTTTCATATTTTCTTTGAATTGAGGCTTAAGTTAGTAGTTTTGCCCTGTTTTTAATGCGGGTAAGTAAGGGTGGAAGGAAGAGTACTTAATGCTTTTGTTTCTGACAGTTTTCTTTAGATATGCGTTCCTGGAGAAACAGAATTAAACATTTTAAAAGTTAATAATGTTGTTAGTTCTGCCTCTTGTTTCTGTTTTCAGTAAATATTTTATTGATCTAATAATTGTTACACAGGAAATAAAACTAAAATTCTTTAGTAACAGTTCTTCTTTTTTTAACGTTTACATGTATTATTTGTTTCAAAAATACAGGTCTGTGATTCATCCATCTTACACAATTCACAGCGCTCACCATAGCACGTACCCTCCCCAATATCCATCACCCAGCCACCCCATCCCTCCCATTCCCCCTCCACTCCAGTTCTGCCTCTTGTTTAACATAATATTTTCTGAACTCTCCAGTTCTTTATAACTTTTAGAGATGTTTCATTTTGTGATTTAAAAACTTGGGTTTGGACATCCTAGTGGTAATCATAAACATTGCCTCAGTTATGTTCCTCAAATGATAATTTATGGAATGTGAGATGTTTTTAAAATGCTGGCTTTTTCTATGGTAGGTGGTACCAATCTGACAAATGTCAGTGATCTCAAAATAAGAATAAGTTAATGTTTTATGTCGCATTTTAGTGTGGTCTTTTTTTAAGATTTATTTATTTTAGAGAGCACAGGAGTGCAAGCCGGGGGAGGGGCAGAGGGAGAGAATCTCAAGCAGACTCCCCGCTGAGTGTGGAGCCTGATGCTGGGCTCAGTCTCAAGACCCTGAGATCATGACCTGGGCTGAAACCAAGTGTTGGACGCTCAACTGACTAAGCCACCCAGGTGCCCCAGTGCTGGTTGTTTTTAATTCTGTTGTGGCTTTTGTATCTAAATACTTAATTTTCATTTATTTTTCTTTAAGGTAGTCACCATTGATACAATATTATAATTTTGAGAAACTAAATTTAATAGTCTTACTTTTACTTTTGGACAGGTTGAAGATAACTTTGTGCTAGAAAATGAGAAAGAAAAATTCGTAGAAGAATTGAGGGCTATTGTAGGTCAAGCCCAGGAGATCCTTCATGTCCACTCTGCTGCAGATAGACCCATTGGAATTGACTCTATTATTGTGGAATCCAACAATAACCAAGTAAGAGCAGTTATTTAGCAGTTATTTAGTCTTAGCAGTTATTTAGCAGTTATTTAGTCTTCTCAGATATATATCAAGAACTTCTTTATTTATCTATTCATTTTTAATTCAGACAGGATCATCTGAACAAGTACAGATAAATTCTGCATCCACTCAAACCAGCAGTAAGTATATTTCATAAAATTTACCATGTGGCTTTTGAAGCAAGACATTTGGAAACTTTAATTTACATACCTTCATTGGGAAAGATGTTAGCCAATAAAGGAAATTAATGAATTGTTAATGTAGGTTTTCCCACACTTGGAAAGGCCTTTTTAGCCCAGATGTAAGAAGTAAAACCATTCTCCAGATTTACTTCAAGTGTTAATTTATTTCTGAGTTGTTGCATGGTATGTTACCAGAAAAGCAATCACAGTACTGATGACCTTTAACGGCTTTACTGTTTGAAATTAATTGGTAAGTTGATTTTTTTAACCACTGATATGATTTGGACAGGACCTTTCTTAACTAATATCACTATGTTCTAAGTTTGCCTCATGTTTTAATATAGTCATTTATATCTTGATTTCCTTCCACTTAGTGTTATACTTCTACCTGCTGTGATCACTGATAAGTTTTTGTAAATCAGATACTAGCTAAACTTCCAGGGACTAAAAATGGGGTCTTCTGTTTTCTTTTCTGATGACTTTATCTCTCCATTCTTTTCAGCTCTGGTCATGGTTATATTTAGAGTATCTGGGAGGGGGCGAAGAGCCATAGACAAATGAGGACCTGTGAAGGAATTATAACAACATGAAGAAGCAACAGGTGGTGTGGGAGTCATGAAATCAGATACCATTACCCTGAAATTTACTTTGTGTTAGGATGCCAAGGTCCTCCTCTGTTCTTTCTCATTAGGAGGAATTTGAGCAGATTTCTGACTGATAAAGTATGGTAAAGTTTATAAAAAAGAATTACTTATTTGAATAAGTTTACAAAGTAGGAATAAAGATGTGGGGACTTTATTTTTAAGTTGTCATATAGTAAAATTGATTTTTTCTTCTTGGTGTATAGTTCTCTAAATTTTAATACTCACAGATTTGTGTAAGCATCATCATAATCAGGATGCAGAACAGGAGATATAGGTTTTATTGGAGAAAGTGCTTTCCATTTTTTCCCCAACATGTGTCCTGCTTCTAATTGCTATTGATACAATGTTTGTTTCATAGATTTAAAAATCCTTCCCTAACAATATCTTGTGCTTAGTTCTTTAGAGTATTTGCCAGCGTTGGGAGGTCTGGTCTTATAAATTACACATATCCTAGTGCTGTTGGAAATGGAGATACATGACAAATTGGTATTTTAACATGGTTTCCTTAATAGGGTAAACATGTTGACAATTGCTTAGCATATTGATTTTTGCTAATTTTTTCTACAGATGAATCTGCTCCACAGTCATCCCCAGTTGGTCGGTGGCGATTCTGTATCAATCAAACAATAAGAAACCGTGAGGCTCAATCTCCTCCTTCTCTTCAGCAGTCCATGTCTACAGTTCCTGGGCTATCTCTACTTCCTGGTAAGTGTTCATTGTCTGCCAACTTTTTCCAGACTTGGAGGAGTTACAAAATATATACCATATCTTTAATTTGTGTTCACGAGTATTTTATTCTTATGAGAATTTTCATAAGCATTATTGAAGATGTTATTATTAGGGTATAACTTAAGCCATTTTAAAATGTAATATTTTTCAAATATAATATTTATGGAAAAAAATAAAGAAGTTTTTATTCCTTGACAGGTTGAATTCTGTGTATTTTGAGTCTTATTTACAAGACTTATTCACACAGGTTCTTGTTTGTCCCTTGCTCCTCTTGTCCCCTTTGAGTTTGGTTACTAGTCCATGCTTTGTATTTATTAATATGTGCCTAGCTATTCTTTGTTATTGTTCCAGGTCCAAGAACCACAAATAATAAGGAAATATCACAGGACACACTGCCCACTCTAGAAAGTAATCCATGCCAGCGTGTACTTTTTGCCTCCAAATCAGAACTCAAGGATGTAGTTGATGGTAAGATGTCTGAATATGCCAGTGTAGAAACTAAGCAGCCAGCTTTATTTTATCGAGTGGAAGATGACAGGCAGATAATGGCACCAGTTACTAGTAGTTCAAGTTACACTGCTACTTCAGTTCGTGCAGTTCCAGTTGAATGTGAGGGACTCACCAACCAAGCAGGCATATTTCTACCTGTGTATCCATGTCACCAAGCTGCCAGTCAGGCTGATGTACTTATGGTCCCTCCTGGCGAGTCAACTCAGATTGCTGGTAACTCTCTTACAACTCTGGCATTTATGTCTGATCAAAAGCCTCAATCCTTAGCAGTGCAGCAGCCAACTATGGATGCAGAGTTTATTTCCCAAGAAGGAGAAACCACAATGAACACTGAAGCAAGTTCTCCTAAGATGGTCATTCCCACTCAGACCCCTGGTCTTGAACTGACTACCCTTCTACCCACTACTATCCTGGAATCAGATGGGGAAAGACCTCCAAAAATGGAGTTTGCAGACAACCGAATTAAAACTCTGGATGAAAAATTAAGAAACTTGCTCTACCAGGAGCATAGCATATCTAGCATCTATCCTGAGAGTCAGAAGGATACCCAAAGCATAGACTCTCCATTTTCTTCCTCTGCTGAAGATACGCTCTCATGTCCAGTGCCAGAAGTCATAGGCATCAGTCACAGTGGAATTCAAGATAATCCTGCACAGTCCCCTAATTTTCAGCAGAAAGGCTCTAAGATTCTGTCCAATGTGGCTGCAAGTCAGCCTGCTAACATATCAGTATTCAAAAGGGACCTGAATGTGATAACTTCTATACCCAGCGAATTATATTTACATGTAAGTATTATTCTTTCTAATCAATTTCTTATCCTTATACTTTTAAAGAAATTCTTCTTTTCTAAAGTTATATCCTCTGAAGTGAAATTGTCTGTGTCACAGGATTCTGAGGTCACGGGTATTTAAGAAGGCCATGACTTTGGCTGCAGGTGCCCGGAATTTCTAGATAGAGACGACAGAAGTATCTTTGGTGAGAGAGCCCTCTGGTGAATTAGCTAGGAACTTGCAAGGATGTCGTTTTTGTATTAGTGACAGAACAGGACTGATTTATAGATTGTTTTAGTGGATAGGAAGAACTGACATTTAGATTTCCACTTAAAAGTGCCCGTTACCAATTTCCTTTCTTAAAAGTTTATGGTTTTAGTTTAATCTTGTTTGGTGAGTTTTATTTGAAAAAAAAAACTTATTTATTTTTTAAGTTTTTATTTAAATTCCAGTTCACATCCAGTGTAATATTCATTCAGGTGTACAATATAGTGATTCAACACTTCCACCCAACACCCTGTGCTCATCACAAGTACCCTTCTCAATCCTTATCACCTATTTAGCCCCTCCCTCCACCCACTTCCCCCCTGGGAACCATCAGTTTGTTCACTAGAGTTAAGAGTCTGATTCTTGATTTGCCTCTTCCCCTACCCCATGTTTGTTTGTTTTGTTTCTTAAATTCCACATATGAGTGAAATCATATGGTATTTTTTTTAAGTTATATAACATAGGAACTTAATTTCCCTTTTCTATTCCTTCAAATCACAGGAGTAATGACTATCTGGTGTTTATCCACTATTTGGTACTTATCCTTCTTAAGCTTACATGGATCTATTTACATACCTATAACTTTTTTGAAGATTTTATTTATTTACTTGACAGAGAGACACAGTGAGAGAGGGAATATAAGCAGGGGGAGTGGGAGAGGGAGAAGCAGGCTTCCCGCGGAGCAGGGAGCCCAATGCGGAGCTCGATCCCAGGACCCTGGGATCATGACCTGAGTCGAAGGCAGACGCTTAATGACTGAGCCACCCAGGCGTCCCTACATATCTATAACTTTTTATTTACAAAGATAGGATTGTGCTATATGCATATTGGTCTGCAAATTTATCTTGTCATTTTTACAGTATATCATAGATATATTTCTAAATCTTCACCACTGTATCTCTTTATTATTATTACATAAGTAGTATATGTGTGTATATAAAATAAAATTCATCCCACTTCCAAACCTATAGACATAGCTGGTAATGAATCTTTGCAGACATAGGTTTTTTTTTTTAATTTTTTAAATTTATTTACTTGAGAGAGAGAGAGACAGAGATAGCTAGAGAGAGAAACGAGCTGGGAGGAGAGGGAGAAGCAGGCTCCCCACTGAGCAGGGAGCCCGATGCGGGGCTCCATCCCAGGACCCTGGGATCATGACCTGAGCCGAAGGCAGACGCTTAACCGACTGAGCCACCTAGGCGCCCTTTGCAGACATAGTTTTAATTAATATACAAATATGTGTATAATCATACTTCTCTCTTTTAAAGATTTTATTTATTTATTTGAGAGAGAAAGAGAGCACGAGTAGGGAGAGGGGTAGAGGGACAAGCAGACTCCCTGCTGAATGGGGAGCCCAACTTGGGGCTCGATCCCCCCCCAAGATCATGACCTGAGCTGAAGTCAGATGCTTAACCGACCAAGCTACCTAGATGCCCCAATCATACTTCTTTATTACATATTTACAAAGACATAGATATATATGTTTATATACGTCTATTTCTCTACATACATGTGCTGTTCTGCATTTTTTTCAATTATGAACATTTATCCATGGTGGTACACGTAGTTCCACCTCACTTACGTTTTTTATTTTTTAATTTTTTTAAAGATTTTACTTCTTTATTTGACAGAGACACAGTGAGAAAAGGAACACAAGCAGGGGGAGAGGGAGAGGGAGAAGCAGGCTTCCCGCTGAGCAGGGAGCCTGATGCAGGGCTTGATCCCAGTACCCTGGGATCATGACCTGAGCCGAAGACAGACACTTAACGACTGAGCTACCCAGGCGCCCCTCACTTACATTTTTTAAACAATGGCATAATATTCCCTTGAATAGATCTAACTTAAAGATTTGTATTGTTGTTGGGGCGCCTGGGTGGCTCAGATGGTTAAACGTCTGCCTTCAGCTCAGCTCATGATTCCAGGGTCCTGGGATCGAGCCCCACATCGGGCTCCTGACTTAGCGGGGAGTCTGCTTCTTCCTCTCCCTCTGCCTCTCCCACTGCTCATGCTCTCTCTCTCTCTGTATCTCTGTGTCTCAAATGAATAAATAAAATTTTTAAAAAAAAGATCTGTATTGTTGTAAACTAGTAATTTTAAATTATGTAATTAATATATAAACAGGAAAGCAATTCAGAAGGATAGAAAATAAAAATTATATTAACAACTTCTTATATCCCCTTCTACTCCCCAAACACTGTTAAGTTCCTGGTTTTAATTCTTGAAGTCATTGCCATTAATAACTTGTAAACAATATACTTATTCATCTATTTTTTGATTTAATAATTTTTGGCAATACCTAATAATTCACTGCTATGAAGGGTGAGGAAATTATATATTTTCCCTTTCCTCTTCTTTCCCATACACCTCCCAGTTTTTATTACTTGTATTACTTTTTAATACTGGCAAGGTTTATAACATCTACATTTTTTCCCTGTAACACTGGCTGGGCTTTGTAGGTTGATTCGAAGAATTGAAGGTTAGTAAACAGCATTTATATTATGATTATATGTGTTATCTGATGATCATGTAATAATATTAGAACCATAACAAATGAAATATAATTTTCTGTCATTTAAATTTTGTTGCTCAAAGGATAGCCTTTCAAGTGTCAAGGTCAAATGGATTCTTTTGTTTAAGTGTCCATTGGTACTTCTGGATCAAATTTACTTGCCACTCTTTCTGGTGTCCTAGAATTCCTTTTTCTCCCCTCCCTGAAATGCTTCTATGAGTAATATTTTTAAATAAGTTGCATGGGTGACTAATTTGATTTTTTTTAAGTCCAAAATTGCCTTTATTTTGCTTCACACTTGATTAAGTATACATGGTAGGATCATTTTGAGTTAATTTTTGTATATGGTGTGAAATAAGGGTTCACCTTCATTCTTTTGCATCTGACTATCCAGTTGTTCCAGCACCATTGTTATTCTCTTTGTTGTTATTATCAATGGAATTGTTTTCTTAATTTCCTTTTCAGATTTTTCTTTGCTATTGTATAGAAATACAACTAATTTTTAAGTGTTGATGTTGTATCCTTCAATTTTGCTGAGTTTGTGTATCATTTAGGATTTTCTGTATAATATATAAGATCATATCGTCTGTAAAAAGAGATAGTTTATTTCTTCATTTTCTGTTTTTCTTTATTAACTTTTCATTGCATGCTTTCCATCTCTTTGTCCTTTTGCTTTTTTCTCAATTTTTAAGCTGTTTCAGTCTCCTATTCAGCTATTTTTTTGTCAAGGATTCTATTCTTTTTTTAATTTTAATTATTTTTATTTTTATTCATTTTTTTAGAGAGGGGAAGAGAGAAGGGCAGAGGGAGAGGGAGAGAGAGAATCTTTTTTTTTTTTTTTTAAGATTTTATTTATTTGACAGCGAGATATAGCGAGAGAGGGAACACAAGCAGGGGGAGTGGGAGAGGGAGAAGCAGGCTTCCCGCTGAGCAGGGAGCCTGATGTGGGGCTCGATCCCAGGATCCTGGGATCATGACCTGAGCCGAAGGCAGATGCTTAATGACTGAGCCACCCAGGTGCCCCGGAGAGAGAGAATCTTAAGCAGGCTCCACACCCAGCACAGAGCCCGATGCGGGGCTCAATCTCACAACCCTGAGATCATGATCTGAGCTGAAATCAAGAGTTGGATGCTTAATCCACTGAGCCACCCAGGTGCCCCAAGGATTATATTTTTAATTTTCAGTAACTGTAGTTCATTTTTCTTATGGTTGTATTATCTTCACACATCTTTCTGGAGATATTAAGTATTATTCTATGTTATTGATGCTAGTTCCTTGGCTATTCTTCTTCTTACTGAATTTAGTGTTTTCTTTCTTTTTTAGAATTTTTATTTATTTACTTTTTATGTAGGCGTCACACCCAGTGTGGGGCCTCAGCTCATGACCCTGAGATCAAGAGTCACACACTCTACTGACTGAGCCAGCCAGGTGCCCCTAGTGTTTGCTTATAGTGTGATTTCCCATAAGTGGTGATTCTTAGACTCATCTTTTCTTTTTCCCCTGTAAGATTCCTTGTTTGTCTCCCTAAATGCCATATATAATTATTGTAGCCTTCCTCCAGTAATTGTGGGAAAGGCATGGGACATGCTTCTTGGCTCTGAATATTACAGCTTTTCTCTAAATGCTGCCTAGAGGGTAGCTTAATAGTCTTCAAAGGTGGAAGGGCTTTCCCTTCCTCCTGGATGTTGTCTCCTTCCTACATTGCTGATTGGGCCACAAACATTTTCCTCTCACCACTCTTATTTGGGAGCAGATGGCTCTGCTGTCTTTTGCTTGCTGTGGAGGTAGGTGGGGAAAGAAGAACTGCCTGGTTATTCTTTCTTTGGTACCCCAACCAGTTTATTCTCCCATTCAGTGAGTAAGTCAAGATCTCTCTTTGTGAAGCTCAAATTCTAGTCAGGGAAGATAGACCCTAAATAAATAAATAAATAAATAAAGGAAAGGGCTATGATAGAATGAGTAGGGGATTACTTTATATAAGGGGTCAGGGAGGAACTTGTGTGTGGTGGTAACATTCATAGGTGGAGACCTGCTCAAGGAACCAAAAGAAGTCCAGGAAGTCGGAGAGTGTTATGAGATGATGTTGAGGCAGATAGGAGACAGATTGGGTACAGCTTTGTAAGCATTCTAGCCAACGACTCTTCCTTTTGGTTGGCCAGGGCTCTCTCTCACTGCCTAGATCTTCCACCCAAGTTTGCAGCATTTTGAAATAGTTCCTGCATGTGTCATGGGCTGCTTTTTCCTCCTTTAATTATATATGCCTGTGTCTATGTCTCTTTTTTCTGTCATATCTATGGATTTGGATTGATAAGGTAGGCTAGAACTTGTACTTAACTTACCATCTTGATCAATTATTACTTATTAAAAATTTTCTGTAATTTCAGTGGGACCAATGCAGCATTTTCTAAATTTAATATTATTGAGAAATTTTTTCTCTTCATGAAAGTAGCATTATTACTAGTCCAGAATGAGCTTTTTTTTCCCCAAAACAGGACTTTGGAAAATAAGAACTGATTGTTCAGAATTTTAATAACTGCTGACCTGCCCTGAGTGTTAATGCTTATTCAAGACTTCGGTATACTTAATGCCACTTAGGCTGTCTTCCTGCAGACAAATGCTAAATCCCATTCTTTGAACTTTTTAATACTCATTTAATTCTAGATTAGTAGAGATGATTCTCATGTTTCCCAAAGTTGTGTATTTTTGTATTATTATAGAGGATATATTTTTAAAGTACTCATTTAGAATATAACAGTTAATTCTGACATTCTGTTGTCAGAGGGATGGGAGGACAAGAAGAGGAGAGTGATTTTATAGCCAGCTGTGGCCTGATGTTAACAAGTTTTAGAGCAAGAATTTGAAATAATTTCAAGGCCCATTGTAAATATCTGTGTGCTTACATAAAGTAAGAAATTTGATTTGGTAATATTTCTCTATAAATCTAAATGCCTAGATATCTTGTTTCTCTATGTTATCATGTGTGTTAGGCATCTTTCACTCTCAAATAATATGAGCATAAATGAAAGTTTCATTTTAAGAGCATAGGGTTTCAGTAACCTCTTTTAGTAAATGAAGTATATGAAGGAATAATTTTCATTTTCATTTTTCAAAGTTGCTATAATGAAAAATATTCTAGGATGGAAGATTAATATTCTGCTCTGTATTTATCTGAAGTCCAAATAATATTTTTAAAGAAAGAGGAAGGATTAATTCCTGTAAGTTGAATACTTCAGATTCACTCTGATATGCAGACAGACATAGCATTCTGTTTTTGATTACTGATTAGTCCATGCAAGAAACTCCAATGGTATAAACAACTGCTTCATCTTACCTAAATTATCACCATTTTGGTTTTTTTCTCTTTTTGTCTCCATTAGGAGATGTCCCCAGATGCTTCACTTCCAGGAGATCCAGAAGCCTATCCTGCTGCTGTGTCAAGCGGTGGAGCCATTCATCTGCAGACAGGAGGTGGATATTTTGGCCTAAGCTTTACTTGTCCTAGTCTCAAAAATCCTATTAGCAAGAAATCCTGGACTCGCAAATTAAAAAGCTGGGCATACAGGCTACGGCAGTCAACCAGCTTTTTCAAGAGATCAAAAGTCCGTCAAGGTAGTGTGCTTACAGTCAGGGACATAGACTAGGTAACATCACTTTTCATTTACTTCTGTTTTTTTTTTTGTTTGTTTGTTTGTTCATATACAAACCTTACCACTTTTTCCACGTAGCCCATGTATGTGACATGTCCCATTAATGTCATTGCCATTTTATTTTTCCTTTTGTAACTAATTTGGTTTTACAGTTATTCATTTCATGTAGATACTAAGTCTTGGGATAAATCTTACAATGTCTGATTTTGAGTTAGGGACTTCTACAGTGTTGCTTATTACATTAACACTTTTTAATTATCTAGCAGGGGTTAAGCTTTTTCTACTTTTCTTCATTTTTTGGTAATGTAAACAGATTTAGTCTTAACAAACAATTTTCTCTTTTCTGCTTACAATTGCACAAAACTTGCAGTGGAAGCAGAAGATATGAGATCAGCAGTTGCTCCTGATCCCATTCCTCTGACGGGAGAGTCCACCGCTGATACTAGGGCTTTGAGTAGATGTAAAGCGATGAGTGGATCATTTCAGCGGGGTCGGTTCCAGGTTTGTGTCTTTGGTTGAATCTTTATCTACAAGGGCATTGTACAGGATAATAGCATTGAAAATCTTGGTATTTATATGATACTTATTTTAAATGGAGATTATTGTCGTATTTAATTTTTTCCCCTAATACACATCCCCTCACCTTTTGTAGACTTCCAATAAAGGTGAGTCTAAAGAAATGGGGATTTTAGTAGCTGGAAAAGAGCACAGAAATGAGTCATCATTTTTTAGTGGGTGGTTGGGTCACCTTTTTTATAAATTTATTTCTTGTCCTTTAGAATCTCAGCAACTTGAATCATTGAATTTTTTTAAATTGTGGAATTTTGTTTGAGCAATTTGAAGCCAACTCTTTTTACCCAAGGGGCCTAATTGAAAGACTTTGAAATGAGAATTATAGATGGGGTTTTTAAGTTTGGATATTATCGATATGTGTACATCATAGCAGACCATCCACTTATCTGTGCCATATTTTGATATTGAATTTCTTCATGGGTTTACTCTTTGGTTAGACAGAGCCAGCCACTTTTGCCTTTTTGTATCTCAGGTGATTACGGTTCCTCAGCAGCAGTCAGTGAAAGTGACATCTTTTGGAATAGAACACACACCAGCATTCCATAAAATGACAACCCATTCTAGTGAAGAAGCTCTAGCCTTTACGGACAGAGCAAAGTCTCAATTAGTGGAAATGGAACCTGCCACGCACAATCCACCGACTTCACTTTCTTCTCAGAAGTTACGAGCTCTTCATGAAACCTTCAAAGAAGGTAAAAGAATTCCCAAACAAGGTGACAACTTCTCATCTTTCAGCACAGCTTGTGAGACTGATGTATCTTCAATGACCCCAGAAAAAGAGTTGGAAGAGAACTCAGCCACGGGAAGTAGTATGCATTCTGGACTTGAACTGTTGTTTAAAGAGAGAGAGATACTTACTGCTGGGAAACAGCCTAGCTCTGATAGTGAATTTTCAGCCACTCTTGCTGGCAGAGGGAAATCAGTGGCAAAGACTGGTCCAGAGAGTGATCAGTGCTTACCACTCCATGAAGAAAAAGCCTGTGCTCAAACACAGAGCTCACTCTTCTATTCACCATCTTCTCCAATGAGCAGTGATGATGAGTCAGAAATAGAGGACGAGGATTTGAAGGTGGAGCTTCAAAGATTACGAGAAAAGTAAGATTGTTTCTCTTTTGTCACAAATCTGGTTGCCTGGAGTTTTATAGAACTAAGTATTTGTCTTTTGTCACAAATCTGGTTGCCTGGAGTTTTATAGAACTAAGTATTTGACTGATAGCTAATTTACAATTGGTGACTTTTTAAAAAAAGATTTACTTATTTATTTACTTACTTGAGGGTGAGAAAGAGAGTGTGTGCGCGCACACAGGGAAGGGGCAGAGGGAGAGGGAGAGAATCTCCAGCAGACTCTGTGCTGAGCATGGAGCCCAACACGGGGCTCAATCTCATGACCCTGAGATCATGACCTGAGCCAAAACCAAAAGTCAGATGCTTAACTGACTGAGCCACCCAGGTGCCCCACAATTGGTGACATTTTAATGATTGAAAATTTTTGATGATTGAAAACTACAAAGATAGCATCAGATCTCACAGGTCAGGGGGCTCAGTCCCATATATGCCAATCATAAGTCCAAGTAGTATTACCTATGCTTCAAAGGTTCCCACAAGCCCTTCCTTGGGTTCAATTAATTTACTAGAGCAGCTTACAGAACTCAGGAAGAACAGTTTACTTGCTAGATTATCAGTTTATTATAAAAGGACACAACTGAGGAACAGTCAGACGGCAAGGTACAGGGGAAGGGGCATAGAGCTTCTATGCCCTCTTGGGAGTACCAGCACCTTCATATTTTTACCAACCTGGAAACTCTCCAAACCCTATAGTAAGGGATTTTTATGGAAATTTCATTATGGTAGGCATGATTGATTTAAATCATTGGCCATTGGTGATTAATTCAGTCTCTAACTCTGTCCCAGAGGTGGAGTGGGAGGGGCTGAAAATCCCACCCTCTAATCACTTGGTTGGTTCTCCTGGCAATCAGCCCCCAACCTTAGGGGCTATTCAAGTCAGTTCATTAATATAAACTCAGATGTGATTCCAAGGGGCTTATTATAATTAATAAGATTTCTTTCACCTTTATCACTCTAGAGCTACTTTAGGAACTGGAGCTATTTGAGGACAACAGACCAGATATTAAAATAAAAGATCCTCCAATTGCTCTTTATAGCTTAGGAAATTACTAGGGTTTTAGGAGCTGTATTCTAGGAACAGAGATAAAGACCAAATATATATATTTTAATATAAATCATAATATCACAACAGTAAAAAAGCACACAGAACAATCTCTTATTTCTCATGCCCTAATCTCATTTCTCAGAGGCAACCACTGTGAACTGTTTGGTATATATCTTGCCTGTCATTTTTCTGTGCATTACGTATATTTTTTGCCTTTTATGAAAGTGAGGTCATAATATACATGTTATTCTACAATTTTTTTACTTAACACTGTTGCTTATATACACGTTTGCACAAAT
Organism: Mirounga leonina; assembly: GCF_011800145.1. Taxonomy (NCBI): domain Eukaryota; kingdom Metazoa; phylum Chordata; class Mammalia; order Carnivora; family Phocidae; genus Mirounga; species Mirounga leonina. The sequence goes on along the minus strand of NW_023270143.1, from coordinate 1,058,746 downwards.
AATCTTTATTCCACATATTAGAATAGCTATTTAAAGTTTATTTAATCCCTTATTAATGGACATTTCAGCTTTATTCCATGTTTTGCTTATGTAAGCAATGTTGAAGTAAACAACTTTATATTTTTACATACTTATGTGAGTATTTTTTGTAGGATAGATACCTAAAAGTAGAATTTCTGGGTTAAAAGGTATGTATACTTTAAATTGATAGATACTGCTAAAATTGTTGTTCAGGATGGCTATACCATTTTATACACCAAACAAATATATATGAAAGTAGGGTGCCTGGCTGGCTCGGTCAGTAGAGCATGTGACTCTTGATCTTGGAATCGTGAGTTCCAGCCCCATGTTGGGCATAGAGATTACTTTAAAAATATATATATACACATATATATGAAAGTGACTGTTTTCCCACTTCTTAACAACATTGGACTGGATATTATTGATCCTTTTAGTTTTATTCCAATCAGATAAATTAAAAATATTTCTTAAGAAATAACTGTATTCTCCTACTTAATAGTGAAGTTGTACATATCTCATATTGGCTACTTGTATTTCCTTTTTGGAGTCACCTTCTCATATTCTTTCCCCTTTTTCCTATAAGGTTGTTTCTTTTTTTCTTATTGATTTTTTTAAAAGATTTTATGTATTTATTTGAGAGAGAGAGAGCGAGCATAACTGGGGGTGGGGGGCAGAGGGAGAGGGAGAAGCAGACTCCCCACTGAGCAGAGAGCCCAATGAGGGCTCAATCCCAGGACCCTGAGATCATGACCTGAGCCGAAGGCAGCCACTTAACCGACTGAGCCACCCAGGCACCCTTTTCGTATTGATTTTTAGGAACTATTTATATATTCTGAATATTAACCTTTTACTATATGTTGTAAATATTTTGTTATTTATACTTGCAACATATAATAAAAGATTAGTATTATCAATATATGTGATTTTAAATTGTATTTCATTATCTTTCACTATATTGAAGTTTTAAAATTTGTTCTTGTCAATTTGTTCACTTTTTGCTTAATGTCTGATTAGTTTAATGTTGAGTTTAGGAAGGCATAGCCCATCCTAAAATTGTGAATATTCTGTATTTTCACATTCTTAATCTAAATTCCTTGTTAAACTTTCCTTGTATTGGTGTAGAGTTTCTTGAGTCGTCTGTATGATGCCAGTGCTATTAAAATGCTTTCTGCATGATTTTCATTTAGACACATTCAGGAGGTAGTAAATCTTCAAACCCAGCAGAACAAGGAGCTGCAGGAGCTCTATGAACGCCTTCGGGCAATTAAAGATAGCAAAATCCAATCATCAGAGGTTCCTCTGCCACCTTCCTCACCACGCAGACCAAGATCTTTCAAAAGCAAACTTCGTAGCCGCCCCCAGTCCTTGACACATGTGGACAGTGGCGCAGCTGCTACAGGTAAATTGGTCTTAAAAGTGATTTTAAAAACCTGGTCAAATAACAGCAAAATAATAAATATAATGATGATATAATTTATTTCTTATTTTTTATAATTTATTTCTTATTACACTAAGATGCTTTAAAGAAGTACACATTATCCTGAGATTCTTTTCTACCTTTTTGGTATTAGATATTCTTTTATGAAATAATGGTGAGGATAGATGATAGATTTTGGAGAGCAGATGAGTGTGTTTTATGTTTTCATTTGGAAAACAAATACCTGGAAGCCCAACTTCAATCTCCCAAATAGTTTTTTAAATGTTATCAGTCATTGGGAACTAGAATTTGTTGAGGAGCTTGTAGCTAACAAAGATAATCTTAAAAATACTGTCATGTTCTATGTGATGTAAGAGATCATTGTTTATTATTTATGAGAATATTAGAAAAATGTACTACTTTGATTTGAAAAAAGAGGATCAGTCTCTTCTTAATAAAGAAGTTGTTAATCGGGTCAGACTTCTTGGTTACATGTGCATATAGTCAAGTGGGTGTTGAGGGTGAACAATAAGGATATATGTGAGATCTCAACAGAATTTGTGGTAGACAGAATAATGGCCCCTAAACAAGTCTTTGTGCAAATTCTTGGAACCTCTGACTATGTTTGGTTATATGGCAAAGAGGAATGGAGGTTGTAGATGGAATTAAGGTTGCTAATTAACTGACTTTAAAATAGGGAGATTATCCTGGATTACTCAGGTGGGCCCAAAGTAATCACAAGGGTCCTTTAAAGTGGAAAAGGGAGGCAGAAGAGAGGGTCAGAGAAAAGATGTGAGGAGGGAAGCAGTGTCAGACAGATGCAACATTGCTGGCTTGGAAGGTGGAGGAAGAGGGCCACAAACCAAGGAATTTAGGCTGCCCCTAGAAGCTGGAAAAGGATGGGGAACAGATCTTCTCTAGAGCCTCCAGAAGGAATGAAGCCCTGCCAGCACATTGATTGTAGTCCAGTGAGACCCATGTTGGACTTCTAACCTACAGTACTATAAGATAATAAATCTGTGTTGTGTTGGTATGGATGTCAGCCACTAATCTGTGGTAATCAGTTATAGCAACAATAGAAAACTAATACAGAACTCAAGAATGGGAATTCTTCTTTGTGATCTTCATAAAGATAGAATTGAAGGGTAAACTTAGATTGAGGGTAACTTTGGGAGTTTAATAGCAAAAGCATGGGAACTTTCAGTCTAATACTCTACCATTAATTGCTATACTTTTTAAAAAAGATTTTATTTATTTATTAGAGAGCAAGCATGAGAGAGAGACAGAGAGAGAGCACAAGCAGGGGTGGGGGTTAGAGAGAGAAGCAGGCTCCCTGCCTAGCAGAGAGCCCAACACAGGACTCGATCCCAGGACCCTGGGATCATGACCTGAGCTGAAGGCAGATGCTTAACCAACTGAGCCCCCCAGGCACCCTAATTGCTATACTTTATTTTATTCTATTTTGTTCTTTTCTTTAAAGATTTTATTTATTTGTCAGAGAGAGAGAGCACAAGCAGGGGGAGCGGCAGGCAGAGGGAGAAGCAGGCTCCCCACTGAGCAAGGATCCTGATGCAGGAGTTGATCCCAGGACCTGGGATCATGACCTGAGCTGAAGGCAGATGCTTAATCTACTGAGCCACCCAGGTGCCCCAATTCTGATTTGTTCTTAAGTGACTTGCTCTTTTTATGTAGTTTCTGTTTCCCCAGAACTTTGACTTGCAGATGGCTTTGGTTTGTTATGATCCAAAGCATTCTTTGACTTTCCAATCCCTGCTTAACTGGCCCTTGTCACATTCCAGAGATAGAAAATTGACTGACCCTGCTCATCTTTTTCCTGCCAAGAAATGGGCCAGAGGCCATTGCCTATCCTATTGTTGGGCTCTCCTCCAGTCTGGTTGTTAAGGATTTTTTCTGCGTAGGTGAGCACGGTTCTTTGTCAGGCCACTTTGAAGAATGAAGAGGTAGACCAGACAGAGTGGTGGGCAGCAAAGCAAGGTTTATTGAGTGATAGCAAAGTGATAGTCCAGAGCTCCTGAGGAGGGAGGGGACCCGAGAGGGTTGCCACCAGTTTTTAAGTCTAGGGGTTTTTATGGGCTTGTTGGCGGGCTGTTTTCATCTAATTAAGCCTCCCTGTGCCTGTCATCCAATCAGGTTTTTGTCATATGGGAAAGGGTAGAGGGCTCCTCCCAGAATGGTGTAAAATCCTTTTAAGGGTGCTTTCCTCTTAGGACGGAGGGCCCCTTGTCCCTGCCTGCCTGCCTTCCAACTATCCTTCATCAATATCTGTTGTTGAGCCACTGTAGTGAATTTTTTATTTCAGTTATTATACTTTTAAACTCCAGAATTTCTATTTTTAAGAAAAGTTTCTATCTCTTGATATTCTCTATTTAGTGTGAGACATTGTTATCATACTTTCCTTTAAATTTTTAGGCATAGTTTCCTTAAATTTGAATACAGATTTTGTCTACTAAGACCAAAATCTAGGCCCCCTTCAGGATGTTTTTGTTGACTTTTTTCCTGTATATGTGGCATTCTTTTCTGTTTCTTTGCATGTATCTTATTTTGTGATTAAAAACTGGACATTATAGATAATATATTGTAACAACTCTGGTATCAGATTCTTCCACCCTCTTCCCCACCAAGGTCTGTTTTATTTTGTTTGTTTATTATTGTTATGGTATTTTCTTGTTGCTACTTACTTGTTTACTGATTTTCCAACACTACTCTGTATTCCCTGCAGTGTATGGCCATTAAGTTCTTTGCAAATTTAAAAAAATTTTGTTTTTATTTTTAAGTCTGGCATGCTGATGGTCACACCTGAGCCAGTACATTTAGTGGTGAGCCAATGATTTGTCAGATTTCATTAAATGCTTCATCTGGATGTTTTTGTCAAGGGGATCTCTGTGAGAAGGCACACTTTCAAGCTTCACTTTATAAGACAGCCTTTGAATTTACTTCCTGCTTGCCCAGGAAGTGAAGTTCAGCCAGAATTGAGTGATTGGTACTTTCTCCTTTCTCAGGTCTTTCCTGACATGCCAGACATTTATATTCCCAGGAATATGTCAGAGGTTTTGAAAGTTTCCTATGGTCATCTAATTGTCCTGGAATTCCTTTTTAATTCTAGGCCAGGCTCTTGTTTGCCCCAACTGAATCACAGCCTTACGCATCCCAGTTGTTGCCAGAACTTTCCTATTGTTTCAGTAATGCCCTGGAGGTAGCTCCCTACCCTCCCCCACTCCACATACGCAGCCTGCCTGGGCTGACCTGAGCTCTGAGTGAAACCAAATATCCACCACACTCTAAGAATAGAGGGTCTTTCTAGGTTGTTGCAAGTTTAGACACAATACTGACTCTGGGGATGGTACTTTTTTTTTTTTAAAGATTTTAATTATTTATTTGAGAAAGAGAGAGAGCGAGAACCTGCGCGCACACAGACGAAGAGGAAGAAGCAGCCACGCTGCTAAGCTGACGTGGAACTCGATTCCTGGACCCTGGAATCCTGACCTGAACCGAAGGCAGAGGAGGCAGATGCTTAACTGACTGAGCCACCCAGGCGCCCCTGGGGATGGTGCTTTTAAGGGAACTCAAAAAGAGGTCTAATCTCTATTGTCTGCAGTGCTGCTGGCTTTTGGCCATCACAACACTGAGCTGAGGAAGAAGCTGGGATGGAACTTGCCAAAAGTTAAAATGTCACAGACCTCAGTAGTGTGTCTTGGATAAATGATTTTGACTTCATTCTGTATCTTTGAATAATTGTCAGAGTTCTGAAATGGTTGGTTTGAGTTGTTTTGCCCATATTTTTATTGTTTTAAAGAGCATGTTCACCTAGGCCCTTACTCTGCATTTTTTGAAGTCTTTCTCCTCCCTCTTCTTCTATTATGGCAAAGACCTTGTGTTGAATTAGTATTATTTCTTCTTTAACTGTCTGGAGGAATTGTCCAATGAAACCACTTGGGCTCAGAGATTTCTATTTTAGGAAGTTTTTCACTACAAATTCAAATTATTTAATAGGATTATAGGATTATTCAGGTTATGCATTTTATGTTGCATAAGTTTTGGTAGTTTATGGTTTTTGAAGCTTGGTCCATTTCATCTAAGCTGTTGAATCTCTGTGTTTAGAGTTGTTTATTATTACCTTTTTAATGTCTTGGAAACCTGTAGTGACATCTGGATGTTTTTGCCAAGGAGAATCTCTGTGAGAAGGCACACTTTCAAGCTTCACTTTATAAGACAGCCTTTGAATTTATTTCCTGCTTGCCCAGGAAGTGAAGTTCAGCCAGAATTGAGTGATTGGTACTTTCTCCTTTCTCAGGTCTTTCCTGGCATGCCAGACATTTCTGGATATTTGTAATTTGTGTTGTCTCTTTTTTTTTCCTTGTCAGTCTTGATAGCAGTTTATCAATTTTATAGATCTTTTCAAAAATATCCAGTGTTTATTTTTATTGGTTTCCTTAATTGTTTTCCTGTTTTAACTTTCATTGATTTCTACTCTTTATTATTTTCTTCCTCCTACACATGCCTTGTTTTTATTTTGCTCTTTTTCTAATTTCTTTAAATGGAAGCTAAGATTATTTTTTAAAGATTTATTTATTTATTTTAGACAGGGAGCGCACGTGAGTACAAGCATGTGCCAACAAGCGGGGGGGAGGGGCAGGAGGAGAGGGAGAGAGGACTGAAAGAGACTCCTTAAGCAGAATCCCTGCTGAGCGTGGAGCCCTACTTGGGGCTCAGTCCCAGCACTCTGAGATCATCACTAGAGCTGAAATCACTAGTCTGTTGCTTAACCAACTGAGCCACTCAGGTACCCCGGAAGCTAAGATTATTGTTGTGTGAGACCTTTCATTTTATAATACAAGCTTTTAATGCTATAAATTTTCCTAAAAGTACCATTTTGACTATATCTACTAAGATTTTTAAAAATTAAGCTTTATTTTGGGGGGACAGTTTTAGATTTATAGAGAAATTGTTAAGATAGTACAGAGAGTTTCCAATTTCCATGAGATAGTACTGAGAGTACCCCACACCCAGTTTTCCCAATTACTAGCATCCTACATTCATATGGTATATTTGTCACAACCAATAAACCAATCTTGATACATTATTATTAACTAAAGTCCACATTTCACTCTGATTTCCTTAGTTTTTACCTTTTCTTTTTTCTGTCCCAGGATCCCATCCAGGGTACCAAATTACTTCGTGTTCATGTCTCCTTAGGCTTTTCTTGGCTCTAACAGTTTCTCAGAACTTCCTTGTTTTTGATGACCCTGAAAGTTTCGAGGAGTACCAGTCAGCTATTGTGTATAATTTTTTGAACTCTTTTTTACTTACTAGCACCAGAAGATGCTCTAGGCTAATTTTGTATATTTCCTGCCCCAGTCTTAGGAGCCACCATTTCCAAAAGGAATCCTAATTAGTTTTATTGGAGAATAGACTAGCCTGCTTCTCCTTCTCCCTCTGCCCCTCCCCTCTGCTCACATGGGTGCGCACATGATCTCTCGCTCACTCGCTCTCTCAAATAAAATCTTAAAAAAAAATCCTATCTAGAAGGTTGATTTTTTTTACTTCTTTTTTTAAATTTAATTTTATTTTATTATGTTATGTTAGTCACCATACAATACATCATTTGTTTTTGATGTAGTGATCCATGATTCATTGTTTTCATATAACACCCAGTGCTCCATGCAGTACGTGCCCTCCTTAATACCCACCACTGGGCTAACCCATCCCCCCACCCCCCTCCCCTCTAAAACCCTCAGTTTGTTTCTCAGAGTCCATAATCTCTCATGGTTCATCTCTCCCTCCAATTCCCCCCCTTCATTTTTCCCTTCCTTTGCCTAATGTCCTCTGTGCTATTCCTTATGTTCCACAAATAAGTGAAACCATATGATAATTGACTTTCTCTGCTTGGCTTATTTCACTTAGCATAATCTCCTCCAGTCCCATCCATGTTGATGTAAAAGTTGGGTATTCATCCTTTCTGATGGCTGAGTAATATTCCATTGTATATATGGACCACATCTTCTTTATCCATTCATCTGTTGAAGGGCATCTCAGCTCTTTCCACAGTTTGGCTATTGCGGACATTGCTGCTATGAACATTGGGGTGCATTTGGCCTTTCTTTTCACTACATCTGTGTCTTTGGGGCAAATACCCAATAGTGCAATTGCTGGGTCATAGGGTAGCTCTATTTTTAATTTTTTGAGGAATCTCCACACTGTTTTCCAAAGTGGCTGTACCAACTAGCATTCCCACCAACAGTGTAAGAAGGTTCCCCTTTCTCCACAACCTCTCCAAAATTTGTTGTTTCTTGCCTTGTCAATTTTTGCCATTCTAACTGGTGTAAGGTGGTATGGTGTAAGGTGGAATATTGATTTTTTTTTAATAGGAAGTAATTGACCCAGTTTTTTTAAAAGATTTATTCATTTATTTTAGAGAGAGAGAGAGTGCACGTGATCATGCACTAGTGGGGGGAGGGGCAGAGAGAGACTCTCAAGCAGACTCCCTGCTGAATGTGGAGCCCTATGTGGGCTCAGTCCCACAACCCATGAGATCATGACCTGAGTCAAAACCAATTATTGGCTGCCCAACCAAGACCAGTTATTTTTACCTTGTGAGTTCTAGCCTATCTTCTTTGGTCTGTTGTTCCAGTGTCAGTTCAGTTGCATTGCCTCTGTGGTACTCTTTGGATCTTTCCCACATGTGGGTCTCCCAGTGGTCAGTCTCAGTCTTTGGCAGTTGTCTTAGTTCATTTCTCATGTCTTTGGTGTACTGCATTTTTCGTTGCTGAGAGAAAGGAGTATGCTCAAGTGTGTCCCCCTCATGGAAGTCTGTGCATAAATTTCTCTAGATTCCTGTGTCTTTTTCCCTTGCTGATCCTATCATGCATCTTTTTGTTGTAATAAACTTAGCTGTGAATACAACTATATGTTGAGTCCTTACACCTTTGATTGAATCACTGAATCTGTGAGTGGTCTTGGGGACCCTGAAACATAATTGCATTTGATAATCTCAATCCTCAAAATAACTGTAAGGTAGGTAGAAGTTAATGTCTGTCTCTTATAGGTAAGAAGACTAAAGTTAGTGAGGTTAAACTACTTCCCTAGAACCTCAGTTCATAAGTGAGGGAATCCAAATCTGTTTAACTCCAAACAAAGCCTTGGTTCTTCACTGTTATTCTGCATTGCCTCCTAATACCAGAAATTGTGTCTGCAGTGGGTTGAGAGGAGGCAATGGAGGATTATAGAGGGTGATAGTGGTCTGAGACTGCTACATACAGCTTGTAGTATTTGAGTTGGTCTTGAAGGATAAATGGACAGGATTAAAATTGGTGAAGTGCTGTGGGAAGAGTATTGTTTATAGGTAGAATTGCATGATATAAAGGCATGCAAATGTTAAAATGCAAGATTTATTCCCAAGAAAGAGAATATAACAGTTGGATGAAATGAAGGGTTGATATTAGAATTAGAAGGTTTTCCTTACATACTTTAAAAAAGAACTTTTGGCAACTGCCGTAGCTTGTCTATGCTACAGTCTGGTGTAAGATAATGTATCTGATCTAACACATAATTATATATTTAAGCTTAATAAATGAGATAGTATGTTTGTTTAGGGATAATAAATATCTGTTCTGCAAAGATAACCATGACTACTACCAATGACTTTGCCACCTAAACAAGTTAAAAACCTACTGTTGTTTAGAGGTTAAGAAACCTCTAAAGTCGGAGGGGGGGTTGAACAGAAGAGTGAAATGCTGAAAACAGCATTTAACTGATACTAATCTGGTGGCAATGTGAAGAATGTATTGGCTAGAGCTAGGGAGTGAGTCCATTTAGATCGTTGTAATCATAGCATTCCATGTATGAGATGATTAAGAGTTTAGAGAATTGTGGAAGTGAAAATAGGCAAGAGATGTTGTATAGGATGAATTGCCGTGATGTGGTGATGACTGAATATTTGTATATCTTTGGTGAGATCCAAATGTTCGGAGTCTGAGTAGTTTGGAGAAAATATGAAAGATATCATAGAAAGATGACATTTAGGTGAACTGTTATGCCAAGACCACGTTAGGTTTGATTCTAGGTGTATTGAATTGAATAATTTATTGACATCCAAATGGAAAAACACATTTGGGTTCTGAAATTGGATTGAAGAGGGGCGCCTGGGTGGCTCAGTTGGTTAAGCGACTGCCTTCGGCTCAGGTCATGATCCTGGAGTCCCTGGATCGAGTCCCTGGATCGAGTCCCGCATCGGGCTCCCTGCTCGGCAGGGAGTCTGCTTCTCCCTCTGACCCTCCTCCCTCTCATGCTCTCTGTCTCTCATTCTCTCTGTCTCAAATAAATAAATAAAATCTTTAAAAAAAAAAAAAGAAATTGGATTGAAGAGGGGTCAAGGTTTGAGATAAGAGATGGGAACATTCACAGTCGGGTGGTCACTAAAACTATCTGAATGGGGGCATCACCTTGGGGAAAAAACAGAAAAGAACAACAAGGACTATACTCTGGTTTTATTCATCAGTAAGAAATGAATATTAAAGAGTATCTTTGAAGTTTTAAGTAATAAGTAATGTTGACTTTTTTTATAACTGTTAAAACATTTGTACAGTACTTCTTTTCATGTAGATATTTTCTAGTTTGTGAACTTTAAGTGGTCTTTTATGGTATATGAGTAACTCTTAAATGAAATCAGTAAATAATTGTCCTTTTCATGTATAAAGTATAGCTAGGGACCGGATAACATTCACATAAACGTTTTTTTCTTCTCATATAGCATGTTGTTCTTGATAACTTCTGGAAGGTATGTGTGTGCATATCTTTCTGTTGCCTACTTAGGAGTCTTGCCCTCGGTTCCTGTTTCATTTCAATACCTGTTTGGTTTGTTAATCATTTCTTCACTTGCTGGCTATTGTGCCACTATCATTACCATCAATTGAGGGTTCGAGATCACTTGTTCTATCAGAGTTGTACACAAGAATCCTGACATTGGGCTTTCCCTTAGTGCAGAAATGTTCTTAAATGAATGACATTCAAACTTAGCTCTATGCAACACATTTTTTTTGGAAACTAAGGGGAATGAGCACAGAAATACTCCTTAGGAGAAGCTGGGTGAACAAAAATTTTGGCACTAATGTGTATATGGTTCTGGCTATTGTCTCCATTTTACTCCTACCTGCTGACATCTCCATTTTACTCCTACCAACTGACATTTTTTCCTGGGTAAGAAGACAATCTTAAAAGGCTTCAGCTCCAAAGTCTGCCCCAATATTGTTCTGCTATTTGTTCCATCACTGGAGTTGACAGAGAATTAGATGAATGTGCAGAGGGATAACAGGGGAAAAAATGTCTTTATTATAGGCTGACTTGTTGTCTTCGGGTTTTAAGTCTTAGAAAAGGAGGGAATTCCAGCAAAATTGGTATGTCATTTTGGTAACTCATGGTTGCCCAAAAGGTAGTATACATGATTTTTTATAAAACTTTTGTATATGTGAATGTGGTCCAATTAATTCATTAAACTCTTCTTAAGCAATTTTCGTTAATATGTTTTCATTTAATATTTAATCCCCTTGAATCTAAGCTTTCAGTAATGCAGAGTTCATTGAGAATCACAGACTTTGTATAAGCACTCATTAAGATTATCATGTTCCGGGCGCCTGGGTGGCTCAGTTGGTTGGGCGACTGCCTTCGGCTCAGGTCATGGTCCTGGAGTCCCGGGATCGAGTCCCGCATCGGGCTCCCTGCTCGGCAGGGAGTCTGCTTCTCCCTCTGACCCTCCTCCCTCTCATGCTCTCTGTCTCTCATTCTCTCTGTCTCAAATAAATAAATAAAATCTTAAAAAAAAAAAAAGATTATCATGTTCCTCCTTTTGAAGCAAGTTTCCCACTCATTTCCCAGTGTATTCTATGGGTTGGTATGGTACAGTGGAAAGCACACTGACCTGTCAGGATACCTGGGTTCTAGCCCCAGCATATAACCTCAGCTTCTGGATCCCATTCTTCTCATCCAAAAAATAGAATACTTGTTGAGCCTATATCACAGGTCTGTTATAAGTTTCAAAAATGATAAAGAAAATTACTTTGAAAGTGTTAATATGGAGGCTTCTTGCATCATCTTTGGCAATTTACATATTTTTTCACAATTAAAAAAAGTACCATAACAAATGTACAAGAAATTTTCATATGCTTGTTTAATAAAATTCCTGAAAATGTTATTGTGCTTATATTTCAAAACTGTATTTCCTAAAATTCATTTTAAACCCACTCTATAAGTTCTGGCTTATAAATCCGAGGAATTGGAACTTTATGAATTTTTTCTATGAGAATGATTTAGTAAATGTGTATAATAGTACTGAATAATTTAAAGACTTAGTGTGATGTTCAGATTAGGAAATTTTTTGCTGTCAGAGACTTCTGTAATTGATTTTTTTCATTTATTTTGGACATCTTATGCTCTACAACTCATGAAGTTCATACACCTTCTGCATTTTGTTTCTGCCATTTGTTTATCATTAACAAACAAAAATATTGGTTAAAAAGTTAAATGAGATTCTAGTTTTCTGATGCTTGTTGAAAGTCAGTATGGTATACTGAAAAGAGAGAGCATTCTTGTCTACGTTTCAGCATTCCAGGCCTGATTCAGCTGATGACTAATTGCAAGAACTCGGGCATATCATGGTACCTTCTCTGGGGCTCATTTGTCCATTATAACACAAGTGGTTTGGATTAGACTTCTAAGGTTCTTTTCAATTTTAACATTCTATGAATGTTTTTAAAAACTCTTCTAAGTATCTATTTGAGGAAACTAATGTAAAGATTATAATTGGTACTGTTTTTAGAGATACTGTTTATTATATTTGACTAATAACTTATACCTTATTTGACTTATACCAAGGTGACCATATAATTTGTTATCCAACAAGAGAAAACTTTTGAGAGTTAAAGGCACACTGTTAATAATTACTCCAGGGCAACAGCTTTTAAACCAGGACTGTCCCAGATAAACTTGAATGTCTGGTTACCCTATCTGTAACCCGTATGTGGGGTTCTGTCAACTGCATTATTGGCCGAAGAACAGTATTTATCAGTTTTAATTCCTTTTTATGTTTTTTCTGTTTTTTCTTCTAGATCCACTGTGTGTGGAAAGTAATGTAGCATCATGCCAACAATCTCCAGCTAGTAAAAAAGGGATGTTCACAGACGACTTACATAAACTGGTTGATGACTGGACAAAGGAAACAGTAGGAAATTCTCTTATTAAGCCAAGTTTAAACCAACTCAAACAGAGTCAACACAAACTAGAGACAGACAACTGGAACAAAGTATATGAAGTAAGTTGTTTTTACATATTCCTCTTTATTTATGAGAACTAAAACCAGGGGCTCCTGGGTGGCTCAGTCGCTTAAAGGTCTGACTCTTGATCTCAGCTCAGGTCTTGATCTCATGGTTGTGAGCTCAAGCCCCACGCTGGGCTTCACGCTGGGCATGGAGCTTATTTAAAAAAAAAAAAAAAGAACTAAAACCATAAAAATTGATTCACTTAGTCACTATGAGAGAATGGTGTGATTTGACAACATAGAGACTTCTATCCTTGTCTAGATTCATTATGTCTAGGCAAATTATCTTTTAGACCAGGGGTCAGCAAACTTTTTCTGAGAAGGGGCCAGTTAGTAAATACTTTCAAGTTGTGTGGTTGCAACTAGTCAGCTCTGTTGTAGGACAAAAGCAGCCATAGACAAAACATAAATGAATGGACATGGCTTTGTTCCATTAAAACTTGACTTGCAAAAAGAAGTGGCATGCTGTAGATTGCTGTCCCTTGTTTTAGACTCTTATACCTGAAAAAAATAACCATCAAGTATCAAAAAGAAAGCATCTAGAGTGGTGGTTAATTCAGTCCTGTGGTGCAAGAAGAATTTGGGTTTTGAGGAAAAGCTATCATATGTTGTATGTCAGTATTCTTAGAACTACTAAGTGATCTTATTTGTTCAGTTTGAAAAATAATTTTAAAGCTCTTTAAGCTATAATATTGTGAAAGACATATTTATGGGATGAGATGCCTAGTTAATTGCATATGGTCTTAGATGTACATGCAGTTGAGATATAGAAAGATGTCCTCAATGCATTCTGGAGTGGGAAGAAGGCAGGCCTATAGAACAATATATACAGTATTTGTTTAAAATTATGTACATTAGATATATGTATATACACACAGAAATAGGAAAAGCCATTAACAATATGCGGGATGGTGGAATTTGGGCCTTATTTACTTTGTACTTCTCTGTGTTTGAATTTTTAAAGTATCACTTTTTCACAATGAGTAAATCTATTAAAATGTGAATCAGGGCTTAGAATCTGAACTCTCATAATTGAAAGAGATATATTTGTGTGTGTGTGTGTGTGTTGTATTTGTGTACATGTGTGTGAATATTTGTAGTCATTGCATATAGTTTGGTAAAGAGAGTCTGAAAATACAGTTAGTGTTAATGTTGAATAAAAATTTCAAAAGCCTAGATTTCCCAAACTAGGAAGCAGTATATTTCTTGGGGATTCTGTGTATTTATCTTACTCCTGGCACCAATTTATACACAGATAGTATCACCATTGTAAAAATTGGAAGACTTTAGAGGCAGATTTCAAGGCATAAATGCATTGGTGCTGCCAGTGACAGATCCTCTGAGTACTCTGTGAATGGAGACTTTTGTTGACTAGTAGGAGGGTGGTTGTTTGCAGTATAATGGGGGATTTTGGGAGGGAGAGTGAGTAGAAAATGGAGTATGAACAAAAGTGAAGGTCTTTAAACAGAATTGGGTTCCAATGTCAGCTCAGTCACTTACTAGTTGTGTGACTATAGGCAAGTCATCTGTGCCTCAATTTCCATGTCTTTAAAACAGAGATAATACCACCTGCCTTACAAGATTGCTGTGAGGATTAAATGAGGTAACACCTTTAGAGTGACTAGCACAAAGTAGTTATTTTTGTATTTTGAGTTCAGTTGATTACATCTTTGTGTGAAAAACTGATCTCATAATCTAATGTTCTTGCTTGTTACTGATTTGTGGCCTTACTTAGAAAATTTTGTCACAATTATGTCAAACTTATATAAATATATAAATATAAAATTATAGCTGTAATAAGGACTTCAAAGGAAAAATTAAGATATCATATGTAAGAGATTTGATCTAGTGAAGGGAAGTCAAGCTTTCACTGAGAAAGTGATGATTGAACAGAGATCTGAAGAATGAGTAGGTGTTAACTAGGTGACAAAGGGAGGGAATATAATTCCAAGCAGAAAGAACAGCATATGCAAAAGCCATGTATGGGTAAAGAGATCATGGAGAGACTGAAAGTAAGCCAGTTTGGCTGAAGTGAAGAGAGCAGAGAGGAGTTGGTATGCAGTGAATCTAAGGAGTTTGGGAGGGTCTTAAAAGTGGTGATGATAAGGAACTTTGTTTTATTTTAAGAAAGATGGATAGAAAAAAAAGAAGAAGAAAGAAGAAGAAGAAGAAGGAGAAGAAGAAGAAGAAGAAGAAGAAGAAGAAGAAGAAGAAGAAGAAGAAGAAGAAG